>NC_090937.1:159975383-160295383 GCF_040938575.1 Ambystoma mexicanum
AGGTCAGAGTTCTTGAACGCCAATCTATTGCAGGGTTATGCTTTTCCAGCCAAGGCATGCCTAAAATTATCTGAAACTGTGGAGCGCTAATAATGTAAAAAGAGATCCTCTCTCTGTGTTCTTCTTGGCAGAGCAATAAAAGATCGTTAGTGCACTGTTTTACAGGGTGTGCCACTAATGGAGTGCCGTCCATAGCTGAAACGTTCTCGGCCTTTAACTTATCCATTATGGAAAACCCTAACTTGCTTTCCAAATTTAAATCCATATAATAGCAGATAGCCCCACTATCTATGTAAGCTTGTAAGGCATGCATTCAAGTGGGATTCTCTTGACTAATTAGGATTATGGGTAACACAAAGTGTGAGGTCACTGAAACCTTTTCCATGCTCGACAAGCTGACCTCTAAACTTGTCAGGCACTGGAGTTTTCCAGACACTGGTCTTTCTTATCTTGATTGACTCACCCCAACGGTTTTTGGGGTGGCTTCACCGGACAGTCCTTAAGAAAGTGACCAGCCTTTTCACAATAGAGGCATAACTGTTGTTGACATGATCATCTGATGCCTCCCAGCTGCACTGGTTCTGAACGAGTCTCGGATACCCCTTTCACTGGATTTATTTTTGGATAAAAAATATGTTTGATTCTCTGGACGGGCTCGGTCCGCCCTACGCTCCTGCAAACGATGGCTCAATTTGATGGTCAAATCTTTATATTCAGCTATCCCTTCCGGGAGATTCACCACCTGTGTCAAGACATTTTTCAACTCACTGTGAAGGCCTCGATAAAACAAGGTTGTCCTTTTTTCAGTAGGCCAATTTGTCTTTGCCACTAATCGGTTGAGGGTGGCCACATAAGCCAGTAAATCTTTGTTGCCTTGTCGTAGGCATAACAACTCATTGTCCAATGCCTGTCCTTTGGTATGGCGGGCAAAGAGCTTCTCCAGCTCCCGCTGAAAACCTTGTAAATTCCATAGCACCGGATCATCTTTATTTACCAGGGGAATGGACCAATCCGCTGCATAACCACCCAAATAAGATAACACAAAGGACACCTTAGATTGGTCTGTAGGGAACACACCAGGTCTGCAAAGAAAATGTAGTATGCACTGGTTTAAAAATACCGCACATTTCTTTGGGTCCCCCGTGAAACGCTCTGGAGGTGCCAATCATGTTTCCAGGCAGAACCACTTAAACAGGAACTAGTGGGACAACTGGGGCTGAAGCCTGCGGATTCCTTTGGGGAAGGGGAACTTGCCCTGCTTGGGTCTGTATCAACTGATGGCCCAGTTCTTCTGTCCGGTCACGATTTACCACCAACTCTTGCCTAAGTGCACTGGTTTCCGAACGAGCGGACTGTACTTTGGCACTTAATTCACCCAACAATTGTGCCAACTGATCCAACTCTGGGGTTTACATGGTGTCCAGGCAGAGTAGTTTTAGTACGTCTTCGCGTTCTGCAACGCTTACCTGAACTCTGCGGGAACACCCTGGCTGCGTAAGTTCTTCAGGAAGGGTACTATGGAAGAATCCGTCACATAGGCTCTGAGGAAATATGACAGTGAACACTCTCTATAAACATAGGCTTGGGTCTAATCCTTTCTTTAGCAGTCGTGCTTAGAATGTATATCTAAGATACGGTAGATTGCACTGCTCACCTGTATGGATTATGTTATGAGCTCTCCATCCTGCATGCATACAGGGGCGCTTGTTCTGAAGAATTAATCCAAGACTGGCAGGAATATTGAAGCGGATTTCAAGACGGATGAAGTCTTCTTTAAGTCTTTCAAAGGAGGAATGGAATCACTGGACAGTACATTCTGAAGTGAGACGTCTAAAACTCCAATGGGAAACAGTCTATGGAGATTCTAGCTGGCAATGTCAACTACCACAATTGGAGAGCGGAATTAGAGTTTTTATATGTGTAATTAGTTGATGTAAGGACTGCGGATAATTCATGTCTATTCAGAGATGAGTCTCCAGCAACTGTGTAGTGCTGTGGAAAACAACTGAAAGAAAATGAGGACTGAAGAGAATTCTGAAGATCAAAGTTTATAGGCTCTTCATAATAAGTAGCGTAGCTATAATTGGGAGTAGAATTAATTCACTACTACATCACCTACTTATTTTTTAATAAATGGCTTGTGCAATGTAAATGTCCACATACACAGAGAACTGATGAAAAGCTTATAGCTGAGATAAACTACTGACAACAGGGTCAAAAGTGCCTCAGCTTAAACAGAACGTAACTACTGCAACGATAGGAAACACTACTTAAGTGCTGATAACAGCTTCTTGACAAACGTTATGAGGCAATACATTGTCCTTCATTTAACATGACTTGCGATGGTACTTGCAGTTTTGTAGTTCGCCGACAATGCGTACACATGGAACAATGGGAAGACTGAGGAGTTCCAAGGTACGCGTGCCTGACTTGAAGCTGCTTCTGAGGTGAGAGTAAAAGAAAAAAATGGAAAACGACTCGAAACTCGGAGTGCGCAGAAATGGACAAAGCAGGAGAAAAAGAATATAGAAATGGGAACAGAACAAGGACTGTGGAACTGTGAGGGGCTAAGGGCTAAGGAGCAGGAACAGAGCCGCGGTAAACGTTACACTGCGCGAAGCATATTCAACGCGAAGCGGAGACTTGCTGGTGGGCGGGGCTTAAAAGGGAACCAGAGCTGAAAGCCTCGAACAACACCACTACATGCTGGGTACCAACAGGGCCGCCATGTTGGGTCGACTGAAGTTCCCTGACAGCTCATTGCAATTCCTCTTCTGTAATACTCTATTTGTGTGTTAACAGGAACGGTAGGCTGCTGTCCAATCCTTTTGGGAATTCCCACATGATGATTTGCCAGTGATCATGACAATACCTGTCGATTTGCAGGAGTGACTACACCATCAGTCACAGGCACTACCCATCCCATTGGCAGGCCAAAGGGTACAGGGACCGGATGCACACATCATATCAAGCAAACCTACTTCACCTGAATAGCAGCCCCTGTGGAGCACACACAGTGAAGCCACATACCTGGTGCCCTTCAATGATGAATTGGGGTTAATCCTTCGTGCACAAAACAAAACCCGGAGAATATGTGTCAAATCAAGTGCACAGATACACTGAAGTTGCTACCCCATTGCCTGCCAACAATACATCTCATTAAACACATCTATATAGAAATAGTCATATAGACTGAGAAAAGTTCAAGTTCAGCTCAAGAAAGATGCTCATCTCACCTCAGAGTTTTCCCTTGAGAGTATCCTCCAGCTATTTCCTGTCAAGTGGCATTGCACTACTCTGTAACTGCTAAAACCAACCTAGACTGTCGAGGTGTGTCGTGCAGGCATTCCAAAGCTATGTGTCCTTGCATAGCAGCAACAGTCTTTGATAGTAGATTGCCTCAGAAGAAAGGAAAGCACATTGTCAGAGCAGCTAACACAGCCCCTGCACCCAATGACACTGTACCCTGTGCCCCTCTGAGTGCCATGCAGCAACTGCAGGGAAGGACTCACCAGCCTCCCATCTCCATGTCTCCCTCCGAACCCATGCAGCTGGACCCGCTCACCTCAGGTCAACTCACTGAAAAACACTCCACAGAGTGACACAATCCCACCCACAACACCACCCCTGTGTGGCCCCTGATCGCCATGCAACAACTGTAATCGTTTTCCTCACCAGTTTAAACAGAAGTATTAGAGTAACAACTATCTTGAGTGAAACGTCAGAGGGAACCAAGCACCAGATGGACTAAATGTTCATCTGGCCCCATACACATTGGACAAACGAGTAGCATGTCAGAGCTGCTATGGACCACCACCGCATTACCTTCTGCCATCACACTGGCCAGACATAATGCACCATGTCTCAGGTCCTGTCACACACGCTCATGTAACACCTCCACCACAGAGTGGATGAGAGGTGCAGGTGGCATGAACAGTGCAATGGGATCACATTTCAGCTGGTGTACATTGGCCTTACCTACATGGTGCCATAGGCTTTGGTTTGGCTCACCAACTTGTACACGTTGGTCTGTGTCACACGATGAGTAGGGTGGGTAAACAACATCACTGCAGACCCCTGACACCCTTGGTGGGCCTCCCTGCCTGGTGGTGTTACATGGTTGGGATACACTGAGGACAGTCCACCCCAGTTGACAGTTGCACTGGGAGCTGGGGCCTCTTTACCTTGTCTCTGCCCTATGTAAGAAACCTAAGGATACTTCCCTAGATAGATCCCAGGAATTCCTTAATCAGGTGGCCGGGACAAGGCCATCACAGTTGGACCTAGTTCCTGGGGTTGGCCCAGTAGGGGAGGATCACCTGGGTAGTGAGCCCAGGGCTATGCTCTGGGATATACCCCAGGTGGGATGTGGTACCATCACGGGGAGGATGGAGAGGGGAACAAAGTCCCCAAAGCTTTTATAAGCTATTCCCGCTTATCATCCATTGCACCCATTGAATCTCCCTTACCTAAAGGTAAAGCCAACAACCCATTTGCATCTTGTAAACTTGCTAAGAACCACAACTCCCACAAACCCTGTTTTGCTGATTCCTATCCGAATACTCCGGGTCACTCTTCTGCTCGTCCCTTGAATTACTATTTTCCAAACTCCCAGTCCTATTTGAACAAACCCTACCATTACTGTTTGTTTCCGGACCCCTACAAATCCTACCTTTCCGAGTTGCCTAACCACCTTCTTTCTTATGGCACCTTTTCCCCATCCTACCCCATAGGACACTCAGAAACTCTAAACCCCTCTTTTTCCAATACGAACACTCTTTTAAACTGTGATAAAAAATGGACTAATGTTAAAACTGTTTACCTGACATGCCCCAACCCAAGAGTCAGGCAGAGTCAGGCAATTTACCCAAATCACACACACCTGACAGCCCTTTCCTTTACCCACAGGGATATAATGTGGAGCACAAGAGCACAGGAGGAGGAAGGCCGACCACACGATGTGAGAGCTAACTCAGCACAGCAGATAAAGAGGAGGAGAAAGACAGTGCATACTAAGGAGGTAATAAGGAGAGAAGCAACCTCTCCCTTTCTGACCAAGGCCTGTGAAACCTCTGCATAAGGAATCATAAAACCACAAACAATAGCCAGCATGTGTTTTGCAGGAGATGTCTATGGTATACAAAACCCAACCTTCACTGATAACCAAACGGGGGAGTCACGCTGGTCTCCGTGGTACCAACCTTGACTCAGGAGAGGAAGAAGGCCAAGAGGTTCATAACAGCTGGTGAGTCGAGGGCAGAGCCAATAAGAAGCCAAACTGTTTTGAACAAAAAGTAGCAAATGGCTAATTTAAACTTTGAACGGTTTAAAAAAAACTATTGGTGAAAGAGGGGGAAAGCCACAGCAACAGTGGTGTCCGGCACCACGTGGGTGCTCATGCAGGAAACACTGAACGATTACTCGTTTGTAAACTAACATACCCAAAAAGCATTGAGAAAAGGCAAGAAGAGGTCAAAGTGATCATACAGGGGTCTTGTAAAATCATCTGCACCATAGAAAGTCTTTGACCGACAGATGATTGGGAAACTAAGGGAAATGAATTCCGCTTAGTGAAATGAATGTGATGAAGAGTGAACTGTTTTGTTAAGGTTGGCAAGAGTGAACCAGACAAAGGGATACTAATGGAAAGGGGCAAAGTCTAAAGTCCTTATGAACAGAGTGTTGACACAAGTGAACCCTACCAAGGGATGTCCACAGTGAACTGTTCTGCAAAAGGTGGCCTGAGTAAACCCGGCAGAGGGAGGCCGACAAACGGGGATGAATCCTGAGCAAATGTTTAAAAAGAAGACATTAAGATTTGTGAAAGCAAGAAGCATTGCAAGACAAGGGGAAGTGAAGTTTCCCCCCTGTCAATTGGGGTCTGTGCTCGGAAGAGGGGGTCCCAGGGGTGAAGCCATCACCTAAAGTATTCGTGGAACAGAACTTTGTGTTTGTGTGTTGAGAACATCTGGCACTCCAAGACAAGAGACTTTTATTGAAAAAAGACTTAATCATCCAAGAACCTGATAGCTCATACTGAACTGCTGCCTTGTGATGAGAAGGCTTGAGTGTGTGCTGTGCTCCAAAGCTCCACCTTGTCCTGTGCTAAAAAACATGGGCAAGAGAGACCTTAAGGCAATCACATCATGATTTATTATTTGTGAACACCTTTTCCTTTATTTGAAAATCCTATCCCACACTCTTTCTGTAATTAGTTGTAAGGAATTGGCATCAGGTTTTTTTTTGTATAGGCATTTTACTTTGCCAAGACGCTACAAGGACTGCCTTATTTTTCATTTGATGATCGACGCTTGCTTCCATCTTAGATTTAGGTTTAGGTTAGGTGTTTTTCCACCCTGCACATACAGTTTAATAAACACCCTTGAGCTGTGATCACTTGTGTCTGTCTTTACTTTTGTCACCATGAGTTCCTTAAACCTGGTGACACCTGAAAGATGCTGGGATGGTTGCCAGCGGAGTGTGTGCCAATGGTAATTCACCCTTGGCCATGTGGACATGCTGAAACTGGAGCCAGGGGTCCGTAACCCCCTTCAACAGAGTTGATAGCCACCCATCCCCCATGCCTTTCTCAGTCAACATGGAGACAGTTGCAGTGCACCACAACAGAGGTATTTTGCCCTGTGTTGGCTGGATGTACCCAGGTGGTGGTCCTGTAAGGGGATCTGATGTGTTGGGTGACTAGACTACCTACTGTGTAGATGTAGATCTCTAGACGGAATTATATCTTCTTCAACTCACTCATCACTCACATCACATCAATCACTCATGAGTCTGTACGGGAGAGGCCATCGGAGGAGCAGGAGCTCCACAAAGCTGCCGGAGCAGCGCCATGCAGCACACATCTCTCTCCAGCTGCCCGAGGTAAGCATTCAGGCTGCACCACGTTCTGATGGAATTCCTATTAAGATTACTCTTAGCGCATCCAGCGCAGTAATTGGTGGCATTTTTCTGCCATTATTGTGCTTCAGATACCTAGTTGCTGCAAAAACTCTTTCTCTGCTACACTACACCTGTGAAGTCAGTGTTTCATATCTTCACCATTGGGCTCCACGAGGCAGAATCCATTCAAAGATGGCCCCCCTATCCTATTGATATCCTCCACGCAGCCCATCTACTTGCTGCCCTGATCTACAATTGGCTGCAGTATTCCATATGTTAACCAATCCACGACCGGAGGCGTGAGCTGGCCCACCTCCTGAAAGGCCATTGAATGCAAGGCTATCACATGTCCAAGCCTGTCTGGAGCCGTCTGTTCTTCCCTATCTCCAAAGGGTGGCATGTGACAGTTAAGGAAATAAGTAGAATTTTGCAGAATTAATATGTTACCCTAAAAATCCTCATTATTCCATGACAACATGGGAATTTTTATGTAAAGAATGATATCAGATGCAGAAAGCAATATGATGGATCTGTGGCCACCCAATGCCAGCCTTGTAGTGTGTGCCTTTCCCTGATTAATGCAGACCGAGGCTCCATCATACGAATGAATACATGTGGAGGCAACAGACACCCCTGTCTGGTTACGTACCCCAACAAGACACCCCCACATTAGAGACCTGCTTCAGAGACTTTAGTCACAGGCTTTCTATACACCAGCTGGACCGCATCGAGAAACTATCTCTGAAATCCCATTTTCTTCAAAACTGCAAACAGGTAAGTCCATTACGCTGAATGAAATGGTTTTTCTGCAACTGCTTCGGGATTTAAATGGATCAGGATGCAGAATAACCAAGGTAAGTTAAATTCCATAGACCTGCTCGGGATAAAACCAGACTGCTCTTCCAAGATGTTTGAGTACATCCTGATATCTGCATTTAATAACTTGAGGAGGTGATATGACCCACAGAGGACAGGATTTTCTGCTGGGTTCAAACAACCTAATCAGGATTTTACACATAGTGCTGTGTAGAGAGGAAGAACCAAAAGTCTCCTCTCAGGCATTTAGAAGATTTAGAGCCAGAAGTATCCCAGATTCTTTAGAAAGTTCAGACTTAAGACCATCTATTCCAGGTGCTTTGGAAGAAGGGAGAGCCTTGAAACCCACAAAAATGTTCAGAGTGAAGAAGGCCCATTAACTACTGCTATTGATTTAGTTGGCAATGTATGGAGAGAAATGTTGTCTAAAAACCTACTGTGAGAAAACCAGTTTTCACATTTACTCACCTGGGGTCCTCTATACAGGTGCGAGGGAAAGGCCTTCGCTTTTGGATCCTGCACCTGGTGGCGGACAAGCGAGGGAGGATCACCTGGATAGAGAATCCACTGAGATTTGAAGTTGGATGCCCATTGGTGAGACACAGTATTCCATATCTTCCTTTCCGGGAGATACCCCTATGCCAGAAAAGGTTATGGGATACTGTTGACCTGGTTCCATGGTATCTGAGAAAGGTGGGAATCCGTATCACACCAGCTATTTTAAAAGTAAGAGAAAAGATAGGGATAAGCTGCATGGGAATACATCTCAGTATCCCTCTTATCCCCAGGATAGTCAACTTGATCTTACCCGACCTTTAAGAGTCATTATAAAAATGTTCCACTTCACTTCCCCCTTAATGTGGATAACAATACTTCGATGAGGAAGAAACAACTAGGAGCTGTGAAGATTACCTCCATTGTCTATTCAAGTACTGGGACGAAGAAGAGACCTGAAGGTCAGGCATGTCCCATTTATTTGCTTAATTATGGTCAGGCAAATAAGGTATGGCAAACCCTTGGCTTGCACCTGCAACTGGTGCACAGTTGCATACAAGATGGAGTAATCAGCAGCAGTCAGTTAGACAGAGGAAACTTGGAGAGCAGAAGGACCAGAGTGGAAGCTGTGCGGGTTGAGAAGGCGAGATGCCACTACACCACAAAAAGCCTTGGGAATCTTGGTGGAGGGTGAACGATGACTGGTGTTCCCAAAATGGGATAGGTGAGCAGCAAGGCCAAGGCAAAGCTTTGCATAACAGCCAGCGAGTGTGAAGTGGAGCACCCAGCTATTTGGCTGTCCCTCGAAAGACAAAACAAGAAAGAAGGAGCAGCTGATACTGGGTAAGTATCTGAGACACTTAAAATAGCCAGGGTGCTCAAAGGAGACTGAACAAGCAGTTACAGTCAATTGAATGAAGCAAACTACGTTACTTATATTGAAGATTGAACTGAATGAATTAGGCAGGAGTAACTTAACGTATTGAATGAAGCAAACTACACTACTTTTATTAAATGCCAAACTGAATGAAAGGAGATAAAGTAGCTTAGCACGTTGAATTAAACAAACAACATTACTAATACTAAATACGTAACTGAATGAAATAAGCAAAAGTAGCCTAGCACATTGAATGAATTGAAAAACTTTACTTACATTGAAAACTGAATGAAACAAGTGAAAATAACTTAACGTATCGAATAAAACCAACTACGTTGCTTCTAATGAAATAAGTGAAAAGAACCTATGGTGAAAACCACACTGAAGGAACTGAACAAAAGCCACCATTATTGAATACTGCCCTGAGTGAAAAAAGTAAATTGACCTTTATTGGAATGCAGAAGCAAAGAAATATTGAACTGCATGAAAGCAACACCTATAGCAAACTGAAGGAAAGAAACAAAGATGGTAAAATTGTTAAGCTGCACTTTAAGAAACTGTTTGTTGAATCAAATCTTGAACTTTTAAAGAAACCTGAAAGTTCCTGGTTGCATGACTTGTAACCGGTGGACCGTGTAGTCTAAAACTGCGCCAAGACCAGAGCTACTTAAGGTGAAAGAGAGGATGATGGACAAGCGAATGTCAAGTTTCTGGTTGCATCACCTGTAATTGGTGGTGGACCGTGTCATCTGAAAGTGCACCTTGACCAGGGAACTTCTTTACGTCAACATGAAAGCTTGCAGAAGTGAAAGCAGGAAACCAAATATTGATAAACATCTGACTTGTGGAAGGGAACCCTGAGTTACGCAAGTTCAGCTTAAAAATGAAAGCTTCAAGATACTTTCTTTTGATATTAACATTAAGCTTGGGGAAGGGAGGCCTAAGCTTTGGTGCCCAGGAACTATGTTATCTTACAACTGTATTGAACTTGGGAAAGGGCCTCCTGACCTTTAAAGAACTGTATTTCATTTAATACTTGAAAGAGGAGAAATGGACCTTTGTGGTGAACTATGGACATTTGGGAGAGAAAGCTGATGAATAAGCTAGAGCTGTAAGCAGCTCAGAACTTTATGTTTGGAACACTATTTGAGTTATGGTTAATGTCCCTACACATCATTTTGTATTAGTTGTGAGGGCAAGTATAGGATTTAGACACAGACAGTCTTTTACGTTGAACTTACTGACACTAACGTTCCATAGATAATTTAGGTAGGGTAGGGAAATCCCACCTTATAACAGGGCAAGTTAGGCCTTACTTCATACCGGCATTTTCTTTAACAAAAGATTGTTCAACTTTAAATCTGTTGTCTGTGTATCCATCCATGATACCAACATCACACTGCTTAGCCAAGTAAAGTAAATAATCATACTTTACTTGGCTAAGTAGTAAATAATCATACTTTGTAAAAGTATTACACTTGATTTCAATTTAAAATTCCACCATTGTCCACAATTGAAGTGATTGCCATCTGAGCCATGCTGCCTTTGGCTAAAGCTCTTCCCTGTCTGTCACCCCCTCGATACCTCTGAGTGACCAATGGATGCAATCTAAATGTTAGTTCACGGTATTCTACAGAGTGTATTTAATCAATGTTTAACATGATCAATTGCAGAACGGACATGTCCCCCTTCAATGCATTCTTATTCTCTAATGAACGCTACATACATTCTATCCTGGTGATCACATGGAAGATACATTTAAGGATTGTCAGACTTCTGACGGCATTCTCCCATTAAAACCCTTTGAATCTCCTCCCAGGAAATCGAGGGAGGGTCATGTCCCGTTATTCCTCCTGAGAGTTCACAAAATACTGATAAGATGCCTCCAGGAGCAATGCAGATTCCCTATGCAAAATACCATTGAGGTAGTAGGGCGAAGAAGAGGCCTGAAGGCCAAGCATCTCCCTTAGGCTCGCTTAATTATGGTCAGGCAAGTCAAGCAAAGCAAACCCTTAACCTTCACCTGCAGACTATAAGTCCCACACAGGTTGGGGCTGCAGCAAGAGAAGGCAGTTTGAGGGAGAGCGAGTTGTAAGGACAGTGGAACAGCCCAAGTTACACAGGAACAGCTGGAGGAGGACGACAAGCCGAGATGCTGAAGGCCTGCAAGTTGACGCAAGAGGAAGCGTGGCGAGGAAGTTGCGCCTCCAAAGAGCCCGAGGAGTCAATGAAAGGCAGCTGAAAAGTGTGTTATTCCCTTTTGAAGTACTGTCAAGAGAAGGCTCTTTCCACTGGGCTAAGAAAGGAGCCCAGGAGTGTATGAGTGGCAGTAGATGAGACCCTGAAAAGACGTTCATTGGGAAAGCCAAGAAAACATAGCCAGTGAGTCGAATGCAAGAAGCAACTCTGTATATGTATTACGCGAGTGAATACACAGTGACAGAGCAAGAGCAAAAGAAATAAAGACACTTTTGTTAGGGCCTCTGAATGCTGTTAATAGAACAATGAAGTGATACATAGTTTCAGAGTTGTCGCGTGAATGAAATCATGTGCTTGAAAGTCTCTGAATGAATCCAAGAAGTCTCAACAAAGAAGGAGAGCTGTGTGCAGAAACAAAGTGGGAGCAAAATAAAGATCTGAAAAGGGGGAGCTACTGGGGAAACGTAGTGTGAACACAAATCCCCAAAAGATTATTGAGTGAAAAAAGCAAACAAATAAAATGGAACTCGTTGTTCCCTTTATTTGAATGAGACAAACGACATTACTAATATTGAATACCGAACTGAACGAAGTAGATGAAAGCAATTTAACGTAATGATTGAAACAGAACATTTTGCTCTTAATTAGGGGTCAAGTTATAAAAATAAAAGTGGTGGGACTGATTAACAAATGCAATGGGATGTGGCATCACCAGAAATTAGCATATCAAGGTGAAATATTCACATTTCATTAAATTGGCTTTTTATAACAACCCAAAACTGCACAGGACGAATGGCATTTGCCTTTCATAAAATCAACACATACACAAAACCAAGAGAGGACATTTTCTTCTAATAGTGTTTTTGAAAATGGTAAAAGGTGTTCATGTTTTAAACTCCAAGAACCAATACAAATGTTTTCCCTGGAACATACAGTCCTGAAATTAGATATTTGACCTTTAGTTGTTTGTTATTTGTCATCAGGTTGTATAGTGCAGTGGTGAAGTGTCCGGTCTGCAAACCTGGCGACTGCGTTCGATCCCTGAGGTCAGCTTAAATTCATGAATTCAAGGACAACTTTCAATGTTTCTCATTTTAGCTAGAGGGGACTGAGTCTACCCTCTGAAAAATGTAGGTGTACCCTCGACTATAGCCCTGCTATTAATGAATACTGAAGTTACTGAATCAAGTGAAAATTACTTATTTTGAATGCCAGATTGAATGAACTATGAAAAAGCTACCCTTATTGAATACTGCATTGAGTATAACAAACAAGCTGGCCTTGATTCAATACAGAGTTGAATAGCAAAGACCAAGAGATAATGTGTAAAACAAAAGCCATGTCTATAGCAAATCACTGTGGCAAATGTTGTAACGCTGCACTAGAAAAACTGTTCATTACATTACATATTGAACTCTGAAGGAAAGCTGAAAGCTCCTGGTTGTGTGATCTGTAATGGATGGACATGTGCTCGAAAACTATGCCTTGACCAGAGAGCTGCTACTTGTGAAATAAAGGAAAAGCAAATGTTACTTTTCGGGTTGCATGACATGTAATGGGTGGACCTGTGGGCTAAAACGGTGCCTTGACCAGAGAGCTTCTTGATGTCAACAAGGAAGCTTACTGTGGTTAAAGCTGGAAACCAGATACCATCAGACTTAGGGAAGTGAATCCTGAGTTGTGAAAGTCCAGCTGAAAGACCAAAGCTCCAAGATATTTCCTTTTGCGATTAACACTACGCTTGGGGGAGGGAACCCTAAGCTTTTGCCTCTTGGAACTGTGTTTTCCTGGAGTTATGTTCAACAAACTCCACTTTTATAGTGATACTAAGGTTGGGGATGGAACACTAAGTTTTGGTGCCATGGTACTGTGTTGCCCTGGAACTGTGTTGAACTTGGGGAAGGACACCCTTGCCTTTATGAAACTGTTTTTCTTCTGATGCTTGATGGAAGATAAATTGAACTTTATGGTGAATGTCTGAACATTTGGGAAATGAAGCTGAAGAGTAAGCCAGAACTGGAAGGGGCTCATAACTTAATTTTGGAAACACTATTAGAGATACAGTTGATATCCCAACACATTGTTTGTATTAGTTGTGAAGGCAAGTATAGGATATTGACACAGACAGACTTGTGAGTTGAACATACTGACAGAGACTTTCCTTCATTTCTTTGGGTAGGGACATCCCACCTTAGCAAGGGCAAGTTGGGCCTTAATCCATCCTGACATTTTCTTTAATAAAATATTGTTCAACTTTGAATCCGCTGTCTGTGTCTCCGTTCATGATGCTAACCTCACAAATGGTGTCTGGAGTGGGATGCTGTTCAACTGATACAAGTTGGGGAACCCTCGAACCTAAGAAGTTGAGTGACAGAATAAGGTACCATCGGATTCGATATCTGCAGTAGTACGAAGGAACCTGACCCAACACATGAGTATGCAAACTGCAGAATGGCAATTACTTTTCATGCTTTAGTCTCACAGGCTGTTCCTCCTGAAAGTAAAGTGGTGGAAGGCAATATCTATCACCTTCTGTGTCCCCAACACTATTTATTACCAGGAAGAGACAAGATCATGACCTCTTTGGATTTACAAATACATTTTTCTATCACCTCAGCTGTCTATGTGATGGCCCCGCAGAAAAAAATAATTGAAAATACTACCTCTTCTCTCTTGTGGAGATGAACAAAGATTTGTTCTGCTCAATTTTTCTTCCACTCCTATAGAGATAAATAGGGGTGAGTTAGTGGGAAAACGTGTGTACGAAAGTATGTGGGAACACCTACCAAGAAGACCATTAACACCCCAAATATCCTTGACTACCCCCAGAATGATCTTCCTAATTTGTTGAAAGGATCAGGGGAAGAATGTTCACACTCTGAGAGGGATAGATCTTTAAAGTTAACATCCTTAGAGAAAAAGAGGTATCACCGGACTAGCCACTCATTTCTTCCTATGACACAGATCCCTCATTGCAAGAGTTGAGGTTGCCTCAGAGGGATTGCCCTTGTAAGCATAACGAGCAGGAACTGTACACTAGCACCATGAAGTATCCCATGTGCTAAATGGCATTACCAATGATGATCTCGGACCCAAATAACTGGACAGACTCAAAGAATATGACAAAGTACTACTTTATTATTAGCATAGAATAAAGTAGGGCAATCTGGTGCACAACAAGCAGTAGTTCACGCACTCACATCCAAATGTGATTATACAAAGGTTTTATACCTCGATATGTATCATCTACGATGTCCTCCTTTGTGGCAAACTGTAAAACCTATGAAGGGAGGGATTGGTTAATGGAACATATGCACCGATAGTATGTATACGTGTTCATAATATCATTGGTTGTCCCTTATATGGTGGGCACGCCTCGAACTACACCTAATTACATATAATACTGATGATAATGGAAACATGGCAGTGAGTTGGTCTTTGCAGCATTGTATAGCATGTTGCAACATAGATACTCTGATTGGTTGACATGCTTTCCCAACCTTGGCCCATCGGGTCGTTAGCAGCAGATAAGCAAAATGAAACTCGTGTTGAGAGTAGTGTCAGACTACTCCCCACTTTCCCAATTAGTCCATCTTCTCTCATCAGTCAGGCCCCAAGCCAAGGCTTCTCCTTTGTAGTTGACCTCGAAGCCTGTTCTCTGCTCTGGGACATTCAAGGGAGTGTAGGCACACTATTATCTTTGTTTAGGCTTAATGAATAGTCCTTGTTTTCGACTTCTGAATCACATGTGAGAAGACCACACATTTGTCCATCTCAACCTTCTATTTGCTGCTATTTGATTCAAATGAGCTGGGTGTCATTACCCTTCTTGGCCTCTGGAGACTTGCTCACTCCATCTTGCAAAGTTTTTCCACATCTTTAATTGTCTAATACTTGGCTCTTGCAGATGTTTTCTTCTTTGCTTCCTCTAAGAGTAATATGTCTTATGTCCATGGCTTATCCTTTTGACTCCCTTGATCCAAGGCCAATAGACTCCTCTATATTCCTCACGCATAGATGTCTTTCTAGCATTTCCTGACTCTGCAGCCCTGGTCTGTCTTGGAGGTAGCTTGGTTGGTTTCAATACGAGTCTGACATCCACTTATTAGTCAGCAGGTTACTTCTTCTTCTTCTTTGCATATCTGATTTCTTCATATTCGATTACATGTTTCTCTTATTACTTCATTTACATATTTATTCTTTGAATATTTGCATATCGTTTCAGTGAATCTCAGTATCTTTCCTCTGTGATATCACTCTGCTCTTGTCATCTTTCAGACATCTTTCCACCCCCTCTGTGCAAGGGTATATTTGATATGGTTGTCTGAGCGCATATGGTCTCTCATACATTCAATGAAGTATTGGGATGATACCTAGTGTCCCAAATAGGGCTCTTCTCCTGCTGTTCCAGTATGATGGAGTTGAGGGGGCAGGAGCTAGGGATAACGTGTCCAGGTGCTCCTCTCCATTCCCCCCTCTGGTCGAGTCCTTCGACCACCTCCACTTCTTCAGTCTTCTTCATCCTCTCTTCTCATTTAGGTTTCTTAGGGATCTATATTTTCGTCAACCCCGTCAGGTCACCTGCATGCTCATCCAGACTCCAGGTCATTTGACAGCATTCTCCAGTTGGTTGACAGAATACCCAATGTCCTACATATTTCTTGTGATCCTTAGAGTAGTTGAACTTTGTTCCTGGTAGTGCCAGGGGACGTTTCGTTCTGTCCTCATGGGTGGTGTCTTCAGTCTGTGGAGTATGGTCTCCATTCACATCAATCATTATCTTCATCGCAACAGCTTTTTTGGCAGTCTTATGGCATTGTACCAAAATGATCCTTATGAGACAGAATTCTAGCAATACCAATACAAGTATTGCTACAAATAGATTCAAGGCATTTGTCAGCCAGTTTGGAATCCACCAAAACAGAGACAAAAACCAATAATTTCCTGCTGTCTCATCAACTACATCCTCCATCTTCGTCTGCAGGGTTGTCAGCATAGTTATTGCTTCTGTCACGGTTCCATTTTCTCCATCATGGGAAAGCATAAAAGAACATCAAGAAGGCCTGACCTTGGCGCACACGCCTTCTTCCTTTGCTGTAATTAAGTCCAACACATACCTGTTCACGAGGGTCATATGCCTAATGGCCCTCAGTTCTTCACTGATTGCATTAAAACATTTTAATGTTGCATTGATCGTTTGCTGCACCTCCCACCTGGTGATCTGCAGCCACTTAGCATTGACTACAGTCTGAAGTACTAGTATGAATATAGATGTCATTATCATTGCTGTCGTGCCGAATAATTTATCTCATCTGGTATGTCATTATAGGCTTCTATTGATTTTCATGAGAAATAGTTCTCCCTTTTGTAAGGAAGGCCTAGCATCAAAGTAAGACAGACATAAATCATCACAGTTCAAGGGTGTTTATTGAACTTTATCAGGGGTGTGAAAAATGCTTATCTAAACCTAAATCTAAGATGGGAGCAAGCAACAACCATCAAATAATAGAAAACGCTGTCCTAGTCGCGTCGTCAAAATAAAAGATGGCCTATACTAAAAAGAAAATGAATGCCACACCTTACTCTATATAACAAAAAGTGTGTGGGATAATGTTCACAAAAAGAAAGAAGGGTACACAAAGTAAGTCAGGATGTTTAGGCCATTGGCCTCCCTTCCCCACCTTTTTAGCACCGCACAAGGCGGGTCACTCGAGCACAGCACACTCATGGGATTCTTTGACACAAGAGCACAAGGTTACAGTTCCTTTTACCAACATCAGGGCCTTCTGGACCCAGCTCTCTTTCGTACAAAGTCTTTTGCTTCAGAGGGCCTGATGCACCAAAACAACAAAGAAAAGCTCCTTCCAAAAAAAAAGCATCAAGTTGGATGGTTTGCTCATTGCACAGGATCTCCTCAGCCGGGCGCAGATCCTCCTTTCACAATTAGCCTCCCTTGGTCAGGTTCAGACCAACTTTAATTCACAAGCATCCCTAAATCGGGTTCACAATTGTCACCACAATATCTTCACAGGTGAGTTTTACTGTTCAACCCCGATCCCCCTCTTCTAGGTTCAGATCTCCTTCAACCAATTAGTCCTCCTCTTCCGGGCTCAGATCAATTTTAGTTCTTAGGCACTCAAAGTATTTAGAATGTGCAAAGGAGTTAACTTAACCAGCTGCAGGACCACTTCGATTTCACTGTTCAACATTTACACGCTCTGGGTTTACTAAACAGAGATCTTCAAGCAAGCACCCATGTGGCACCAGCCCATTCTGTATCTGGTACTTAAGTGGGTTTTCTTAAAGTTCAATCACACACAAGTTCTTTGTTCATACAATGTTGCTGCTTGCAACCTTGAGCATAACACAGTCTGATCTGCTCTCAGTTTCTCCCGACTCACCGCTGTGCTGAACTCATTGGCGCTGCTTTACTGTCAGAGTCAAGGACTGGACACGGTGGAAATCACTTCTCCCCACCTTATCTATCAATGCATGAGGGCCCCATGTACCTTTAAAACATGCTACACTGCTTGTCAGCTGGAATTCCTGGTCTTATGTTTCTTTTCCGTGAGTCTTCTTGAAAGTCACAATCCTTTCGTGAAAAGGACGAGGGTAACTCCGTCCTTGTCGTCCTCTCTGGTCTTGCTGCCTTTCTCCTCAGTTTAAACTGCCGTCCTGGAATAGCTGCTTCCTCCTGCATTTGGTCTTGCTCGGAGTGTGCTTTCATGCTCCGCCTTTTATCCGTGTGGGGAAGTGTGATGGAAGTCATGTGTTTGTATTTATCAGTACTTGCCTGACTCTGCCTGCCCCTTGTATTGGGACATGTCAGGTATATGGCTCTTGTGTTAGTCCATTGCCGCTCACAATGAACTGTCCATGAGAAAGTGTTTGTGTCAGGAAAGGGGGTGGAGGGTTGAGCTTCTGGGTATCCTACCTGGTAGGATGGGGAAAAAGCGGTACTGGGAAGGGGATACTGCATCTCACCCATCGGTGTGCCACTTCAACTCCCCTAAAACCCCTGACCCACGTGATCCCCCGCACTGCTCCACCCCCAGGAACTGGATCCAATAGCAATGGCTGTGTCCTGGCCACCTGAATGACAGATCCCCGGGGGCTAGAAGGTGAGACACCTTCAGGTTGCTCACACTCTTCAGTCAGCAGAGGTTGAGCGACCTCTTCCTTCTCTTGGAAATTTGTCAATATTGAGATCACTTTGAGGAATCACTAATACAGGAATGTGTATGAACACAAGTGAGTTTACTCCTCCCCAATTTTTTAGCAGCTGCATATATGCTCTGTATACACAGACCCATTATCGATCCATCAGAATATCAGTTCCTCCATTCATTCCTGGCACTTTGAGCACCTGCATACATCCTTTATTTTCTGAAACCAGAAACAGGCCTTCATTCTTGAAACGTGTAGTCAAATATTTTTGTTGTATTATAGAGACTGGTCCTGCTTCATTGTCAACCCATGTTAGTAGCTTACAGTACTTCACTCATGACTCCAAACACATGTCATTAACTATTTGGACTATGCTCATTGGTTCCTTCTTTAATAAGTGTGCAGGGCAATATAACATTCCTTCTTCCCATCATGTGCTGGTAGCAACTCATCCATACACCATTAGCTGAGGTCTCTCCCAGCACCCTGGTATTCCTGTTCTTTCCAATATGTCCGAACACTCCATCCTCTTCATGTCAACAACCTTCATTGGTTCTACAATCTGGGATGGATACATAGGTTTCTTGCTTGTCCAACCTATCCCTTTCTCCATCACATTAGTATCTTCATAAGGAAATGATCCCCTTGATCGCCATCATAGGGTTGCCCATTTTCCTTCAAATTTGCCCTCTTGTTGTTGATGCTGCTATATGACTAAGGCACTTCGCATCATGGGCAGACATCTCTTTTGCAATACATGTTCTGGCTGCATTCATTGCATAAGGGATGAGAGAACACATGTAGCAGCTTTCATCTGACGTTCTCTCTCCAACTTCCTTTATGTGCTGTACCAAAGGTCATTCTTTAAGTGAGCTGACTCATCAAGATATGTATTTATGCCTTCTTGATCTTCCCCAACATCTCTTTTTAGTCAAACAATTTGTTTAGTAAAATTAGGGCAGATGCTGCTTGTGCTTGTGTTAGGCATCCTAAAGGATGTTTCATTTTCCCTCACCGTATCTGCATTTTTAATCATTATCTATCTAAATGCCATAATAATAAGGAAGAAAAGACAAATCATAATTGCTCCTGGTTTAAGCTTGATTTTAACTGCTCCTACTCATTTCAATAGGCCCACATCATATGGACTGGTGGTCCATAAAAGATTTGGCATTTTCCACAAATCTTTTTGGAAAAATGATGGTTTGTTTATTTACATCGCCATTCTCTGCAGTATGTATCTATTCTCCACTTTAATCCAAAAAGTGACAATACTCATTCATCATCACTATAATCATCTCTAAAAAGATCTTCATCTGTCAAGTCTGTCAGCCTATATCCTTCACTGAGTGCTATCACTGCTATCCATCCTCTCCCTTCATCATCTTTTCCATGAACAACCACTCTTTCCTCTCTGACCACTGATGCTTCAAGCTCTAAAGGAATAACATGTCCTTCTTCATCATCCATAAGTATTTCTGGTCTAAACAAAAACTCTTCAGGTATTCTCACTATGTTACCTACCAACCTGGGTAACCACGATAATAAAAAAAAAAAATACTTCTGGTTTTAAAGGGACTCCCCATAATGCCTTCTGGCCTGTAAAAGCCTATATAATCTCTTTCACATTCATATAATGTATCCCTGGAGTGGAGCACACTATTACTTTGTCAGTAAAATATATCGTCACGTTAAGCTTTGCCATCAAGTCATGTCCTAATATGATAACTGGTGTCTGCCGAAAATATAATGGCATAGTCATGTGTTCTCCTATAGAGATTGGCAATTCATCTGTAAAAGTAACTAAGCTCATCACCCCAGAGAATCTGTGCATATTCATGGCAATGCCTGACAATTGGTATTTTCCCTCCAGGACATAGGAACAAGGTGCTCTATTGTCTTCAAGGAACAAAAATTACTTGCCTCCTATGGTTACCTTGACCCTTGGTTCCACTTAGGGGTCCGGTGTCACTGATAGTACTGAACACATCAAGTCACTCTGTGGGCTGTACTATTGTGGATATAAATTCATCCCTGCACCTGTGAAAGGATTTCTTCCTACCATGGTCACACTCCCTATTTTAGGTGTCGTTGTTTGCAGTATCCCTACATTTGTGTTCCAGTGTGGTGCCATGGCCTGTTGTGTATATGCTTGCTGGGTCTGTATCTGTTGGGCTTGCGTAGCCACTTGCTATGGTTGTCCTTGTGGCAATTACATTTGTAGTGGCTTTTGCTGTGGCTGCAGCGCACATGCCTGATTCTGCGTGCGATCTGGGGCTTAATACTCCAGTGGTTCTGAATTATATTGTGGAACTGCCCCAAGGACAGCGATGCATCTATTTCTCTTCTTTCTAATCCCCAGAAGTACTGTTACTTCTATAAATAAACAATACAGTCCCTCCCCCTATTTTTGCCACACTCAATGTTCTACTTACATCCGTGGCTCAGCTTGAGTCCCTCGGCATCGACTCTTCCTCAATCGACCAGATCACCTTCAAGTCTGTGGGGCACCTGTGGAGCACGGACAGGAATATTGTCAAAGGGGCACATGCTAACCAATTCTTCTCACACATGTGTTTTTGTGTGTCAATCTTCAAAGGAAGCTCCATGGTCTTCTAGCCACTGGTGGAATGAATCGAGAGTCCGAGCACTGCTACCAAAATGTGCTCTAGCACTTTGAAGCATTTTGTGTGCTAGATGGAATTACCAATAACGGTCTCAGACCAAATTAACCAGACAGACTCAAAGAATATGGCAAAGTACTACTTTATTATTAGCATAGAATAAAGTAGGGCAATCTGGTGTACAACAAGCCGTACTTCTCACACTCACACCTAAATGTGATTATACAAAGGTTTTATACCTCAATATGTGTCATCTGTGACTTCATTCTACATGGCAAACTGTAAATTATATTGAAGGGGACATATGTATCTGTAGTATGTATAAGTGTTTTTAACATCATTGGCTGATCCTTAAATGGTGGGAATGCCTCAAACTACATCTAAATATGTATAATACTGAATATAATGGAAAAATGCAGCGGGTTGGTCTTTGCAACATTGTATAGCATGTTGCTACATAGACCCTCTGATTAGTTGACATGCTTTCCCAACCATGGACTTTCGGCTCGTTAGCAACACGCAAGCAAAATGAAACTCAGGTGCTGAGAATAACATCAGACTACTCCCCACTTTCCCAATTAGTCCATCATCTCTCATCAGTCAGGCCCCAAGCCAAGGTTTCTCCTTTGTAGTTGCCCTCAAAGCCTGTTCTCTGTTCTGGGACATTCAAGGGAGTGTGGGCACTCTATTATCTTCATTTGGGCTTAATGACTAGTCCTTGTTTTCGACTTATGAATCACGTGTGAAGAAACTACAAATGTGTCCATCGCAATCTTCTATTTACTGCTATTTGAATCAATTAAGCCGGGTGTCATTACCCTTATTGGCCTCTGGATACTTGCTCACTCCATCTTGCATAGGTTTTCATTGGTATCCAGTGATTTTACCTAAAACATTTTTGATGGATTTTGTACCGAAAAAATCTCTTGAAAAACATCAATTTTGTTTACAACAGTATATATATGGGGGTAAGTGGTTAAAACAGGTGGGGATAGGTTTGAGGTGGTAAAACACTAAGGGAAATGGGAGGTTTGGGGTGAAACCCCAAATAAAAAATAATAATTCTGTGATTGTTTTCGATGGATTTTATTCTGTAAAAAATCCATCAAAAATGTTTGGAGTAAAATCACACAGAACCAGTTTCTGCATCTTTAATTGTCTAATACTTGGCTCTTGCACATGTTTTCTTCTTTGCTTAATCTAAGACAAATATGTCTTACGTACATGGCTTATACTTTTAACTCCACTTGTGCCTTGCAATTATTCCTTGAAGTAACATCCTTGATCTCAGGCCAACATACTCCTCTTTATTCCTCACATAAAGCTGTTTTTCCAGCATCTCCTGACTCTGCACCCCTGATCTGTCTCCGAGCTAGCTTGATTGGTTTGAATACGAGTCCAGCGGCCATATTTCCATCATGGCCGCTCTAGCCATGTTATGTTTTCCTCTGCAACAAGCTTCTATATAACTCATGTACCTCGCATTTCTGCATATATACACTTATTAGTCAGCAGGTTACTTTATCTTCTTTGCATATTTGATTTCTTCATACTTGATTACATGTTTCTCTTATTACTTCAGTTACATCTTTATTCTTTGAGTATTTGGATATCGTGTCAGTGAGACTCAGTATCTTTCCTCTATGATGTCACTCTGCTCTTGTGAGATTTCACTTATAGCTCTATGATGTCCATTGGTGTGTGCAGACATCCTTCCACCCTCTCAGTGCGAGGTTACATTCGATACGGTTGTCTGAGTGCATATTGTCTCTCTTACACTCAATGCAGTATTGTGATGATACCTGGTGTCCCACATAGGGCTCTTCTGCTATTCCAGGATGACGAAGGTGAGTGGGTTGGAGTTAGGGATTACGTGTCCACATGCTCCTCTATAGAACCATCGGCCCCAGAAAAATATTTCAATGGCTCACACAAAACAGACAAGCTAGTTCAGTGTGAGAGAAGTCAATCAAACCTAAACCTTATGAAGATCATCAAAGACGACAAATTAGGACAATTAGAAGGGGAGAGGCCATGGGAGACATCCACTGGGGAGGCTCAGGGAGAGCAAGGGGGTGACAACAATCCAGAAAATGTTTCTGAACACCTGACAGGCAAAGTGGAAAAAACTGTCCTGGGAAATCCTCTTCTAGGGGGCTCCAATAAAGTACCACCTGTGTTACCTCCCTGTCCAAAATCTCGAATCCCAGGGATACCATCTACAGGGTCCTGGTTTTCTACTGATAGCGAATCCAACCCTTAAAAAGAAGAATTTGGACCATCTTCGGGAAATGTTTCTTTAGATAAATAAGAAAAGAATATAGCCCGTCCCGGGACACCCTTCAATTTCCCAGAACGGGAAACACCCATGGATAGGCAGGTGCGAGAATAGGGGAGGATGGGTATATCACAGACTTTCCCGAAGGATATGTTGATAAGGGCTCTATAGGAGAGAGGACCTGTGCTTCTTATCAACCAGAAGTAAGACTTGAAGATGGAAAATTTTATATCCCCATCTACTATTGTAATGCCCAAAGAGTACTCTGAGTGGGAATTAAACCAAAAGGGAAAAGAAGCTCCATCCCTGTTACAACCTCCCTGTGATCACCAAGTCCTAGAGAACTCAAAGAAATCAGAACCAGAAGTGATTGGTGCCAATGGTTTGTGTACCCATTCCAAGGAAGTACCATTATCCTGGGAAACCAAAGAGGGACAAATATTTTCTACCTCAGATTTTCCATGTTACTCATGTAGAAAGGTTGGTCATGCAACACAGAATTGTCCTCTAAACAAACTTGATATTACCATTGATCAAGAAAAGGAAAACCTCACTTTGGATAGATCGAATTTTAACGAAAAGGTAAAACCATCACCCAAAAACATCTTATATACTCAGTTACATGGACTGAAGAGGAAAAGAATTTAAAGAATGCTACCAAAAGGGTGAAGGAAAGTTAGAATAGGGAAACAACCTCTGCCTTTTTATATGGGGAGCCAAAGCAATCTATCAGATCCCTAATATCCTAGAAGAAAAACTTATTTGGGCATGAATGGACAAATTTAACCAACATGGTGAGCTAAACTCAGATGTACTTCCCCAAAAGTGGAAGAAAATTGGGAATGAAAAAGTAAATTATATTCATAGCCACAGAAAGCAATATCCATACACACACATCTCCATTACCATCTTGGGTAAAATATATTATCTAGTTGTGGCTTTGATTACAAATGTACCAACCCCATTGGTCATAGGATCCCTAATTTGAGCAATGAATTTCCCAAGTAGCCAGAGAAATTCCCAAAGTTCTAAGGGAGAAAAATGTAATTCAAGGACATCTCTTGCCGAAAACTCTATTCAGATTAATTCCTCTAGCCAAATAGATTACCAACGTCAATCTCTCGAAAACTCTTCACCAGGTATTCCTTGGGCGGAAGGCCATTATTATAGGGGACGGTTCAGCATTTATTGAAAGGAGCGTTTTGCTGCTTGAACGTTTGTTTTCCACTGCAGCATTTCAAGTGCCCTGCGTGTACCCAGCACTGCGAGCGAAGCTCTTGCTGAGGCATTTTTGCTTCCTGGAGGAGGTGGACCTGACTGCGGTCACGTGACGGACCACGTGACTTTGAAGGACCATTTACTCCCAGCCCAACCGCCCGAGTGGGGTGTTCAGCATTTATTGAAAGGAGCGTTTTATTGCTTCTACGTTTGTTTTCCACTGCAGCATTTCAAGTGCCCTGCGTGTCCTCAGCACTGCGAGCGAAGCTCTTGCTGAGGCATTTTTGCTTCCTGGAGTAGGCGGACCTAACTGCGGTCACGTGACGGACCACGTGACTTTGAAGGTCCATTTACTCCCGGCCCAACCACCCTTGCGGCGTTAAGCCCTGGAGGCAGTAAGGGCTGGAGCTGCTGTTTTGCTGTTCTGCTGTGACCTGTGATTGAGTAACGGTCTTGTGAGTAACACTGACTTAGGTCCTACATTCCATCACTAGCCGTATACTAAATAGTCTTTAGGGTAAGGGGGAGAGTCGGACTCTGGCCGTTCCTCTAGCTGTCAGGCGTTCCTTACCCTAGTATGATATGATATGATATGATATGATATGATATTTTATTTGTATCACGCTCATTACACAGGTGTTTCAGAGCGCGACTAGGCAAGGAAGGGGAAACAAGGGAGAACACAAACAATAACGATCTTACTAGGCCCAGTGACATTGAGAACGCGCAAGAGCATGGGATGGGGAAAAGGGAAAAAGTGCATGGAAGGGGGAGAGTGGAAAGTGCACAGCAGAGGAGAGTAGATAAATAAATAATAAATACAAATACAAAAAATAGAAAGGAGGCAATAAACAGTGATAGTGCAGCCAGAATGTGGCAAGTGCTGTGTTTATGGTAAAGACTGGGTAAGTCTGATAAGTGCAGAAAAGAAGAAAATGGGGTGGGGGGCTGTATGGGTACAGATACAGTCCATCCAGTCCAAGGGGTGGCCGGGAGGCAATGCAGGAGGGTGGCAGGGTGAGCAGGCACCTGGACCCAGAGGAAAGAGGATGGCCAGGTGCACAGTGCCAAGAGAGAGCGGGTCAGCAGGGGAGAGGGGGAGAGAGGGCAGAAACAAAGAGGAAGGTCTTTAGGTGCTTCCGGAACCGGAGATGGTTCTCCTCAAGTTTTAGAGTGGCAGGGAGGCTGTCCCAGAGGGAGGCCCCTGCCGAAGATAGAGATCTACCCCCGGCTCATTTCTTTGAAAAATGATGAACCCGGAGGGAGATAGAGGTAGAGGAGCGAAGAGCTCGAGAGGGGAAGTATTCGCGGAGGGATAGCTGAGGATATTTTGGACCCAGGCCCCAGAAAGTCTTGTGGACAATACAGAGGGTTTTGAATTTAATCCTTGCATCCACTGGGATCCAATGGAGGGATTTCAGAGCTGGAAAGATACGATCCCAGGGCTTGAGGCCAAGGACAAGTATCACAGATAAGTTGCAGAGGGCGGAGAGTAGAGACAGGTAGATTTAGAAAGAGGCTGTTACAATAGTCCAACTTAGAGAGAACCAGAGCTTGAGAGACAGTGAGCTTCTGAGGGAAGGAGAGGAAAGGCAAAGTACCTCTTAGGAGGTGCAGTAGCAAGTTTGACTTTTTAGAGACCTCAGAGATATGGGCCGAGAAGGAAAGTGTGGAGTCAGAGATGACCCCAAGGTTCTTAGCCTTGCAGGCAGGGGTAGGAGGCGGGCCAAGGGAGGCAGGCCAGAGAGTGAGTGAAAAGGATGGAGATGGTTTGCCGATGAGGAGGATCTCAGTCTTGCTGGCATTCAGACAAAGATCATTGGCGGCACACCAATCTTGAATGGTGGTTAGGCAGTCAGAGATGAGAGATGTGGAGGAGGTGGAAGAGGGCAGCCGGAAAATTAGTTGAGTGTTGTCAGCGTAGCACTAGAAATTTGAGCAGAAAATGGCAATGCAGTGGGCAAGAGTTGCCAGGTATTGGTTGAAAAGCCAGGGTGAGAGGTTAGAACCCTGGGGAACTCCGCAGGTAGAGAGGAAGATAGATGATAGGAAGGACCCGAGTTGGACCTGGGAGGGTCGATCAGAGAGAAAAGAGGTCAGCCAAGCCTCGGGGCTCCTCAAGATCTACGCTACCTAATGGTTTCATCATTTAAGTATTGACCCTTTTCGGAACAATCAACTGACATACTTACTGCTATACTCTGCTCCGATTTGTATCCCTATTTTTGAAGGAGATCCATATTTACTTATATTTTATTATAGTGTTTTTAAACTGTACCGGTTGGACTATTTCATGTATTTCTGTTAATTCTTGTATTCAGTGCATTTTTAAATATTGTTTACTACTCTATTGGTCATAGATTTTATCTCTAGGAGCCCCTCTACTTTATTACCTATAGAGATTTTTGCTGTTAAACCCTACGGCTCTCTGCCTTTGTCCCTTCGTGGTCTCCACTGGCTTGAATGACACGTACGGGACTTAGGAGTCAGGCTGCTGTGGAGGCTTCTCTGGACTCTCCTCTCCCCGTAGTGTTGGCTCTTTCTCCTCCCTCGATACATTGTATTCCATCAGGAAAATCCCTTACCATTCCTTTGTGGAAGTCACAACATACAATAGCAGACATTCTAGAGGATTCTGTTTCCAAAAAATGTATGGCTCATGCCCAAATTCATTCGCAAGATAGGACTGATTTACTTAATTCGATGGGTATTATTCCACGTACCCCAGCTAATAACAGTTGCATCTTCTCTGGAAAACAAGATATCTCCATAGATGCACAGGAAGATCGTCTGGTAGCCACTATAGCTTCAAACTTGGAGGAAGCGGGCAGCCGATTTAGTGCAAGGATGCACACTGATCACCTGCATGTTAGTACGGTGAACTCTGTGCACCCAACCCCCGCTCCACTCCAACCTAGTCTGCCTTTACCTTCCTTACTGTTGGATGACTCTGTTGTGAAAGTTATTGAATCTCCTGTTCTTTCTAAAGAGTCTACTGTGCAACAACTGCCTCCAACAGAGGTTGATAGGAACTATGGTACTTCTGGTACTAACTTATTAACTGAGGCATTTTCCTCTGGGGTTAACCATACTTCCTCTATTCATGTTACTCTCTCTGCTACACCTGCTGGCATTGCCAACTCTCCCACAGTGAAACCCATATTGTTTAAAACTCCACTCACAAGACGTTTGGTTAATTCTCCTAAAATAACATCTTATACGGGTTCTCAGGGTAAACCTATCCAAGGGAAAAACAAATCTAATTTCTTTGGAAAAAGGACAGCCACTAGCACCCTTATCAAACTTCTGCACTCAGTTGTAACAATGGCTACCTTGGATCACACGCATTTGGTGGATGTAGTGAAGAAGTTGGAGACTGAAGACTCCCCGGAGATAGTAATATTGATATTAGTATTATAGAGTGTGCAGACAAGGCAATAGCTGAGAGTCATTTGGATTCTGATTCCATTAACATAAATAATGTAACTTAGCAAACTTGTGACGCCTCTTATGTGGGCTCTCCCTCAGAACTCACTAATTTTATTGATGAGTACACTGAGAAGCAAAATTGGCTCAGAGAAAGGGGTCTACTTTCAGACACACAAAAGGATCATGATAGCCAGTCTGTTATGCACCACACTCTGAAAGAGGCAGATGATAGAATTAAATTAACTCAACCCACTTTATCTGCATTGAACATGGTTCTCAGTTCTTTTGTGAGTCTCTATGACAATATATGGTCAGAGGTTAGATCGCATACCCTTTTACTCTCTGAAATCTATAACAGGCTGGAAGGTCTGGACAGATTTGAAGAATTGGTAAAAATTATCAAAGAAGAACATCCCTCAAAAATAAAACAGTCTCCAGACTCTGCTTTTCCTACTCAACCAACTACGGAAGTGCCTTCGGTCAAGATAGCCTTAAGTGTTCAAACGGCTAATTTCCCAGGGGACCCCACTAACAGGACCTCAGGGACTTCCATTCATGGTATGGACAGGGGGATTTCTAATCAACCTCCTTTGATTTCCCCTACCAAGCCTGAGGCTGTACAAGGGAGCAACATCCCTGATGCAGAACTCGCTACCACCTCCACAAAAGTAACTACCAAACCCCTAGTAGAGAAAGCCCTAGAGGGGCCGATCCTTAAATCTTTAAGCCCAATCTCTTTGGGTTTATCCTCAGGACCTACTTTTCAAGCAATGGCTGAATCACCTAAAGGACACAATATTGCCCCGTTATTTGATTTTAAATCTGATCTTACTTTGGAAAAACCGGTTGACACTATCGACCTTACTAAGGTTTTCGGTACAGTCAAAGGCCTTTGCTCATATATTTAAAAAAAACATAACCAACAAATAAAGAAAACAAAAAATCAGAAGAATATGAAAAAAATAAACTCATACTAATCAATTCTTTAAAAATCTTTTTTTGGCAAGTGCCCCTATGTGTGCAACAATTCCTACCCCTCCCAAGGGAATTAAGAATCCGGTGTAATTAGCAGTACCTGAGACTGCTACTTCAACTTTAGCTACTGCTTCTGCTGGACTAACCTCACTACCGTCTACTCTGTCTATACCTAGTCAGCCTGATCCTTTGGCAGTTAGTCCTATACTAGGGGATAATATCCCTGGGGTGGAGGACGGCTATAGTGGGCGGGTCGAGGAAACTCCTGTTACCTGCCCTCCAAAAATGGTTTCAATTCAACCGGAACTTATAAACAATAACGCTCCAGTTGTATCGGATGCCCAAATTGTATGTAAGCAGATGGCACCCGTTTCGGACGCAGCTCCCCTTAATACCCTCTGTAATGCTTCATTTACATCAGTTTCTATCCACCCTGAGCCTATTATCCCTCCTTTATCGGCGAATCTGGTTAATCTCAACATGGTAAAACAATTATTTCAGGAGCTTCTTAGTACAAATTCATTTACTGGGGGGGGGTTCCTACTCCAATTACACTTTTGACTCAGGACGGGGCCCCTAATACCTCTCCTCTCCCTATAGATAGCCTTCCATCTTGTCACTCCGATGGTCATTTGACCAATACAGAGTCTATAATGGGGCTGAGTGCTATGGGATTTAGCCAGTGGTGGGCCTCTATGTTCCTAATTCTCTTAATTTAACCAAGTCTAAGCCGCCAAATGGAGGCTTAATTAATGGTCATCATAACTCTTCCACCAGCCCCGAACTACCTCAAAATGAGATTTCTCCTCATTTGTCTGAAAGATTTCCTTTGGGACCTTATGCCTCTCAAAGTAGGTCTATATTAAGGGGTACTAGGGGCTCTGATCTGGAAGTTGATTCTCTAAGTCAGTTCACTAAAAGTATAACTGACTCTTTACCTCATTCACTGGAGGTTAAAGATTCTCTAAATATCTTGCAGCTTACTAGCCTTTGGGGTCAGGATATGCCTATCTGTCTCAATCGTAGAAATATTTTAAAAATGTTCCATCAACTTCCCTCTCTCTCACTCATTTCCTGTTATGATATCAAAAGGATTTTCTTTCCCATTAAGGGACGCGTAGATTTGAGCAATATTGTTCTTAAATCCAGAGTGGTCTTAGAACTAATAATGGCCCAAAGGGACGGTTTAATGCAGCTTGGTTTTGAAGTAAATTTGTTACAAACTAATCATCCGCCTGGTAAACATGGAGGGTGTGAAGAGTATAGGGGAAACCTTACAATGGTGTACCACCAGGAAAGAGCTCCACAGTATCAGCGGAGGCAATTTACGCCCAAATTCAATGGATACGCAAGAAGCTGGGCCCAGGTTACCTCAGGTCTGTGTAAGTGATCTTTCTTTTAAGTGCCCTGTTACATCGTACTCATGCTTTTTCCACAAATAAGTTTATTTTTCTCTCCTGGAATTCCAGGGGAAGTACCCATCTTTTCACTAATACTGATACAGTACGTATGATTAGTGCTTCACACTGTTTCTTCTTACAGGAAACCTGATTGCTCTCCCCACCCGTTGTTGATGGATATGTAATCCATTCTCAAAACGCTTAATCCAGTTCAGGAGGGAGGGCCTCAGGGGGCCTTCTTATTGGAACTAGAGCTTCTCTTGGCTTCAGGAGCAAGGTTATTGCGGATACGCCTTTTGGTATTTTGGTTTTGGAGGTCACGTCCCTTGATGGTTTGGTTAATATTCTTCTGATTAATGTATATTGGCATAAGAGCATTGCTGTACTTGATTCGTTTTTGGAAAGTCTTACGGATATGGTAATTACATGGAGATCTTCATGCCCCAAGGGGAAGTTGATCTTGGCTGGTGATCTTAATTCTGACTGTTCCATTTCATCCGAGGCCAAATATGATGATTTGGCTTTGGTTTGGGAGGATGATAATCGGCGAGGACAGAAATTTGATTGGGGTAAACTCTGGAATCTAGCTCTAGTCTTGGTTGGGCTAATCTACATTAACATTTTTTTTGATGCTACTCTTCCATCACGCCCTACTTGGCTTAGAGGTCTCTCAATGTCTAATATAGACTACGTCTATATAGACCACTCCTTGTCTTCTCTCTCACCTGAGGTTGAGGTTTCTTTTAACCCATGGAGTGACCATGGGTCTTTGGTGGTTATCTTTCCCTCTCCCTTCCCTATGAAATTGTTGCCCACTGGGGGTCCTTCCCATCTTAAAACATTGGGATAAGAAACAGGGATACTTTGGTCACCTGCCAATATTAATCTCCTTAATTGTAAATTGATCTCCTCGTTTAACCATACTTCTTTCTAGTGGAAATTGGCAGTATTTAACACTTTACACTTTGATAGCTTTCTCAGTGCTCTCCATAGTAGTATCTCTGGCTCTCTTAGGAAGGGTTTCCCTAAAAAATCCCATTCTCATAGGTTTGATCAGGAGTTGGCCAATGAAAAGGCACATACTCGGAAACTTATTAGAGAGGTTCAAGTACTCAACTTTGATTGGGATAATAAAAAAAACAAAATTAAAACTATCCGCCAAAAATATAAAAATTATTGAAATCAAGAAAAGCTAGCTTGCTACAACATGATGCAGAGTCTATGCTTAGAGTACTTGTTAAGAGAGATCTTAGGGCTTTTTGGGCCATTTTTTCTAGCCAAAATGATGTGATGGTGGTTGACCAGCTGAATGCCATTCCAGAGGATCAATGGGTCGAGCATTACACTGAACTCTATGGCACAGGGGGAGAGGGGCTAGAACCTTGCACAATGGGGCAGAATGATCTAAATGATCCTTGGGTCCCCCTCATTGATTACGAGATAATATTTGGTCTCATTGCAAGAGCTAAGAATTCAAGGGCCCCTGGGCCCAATGGTTTAACAAATAATACTTTTAAAGCGGGACCGGAAATTTGGGCAAAATCACTATGTTTGTTATTCCAAGATATCGTTGACTCTGGCAATGTCCCAACTAGTTGGCAGACGGCACACATTGTCCCCATCTTCAGGAGAGGTCCACGAACTTTGGTCAAAAATTATAGATCAATCTCTCTTATTTATGCGGATTGTAAGCTCTTTGCCTCTATGCTTCTCTCCCATTTGACTGTCTGGATTAAGGAAAATCATATTCCCCCGAAGCAACAAACAAGTGTCAGGGCTGGCCACTCTACCAATCTTAATGGTTTCATTCTAACTGCCCTCCAGAGCTCAACCTGGGGAAAATATGGTGCTTCTCTGTATGTTGCCTCAATTGATTTGTCAAATGCTTTTGACTTGGTGATTAGGTCAAGACTTTGGGGAAAGCTGTCAAAGTGGGGGATCCCCCCAGGTCTTCTCTCCTTAATAATGGCAATGTATGAGAAATCAGGAGTCCATATTAGGATTGGTCTTGAAGGAACACTTTCTAGAAGGATTAGGACTCGTATTGGGGTTAGACAGGGCTGCTTATTAGTCCCATGCCTCTTTATCCTCTATCTTGCAGATGTTGAGGAATTTCTTGGAAATTCAGGCATGGTCAATGCTAAACTGGGGGGTCTTAGGCTTTCATGGTTGGCTTATGCTGACGATTTCCTTCTCTTTGACCATACTAAAGTCGGTCTACAGAGGCTTATCTGCAAATTCGAAGAATATGCCATTCTTAACGGGTTAAAAATCAACCCGTGTAAAACCCGTACAATGGTCTTCTGAAGGGGGAGAGAGGGGAGTAAAAAAAGAATCTGGAAAATTAGCGCGGAAAACATAGCCACAGCACACAATATTGTCTATTTTGGATTCCTTATTCTGGCCCAGCCATCGGCCATTCAATTAAGACGTTCCCTTAGACATAAAATTCTCCCGCTTATTTCACAATCTATTAAGCTTGATAAAAAATAAAATATGGTATGTTCTCATTTAAGCCTATTGTTGATTTCATCAATGGTAAGGTGACCCCAAAGCTAATGTATGGAATGGGATTGCCCTATTTAGCCCTTCTGACCTTTTGGGATACTCTTGATGGTATTTATTGGAGGAAAATCATGAAATTGCCTAATTGTGTCCCAATAGTGGCTATATAAATTGGGCTTGGTCTCTCTGCGAGCCAGAATTCTTTGGAGAGTCCTAATCCGTTTCTCTGCCTTGCTCTCTCCCAAACATGACACCCTCTACGTTGATGTGGATAAAACCCTCTTTGCAAAGAGATCCTTAGACTGTAACCCATATTTTTCTAGTTTTTGTGACCTCTGTGACAGGACATTATCAGACCTTTCCACAGATAACTAACCCTAATAAAGTCAAGGAATCCATTTTTAGTGCTGATTGGAGTCACATGCTTGAAAAACTGCATCTTTATCCTTCTCTTAACGGTCTACAATTTGCCCATAAGAAGAGAGGCTGCTTGACTTTTATACTGACTCAATTCCCTAACCGTCATTTTCGCTTACTTCTTCTTAAGCTTAGATGGAATCTCCTCCCTATTAGGGAAGTTCTTCATAGAAGGAAGGTGATTAGTGATTTAGACCTTTCATGCCGGTTTTGTCATACTCCTGGGGTAATTGAATCTACTCGACATTTCTTTTTAGACTGCATAGCTTTGAAAGGTCCTAGGGATCTTTATCTAGGAAGATTCAATACCCTGGGTATTTTGGGGGCAGAAAATCTCATCTGGTCTCGGTGTCTAATATTAAAGATGGTCTTGCTGTGGCTGGATTTATAAAATCTTTAGATCTGTATGCGCCTTCCCTCTGATTAAATTGTATGATAATCTGTATGATGACATTGTGTAACATTACTGTTATCTCTTTAAGATCTGATGCTATGTAAAGGGAAGCTGGCTTTTTTATTATCTTTAATCGGCAAAATCAAAATCATCTTGTATTTTTTTTAACTTGCACTGAATTCTTTTATCTAAAACTGATTTTTAATGTGTTTCTCATCCTCAATAATTGGGATAATTGGGTCTTTAAGTATCTTTCTAATGTATATGAAATGAACATTTTTTTTCCTTTCTTGTGTTTTCTACTTAATGTATTTGTAAAGGTTTCTTTTTGTAAACCATATACAATAGATAAAAAAAAAATAGGGGACGGGTATGTGAGAATTCTGAGGCATTCTTCCATTTAAACCACTTAGAAACTCCTCCCAGGTAATCAAGGGAGGGTGTCAAAGTCTGTGCCTTTTTCCCCCTGAATCTCCTCACCTGGATCCTCTGAAGAATAGCCTTGGAGGGATTTCTTCTTTCTTCTCCTCTTCTCCTTCTTGAGGGTTTCCTGGTCTCCTTCTGTCTCTGTAATCTTCTTCCCTTTCTTCCGTTTGTAGAGATAGGGATGAGCTCCACCTGAGGCCACCTTGACTCTGGTTGTGACAGCAGTCAGGCGAACCCAAGGGAGCCTGTCCCAAAGTACAAGGCATAAAAAAACCCTTGTATGTGAGAGACTGGACTTGCTGGGAGAAGCTGATGGTGGCTGTATTGAAGACTGAAGATTGAAGATTGGAGATTGGAGATTGAAGAGGCTGGATGACTGTCCGCACCAAACAGCACCAGGATGATCGGGTCCGAAGCAATGAGGGAATCCAGAGAACTGCTAGAGTGCCGGACTCCTGGCCAGACGGTAAGTAGGGAAAGCGAGGGATGCAGAATTAAGAAGATGCAGGGTGAGAAACATCTAGAGGAATAGAGCCTCCTAAAGGACAGCCAGCAGAGAGAATGGTAAGAAACAAAGGTAAGGAAAAAAGGTAAGAGAGTAGAAAAGGGAGGAGTATGGAATGTATAGAGAGTACAAGAAAACAGGAACGGCAAGGAAAGAGGATATGAGAAAAGCAGGTCAGAGAGAGAGCAGAAGAGAAAGCCGAAGTAGAATAGACAGATGAGAGATAAAACGGGCTTAGCCACTAGTTCGGTCTACAGAAAAAGACAAGAGAAAGCGAGGAAACGAAGAATGAAACATCAGTTGTCATGAAGAGGAAAGTGAAAGAGACAGAGCGGGAAGAGGAAAACAAGAGAGGAGCCGAAAGAAGCGGAGAGCGAGAGCTAGAAACAGCACCCCGAGAGAATAAATGAAGGTGCGGGATTAAGGCACTGAGAAGGCAGGTCAAGAGAGAAGGAACCGAGGATACGCTGCCCAGGGAAATAAACAAAGCACGGGAGGGCACGAAGCACTGCAAACGCAAGCGAAACAGTCCGGGAACTGAACATGCGAGTTGCAGCGCCAAAGAAAGGGGGCATGGCCTCCTATATAAACAGAGGCCTAGGAAGGCTAGAACGCTGCTGCAGTCCTGACAGTGGCTCTGTGGAGCCTCCATCTTTGCCACACTTTCCACGGTTCGAAGCTTGACAGTGGGTCATGTCCCGTTATTTCTCCTGAGAGTTCACAAAATACTGAGAAGAGGAAGATGCCTCTAGGAGCAATGCAGATTACCGATTGACAACACAATTCAGGTACTGGGACGAGGAAGAGGCCTGAAGGTCATGCATGTCTCATAGACTCGCGTAATTATGGTCAGGCAAGTCAGGCAAGGCACACCCTTAACCTACACCTACAACCTATTAGCCTCACACAGGTGTAAAAAGGTTGGGGCTGCAGGAAGAAAAGGCAGTTAGAGGGAGAGCGAGTTGGAAGGAGAGTGGTACAGCCTGAGTTACACAGGATCAGATGGAGGAGGACGACATGCCAAGATGCTGAGGGTCTGCAAGTTGAAGCAGCAAGAGGAAGCTTGGCGAGGGGGTCATGCCTCGAAGCATCAGGAGAAGTCCATGAAAGGGAGCCGGAAGGAGTGTTATTCTCTTTTGAAGTGTTTTCAAGAAGAGGCTTGTTCCACTGGGCTAAGAAAGGAGCCGAGGAGTGTCTGAGGGGCAGGCACTGAGACCCTGACCTCAGAGGTAAAAGACGTTCATTGGGAAAGCCAAGAGAAACACAACCGGTGAGTCGAATGCAAGAAGCAACCCAGTATGTGTATTGAGTGAGTGAATGCAAAGAAACAGAGCAAGTGTGTAAGAAAGAAAGATGCTTTTGTTTGAACCTCTGCATGCTGTTATTAGAACAATTAAGTGATACATAGTTTCAGAGTTGTCTCATTTATGAAATCACGTTCTTGATAGTCTCTTTATGACTAAAAAAGTCTCACCAGATAAGGGCAGCTGTGTGCGGAAACGAAGTGGGAGCAAAATATAAATACTAAAAGGGGGAGCTATGTAAGAAACTTAGTGTGAGCAAAAATCCCCCAAAGACTATTAAGAGTGGAAAATGCAAATGAATGAAACGGAACACGTTGTTCCCTTAATTTCAATGAGAGAAACTTCATTACTAATATTGAATATCGAACTGAACTAAGTTGATGAAAGCAATTTAACGCAATTATTGAAACATAACATGTTGCTCTTAATGAATAATTAAGTTAGTTAATCAAGTGAAAATAACTTATTTCGAATGCCAGATTGAATGAACTATGAACAAGCTATTCCTATTGAATACTGCATTGAGTATAACAAGCAAACTGGCCTTGGTTGAATACAGAGTTGAAAAGCCAAGACCAAGAGATAATGTATAAAACAAAAGGCATGTCTAGAGCAAATAATTGTGGTAAACGTTGTAAAGCTGCACTATAAGAACTGTTAATTTAATTAAATATTGAACTAAGAAGGAAAGCTGAAAGCTCTTGGTTGCTGGTTGCGTTATCTGTAATGGATGAACCTGTCATCTAAAACTACGCCTTGACCAGAGAGCTGCTACTTGTGAAATAAAGACAATGCAAATGTTAATTTCCTGGTTGAGTGACCTCTAATGGGTGGACCTGTGGTCTAAAACTGCTTAATGTCAGCAAGGAAGCATACTGCGGTTAAAGTAGGAAACCAGATACCATCAGACTTAGGGAAGTGAATCCTGAGACGTGAAAGTCGAGCTGAAAGACCAAAGCTTCAAGATATTTCCTTTTGAGATTAAGACTAAGCTTGGGGAAGGGAAGCGTTAGCTTTGGCATCTTTGAACTGTGTTTTCCTGGGATTGTGTTCAAGATACTTCATTTTTCTAGTGATAATAAGATTAGGGAGGGAACCCTAAGTTTTGGTATCCTGGTACTGTTTTGCCCAAGAACTGTGTTGAACTTGGGGAAGGACACTCAGGCCCTTTAATAAACTGTATTTCTTCTGATGCTTGATGGAAGATACATTGAACTTTATGGTGTGAACTTTTGAATATTTGGGAAAGGAAGCTGAAGAGTAAGCCAGAGCTGGACTTGGCCCAGAACTTTATGTTGGACACACTATTTAAGTTATGATTGATATCCCTACACATTGTTTGTATTAGTTGTGAGGGCAAGTATAGGATTTTGACACAGGCAGACTTTTTAGCTGAACATATTGGCACATACCTTTCCATATTGTTTAGGTAGGGAAATTCCACCTTAAAATTCCACTTTAATAAAACATGTTCAAATTTGAATATGTAGTCTGTGTCTCCTTCCATGATGCCAACCTCAGAGAAACCAGTTCTCAATTCCAAAGCATACGTGTCACAAAAGAACTTTGCAGGCCTTCCACAAAGCTATTGAAACTGTGACCAAAATATGTTGAAAATAGAATGCAATTAGGGATTCAACCTCAACCGGAAAGGATGCATCATCAAGAGCAAAAGGCTCCAGGGGCTGCTCCAGACAAAGGACAGTTATAGTAACAGGAGATGGGTCAGAATAAGACATTGCCAAGCATTCTGAAATTGCCAGTGACATATTAGCAGAGGCAAACACCAAGTTGATGCTTTAATACACGCCATGGATGGACAAATAGAATGAATATTCACAGGACCTCAAGTGAAGAATCCTCCAAAGATCCACTAGGCCAAGGTAAGGCAAGGACTGGATAATCACCCAGGCAGCTTGCGTTAGCCGCTGAGAAACTTTGGAAGTTCGATCAAGTGCACAAATGAAAATGGTGTTAAATTAAACAGCCCAGATAAGACATGTGTCCAGGAATCTCTGGCACCTATTCACCATTTGTAGCAAAACATAATAAGAGTGAAACTTAATGGCTAACCCCAAAGACATCTCCCATCAGCAACTACTTCGATTATCATGGGGACAAAGAGTAGTGGTCTATGAATTTAGACTAGTGAGCCCTCTTGAGCATGAAGAGTAGTAAGTATACAAATTATTTCACCCCAGGAATATTTATGGTATCATTTACAGGCCAAACTAATTACTCTTCAGTAGGAATGCAAGTTGAGTTTCCAACCTATGCACACAAGCCTTGACTTGACACATATGGGTTTGATATAGTTATCCAACTAATCATTGCGCAACTACTGAACCCATTAGGCCTTCGCCCACATAACCATCAACATAGAGCAACACATACTCATTACATAACCTCCCCACATGGCAGATCAATTTGTACACAGTCACTTCAATGTTTGTAACTTTTCTTCCAAAATAGCATTTCAACAAACCCAGATAGCCCTCTGCCACACACACACTGAAATACACCATCATACAGTGAAGAACCTACCATGAGAGCACCAAAACCCAAATACAGCCCACCAAAGCCACGTTGCTACTTTCAGAGGGAGGGGGAGTGCCTGCATTGCCAAATTCATCCATCACAGTGCACCAATGAAGGCAAGTGCAGTAGCATCAAATCAGGAGCGAGCAGAATATATAGAGTTAACCATTGCATCCCTAAAACTGTCTGTGTTGGTATTTTAATATTACTCAAAACAGAAATAAGATTTTGATGGGTATACAATAGAATCCAGACAACCTAAAGATGGAGATCCTCCTGGGTGAGCCACTCACTCCACCGAAATAAAGAAAAGCAATGCCACCTCCCACCTATACCCTCCCCCAATATCCAAAGCAATACAAATCCAAGAGGTGTCTGAATAAGGGAGCCCACAAAAAAGGGGTGGGGGGAGTAGGTGTGTAACACTCTTTTGGGGTAGGCAGGGCACGTGCAAACCTAAATGTGCACCGCTCAGCACGGGCATCATCAGAATATCGGTGCATAATATTATGCTCATTCACATTGTATCATGACAGGTTAGTCGGAAAAGCAATGATTTGCACTCATCAATTTGAACAGATGAGCCTAAGCAAGACAGCCTCGAGCATGTATTAACAATACGGAATGGTAACATCAAATAAATCAATAATTAGTGGAGGAGTATACTCCCCGGCACTGCGCAGTAGGGGCATTAATGTTGTTGTGGTAGATATTAACATGCATCTCGATCGTGTGAAAAGAGAGGCTATCATTATCAGTCGAGCAAATGCAGAGAAATATTGAATGTCCAGCATTCATTTGCAACAATGAGCACAGCAAAACAGACCACCAGCCTGTAGCAGCAATATATCAGAGTAGTGCAGTAAAAATCAAACATTAATACCAGTGAAGTAGTCACCTGCTTGTTCTTTCCAGTGAGGCTGAGTAGATCCCGGTGACAAACTTTCAAGAAATCCAAATGCCTCCTCATGGCTTAAGAACAAGCTGTCCTTGTCCTTGTGTATGATGCAGAGTTTGCAGGAAATAGCATCACATACTTAAGGCCCCTTGCATCGGCATGACTGAAAAGGTGAGATAAATAGAGATCATTGCATTCCTGTATTGCAGTTTGCCAAGCTCCCTAGGCTTGGAGAGAATGAGGTCACAGTAGCTAAAAGGGCATGCAAAAATAGGGCAAGGAGGCTGGATGGGCTTACAAGGTGATGTCAGACATCTATGCAGGAAGTGAAAGGATGTGAGATTGGCAGATCATGTCACACCTGCTTCAGCCTGGATTCAACCAAGGGTTCCATGTGGGGTATTGAGGCTGACTAGGGGAAACTATGGTTCCACGTGTTATCACAGCACAGCTGAGACACCAAGTCTGTAATCTTCACCTGGATGATCTTCATTTTGCATGCTCATTTATCAAGCTATTTATACATTGTCATTGCTCTGTCCTCAAACGCATCAAATTTGTTTTCAGCTTAGACACTCGGTAACTTCCTTTATCGATCATTGCCTGGAGGGTCTTAAATGTCAAGTGATCAATCTTCTGGCCCATAGAGTCGAATCCACTTGTTTCTCTGCCTGGATGGCTGCAATGGCAATGACTGGCACACATTCATCAGCACTGGTAGTTCCAGTGGTCACGTGTGGTGATTCAGAAGGCATTGCCTTCATACAATCAAGCTGGGTTTGCTTCTTGCTACCTTTCGGCATCAGTTATTCTTGTGACCGAAGGGCAGCAGAGGAGGCAGTCGTCTAATTGGAAATGTACAGGATTTCGCATAGAAGATGGCTAGCAAAAGCATAAATGATATAGGATAAGAAGGGAAGATCTTTCTGTTTGAGTCACTGGATGAAAAGAGGAACACTGTCGGCCGGAGAGGCAAACCAAAAGAAGCATACACTTTACAGGATTTCATGCATGTGCAGCAATCAATGTGGCCAGCACCATGAGAGAGTTAGTATAAAAGGACGATTATGATTTCCAAGAATCCTACACTGTTAGCCCAAGCAGCAGGTATGAATGGTGGCAGTCTCACAGACAGAACACGTGGAGTTCACAATGGTATCCCAATGGCAGGTATAGAGACCAGAATAAGGGGTGAAATAATAGCTCAGCAGACAGGAGGTGGAAAGACAAAGAAGTGGCATGGGATTGCTCTAAGATGTGAGGTGTTCGCCAAACTCCAAACAAATCTTGAAGTGAGGGATATAGTTCCCCAACACAGTACCATAGAGGAGGCACAGGAACTCAAAGCCAATTGACGTTTCCCACCTTTCAAGCTCGGGCCACTATGGACCTGCAGGCCCCATGTTCCAACAAACCCTGTGCAGCATGTAGTTACATTGCAAGTGCGAGGGTGAGAGGCCCACGACCGGCTCAAGCATGCAGTCAGCCTCTGCAAGCGGGCCAACCCAAGAGTAAAGAAGCATAAGTAGATCAATCCGCGTATCTGGGTTCAAAATCCACAAAATACTGGTCATGAAGCTTAAAAGGGGAGCAGCACACCAGCATTAATCAGGTATGATGAAGCAAAGTTGTCTGCGGGGACACTGGTGGCACCCCTAGCATACCATCAAGGCATGCTAGTCTCCAGCATGACAGGAACATCAGCTGTGAGGGAGCGGCCAACATTCTAGTGTGAATTGTGCGCCAAGCAAGCTTTTCACAGGGATGATGCCAGCACCTGTGGTAAATCTATACATGAATTGGGGTCACCACTGCAGAAGAACGGAATGTCACCATATTTGAGGTTGGGAGAAGAGTAAACAGATGGTTGCAAACAGGTGCAGTGGCAGAACTAGATTACTTGGTGAATATGTTGATAGATGGCTTCTAGGGCCCCCACATTTCTACTCACCTTTATAATCGGATAATTGTTTCCTTTTTCATTGTTATTTCTCATTTTGTGAGGATGGCATTATTTCGAAAACTCAAACTTGGATTAACAGGTTACCGATGGGGAGAATACTTCTTAAATTGGCCTGTTTACACCCAAAGATAGTGAATTTCATTTGAGCTTCTCATAGAATCAATGTGAGGATGTCACCATAAAAACCTTGATGAGAATGTGATAACCTTAATAGAAGAAGATACTCTTTAAGGTGAGGAGATGTGCAGACAGTGACTTAAAGCCTTATTCTATGTCCCCTGACACAATTGCTGAAACTTTGTGAAAAAATGTGCAGCAAAACCCTCTAACTCTTTAGATTTACTGGATGAGTTAATCCTGATCATCAAGGAAACATACACAAAATCTATTTTTAGAAGGAAGGGATTGTTGTAATTCTATCCATATCGTGGCATATGGAGCATTATAAAGTACTGCTGAAAATATATTGTGAAGAAAAGGAACTCTCTGTTAAAAATGAGCTGGAATGAAAGGTTGAAGAACAAACATTAAGAAGAATAGTTCATTGAGGAACAGTACATACGTTCATGAATCAAAGAAGGACAATGAAGATAGGACAAAACAAGTAACAAACAACAGTGAGGAAAATCTGCAAATAGCGACCAGAGCCAAAACCTAAAGAAGTGGCTTATTCACAGATCTGTAGAATCATTTAATGTTATGAGTGTTGTGGGACTTTTCTGCTCTGAATTTGTCAAAGATATGAATAATTGAGTGATATGGAAATATGAAGATCTTTTTTGACAATAGCAATAAGAGAAAAAATCCACAATTGTTTATCAGAATATATACACCACATTTTTGCTGCTGTATGTCTGGACTCTGATTCATCTTTTCTCTTTCTACCTTTTGCAGCACAGCTTTCAGAAACTCGTTCATAGTCCACCCTTAATGATATACACTGCTAGTAGAGATACATAGGGAAACATCTAAAGAATTGTTTCTCAATATTTGCAAATTATATTTTATCATTCAATATGTAAAACAATGTAATGTAATTTGCATATTTATGCGGCAAGGTACTCCCTGACCGAATGCCCCCTATTACAACAATCCCACCACAAACCTCTGGGACAAAAAATAGGATGTTTTTGATAATTAAATTCTGCTTTATTTAAAATAGCATATCAAAAACAAAGATGATCCCCTTACTTCACCTACTATACTTTGTACAGTAAAGGTAACCTGCATCCAAAAGAGAAAAATAACCTACCTGATTTATCTCACTAAATAGCAATGCAGACCTCCATTCACATAAATGAAGTCTGAATACGTTTTCTAGACAGCAATATTAAATGAAAATTTAAGTTATCACGACTTGTCGGTCTGTATACTGAAGTACTTCTATCAGTAATTGACAATGTATCTGTGTACTCAATTTTCTTTAACACCGACAAGTGTTGGGACCAGAGAAAAACTTCTTAATATTCATTTCAATTTATTTTCCCTAACCCCGCCAACAAGTGCTGGCTCTAGGGAAAGAATTTACAATATACATTGGATTTACATATAACTTGATGATTCTTTAAACAATCCTTCTCCTAAGAGAATGTACGATAAGTTCCTACTTGGGATACAGTGTGTAATGCTGGACTACTTTGTCTAAATGCTTGGTATTGGAATTGATGGGTTTATTTTTGGACATCACAAAATCCAGGTAAAATAATTGCAATTAAGTGGACACAATAACCATCTTCCCTTGTAAGGATTGTGCTTCACCTGAGAAGTCTATTTGTATGCACTATGGTTTCCATAATTTCTTGCACATCTGTGAATATGTGGTACGCCATTTCAAAGATCCAATTTGGCTGTGAATGCTCAGGAATTAATTTGTTTGGCTACTGTCAAAAATAATATATATGTACATTTCACACTCAAAATTCTATGGCATTCCATATTTAAATGCACTTCCTCAATGTTAGCCTTAACGTCCAGTCCTTATTTAATGAAGGAGCTGGTAAGGAGTTTCAGTTGCTTCCATCAGTTTAACTAGTTCTAAGGACATATCTGTAATTGCACAGTGATTGTCATACTCTCTTTTGATTGATTTGGTCAAGGTTTCTGCACCAGGGTTCCTCTTGACAAAAACACATTCCTAGGAGGAACTTCAAGCATTCTCAAAGGTAGAATCCACAACAGCACTTCTGCAGTGGCAAGGGATCCCCAGTATGCAGACATGCCAAGAATCCCAGAACTCCATTTGTTCTGTATGTTTGAGCTTAAATAGCTGACCATTTTCACACATGCAACACTATTTAAAACAATTTCTTATTGGACAGTGTTTTTCATTGGTTCACATCCCATACTAACACCCTCAATTTTGAATGTAATTGTAGTTAATACAAACTGATTAAATATAACTCAAAACACATTTAAATTTTACAAGTGATATAATTAAACAATGGATTTACTTAGCACATTATTCAGACATTATTAAACCTGTGACATAGTACAGTCCTAGTTATGGTACATACTGACCATTGTTTGAGACAACAGGATGACTCCTTTATATATCAAAATCTAGATTATGAGCATACATTAGGGGTGATAGCATTAATTGAAAAGTCACTGTATAAAGCCGACATATAACAGTCTTTGAACAATCCACACCCTATAACTACAATTATTTATATCCTGCCAAAAAAACACAAATCCTTCAGTTTCCTTCTGAAATATCTCATTAGTGTGGTTACAGAGTATCTACTGAAGCTTCTGGCTCAATGGATTGATTCCAGTTATCTTTTTGAGTTTAAAGGATTTTATTTATTTAGTACAAGAGTAAACAATTACAATCTCAGTATACATGACATATCAATTATATAACAAAGCACACAAGCTCATATAGATGTATTTGTGCAGTAATAATTAGGGAACAGCTATAGTATGAAATTCATTAACTTTAAGAAATATGTAACATGTTAACTAGGAATCCAGTTAGTATAAATGTATATGCTTGAGTTACTCAGACTAATTGAGTATAAGACAGGGGCATAATGGGGGTAACATTAAGGAAGGGGGAACACAAATTGATATTAGAATAACGCAGAATAGTAGTATATCCATATACATGGTTGACAATATATCAGTCAGGTAAATAAAATATTTTTATTATTTAAGTAATCAACAAAAAAAACACCATCTTCTATCATGTCTTAAAGAGAGAGAGAGGGTGAGGTAGCAATACGTGTTTCCATTGTATGGACATCGCATATTCCACCAGCTTTTTATGGACATTTTGTTGAAACCTTTCCAATTTGATGTAATTAAACGTACCGCCAGAAGTATAAACAGATCAAATATAATGAAAGATGACTTATTTCTGCTTTAAATGAACGCTAGGCTACCAAGTAGGATGTTGGTCAAATTCAAAGGAATAGAAATCTTGAAAATCTGTTGAAGAGTGTCCAAACCTGGTTCCAAAACAACTTTACAAATGAACAGTCTAAAACATCTGTCGAAGGACCCAGGAGCTGAGTGGCATGACCAGCATAAATCATTGTATGTTAATGTTAATTTAGATAGGGAAAGTTTCTTAGGGGTGATAAATGCTCTACTTAAAACTAAAGGGTTTGGGTTAGGCTTGCTGATGTAGAAATCATTTTAGTCTTATACCATATCTTTGCCCAAAATGTGACCCCAAATGTAACCACAATCTTCTTCCCGTTGCAAGTCAGACAACCATACATTATTGGGGGTTCTTTTATAAATGTTGGATGCCTTAATTACACCAGGGGATTCAATAATATGCATTCTGGGAGTATCAACAAGTAATTGCTGGGAATCACTTCTGCTTCTGGCATCCAGATATGCATTCATTATAGTCAGATATTGACTGAGAGGAAATGTTGGCAATAAGAATTTGTTTTTAAATTCTTCTGCAGAAAGGATATTGTCATACATAATTAGTTGTTCACTATATTTAATCCCTTCATTAATTCAAAGGAAAAGAGTTCTATTATTTATGGTTATATGCCTATTGCACCAAAGGAAGGGGTAAAGGGCCTCAGCTGGTTTATTGATCTGATAAGACAGAAAGTCCTTCAAATTCAAACTAGTGAACAAATCATTTTAGAGAAGCCCAACTTGGGTCCATTAAAAAGATATGTTGTATCTTTGATATCAAATGGTGGAACAATAACCCTTTCAACAGTTAACCAAGTAGGTGAGTGTATATCATCATTAACAGAGAACCAATTGTTGACTTGTTTGAGAACATAGGCTCTGTGATAATTCTTGAAATTAGGGAAATTGATATCTTAGTTTACTAGCTGCAATTCTTTTCTTTTTCTTAGGACCCCAAAGGAAATCTATAAGTATCTTGTAAAAAGATTTTACACAGGTGGATGGTAAAGGGATGTGAAGCATTTGCAAATAGTACAAGATCACGGGTGTGAACATCATTTTAATGTCCTCTAATCTTCCATTCCAGGACAAGTATAGAGGAGAACATGTAGTTACGCATTTGGTTAGTTTTGATTGTAATGTTTGTAGGTTAATTTTAATGATTTGAGGCAATGAAGGTGCAATTGATATACCAAGGTAACCGGTAGAGGTAAAATTCCAATTGAGACCAAAGGGGACACAATCTTCTTTAATACAGTAGCATTAAGGGGGAGGATCTATGAGTTGTCCTTGTTCAGCTTGTATCCTGAATAAAGGGAAAATAGATCAATCACATCCAGTAAGTGTGGAAGAGTTGTATGTGGGTTGTTAAGGAAGACCAATATATCATCTGCATAAGCAGCCAATTTAAACTCAGAGCTCCCACATCTAATCCCAACGATATTTTTTGGTGCATATTAATTCTAAATGTGGTTCAATGGCAAGCACGAATAGAATAGGTGACGGGGTCATCCTTGTCTGTTACCCCTAAGGGAGGGAGAATCTAGGAGAGAATTGATTATTGATAAAGATAGAGGTTTTTGGCTCTGAATATAAGAGTTTAACTAAATTGATAAAACCATCCCCAAAACCATTTCATTTAAGGGCTTGAAACAGAAAATCCCATTCAAGACGATCAAAGGCTTTTTCTGTGTCAAGAGCAATCGCCATATAGGGTGTCTTAGTGTGTTTTTTATCTATATAGTGCAAGAGATTCCTGAATAGTCTGGAGTTTCCTGAAATGATTCTACCTTTGACAAATCCCACTTGATCTGGATTGATTAATTTATATGTAAAGGATTTGATTCTATTTGTAAATATTTTACAATCTGAATTAATTAATTAACTCGGTCTATAATTCTTGGGTAGTTCACTATCTTTATTTTATTTGGGAAAAGGGATCAGAAGGGCATCCGTAATGGAACCTTGTTGTTTATCAAACTTGGAAAATAATTTGTAGAGTGATTGAAGCTTGGGTGAAAGGGTAGAAGAGAAATGTGCAAAGAAATCCATAGAAAACATGTCAGATCCCAGGGTTTTACCTTTTTTTAAGATCCTTAATTGCTCTATTGATTTTATAAATGTGAATGGGACCAATTAGGCTTCTTAGATCAATATTTATAGGGTGGTTGTGCTTCATACAATCAAACAATTGTTGAAGTGAGTTTGGTCAGAGGACTATAACTTTTTATAGAATTTATTAAAGACATTCAGGATGTCTGCATCAAATGTTACTGTTTCACCTGTATCATTTTTAATAGCAGATATCCTGGATCTTTCCTTCTTGATTTTAAGATACAAGGCCAGGGCTTTACCTGCTTTATTGGATGAATTATACCTTTTGGATTTGAACCAGAGGATTAGAATTTGTTTTAGCAAGGCATCACTTGCAGTGGCACTATACCTTCTCTCTCTCGAGCCTGTAAATCATTATATAGGGTGTCTAAGTCTTTGCTAGCCTCCCTCTTTCCTTTAGCAACAAATGAAATAATATGTCCCCATAGGGCTGCTTTTTAGGCATCCCCAGTAGAGGTGTCCTCATCTTTGTTAATCTGAAAAAAATATTGGTGAAATTCGAGAAAGGATTTCTGGAAGTTACTATCTTGGAGAAGTGAGTTGTTAAATCTACATCTAATTGTGGGATTATTTGCACATCCCAGTTCTATGTTAGTTATATGTTAGTGATTACAGGGCAATGGTCTGATATTAGTGAGCATTTGATGGTAGAGACAATTATTGCACATACTAAAGATTTGGTAACACAGATATAATCAATGCGTGACAGTGTGTTATGTGGGAGAGAATGAAAGGTGAATTCTAAATCAGTTGGATGAGCAAACCTCCATGTGTCTATAACACCTATTTCAGCCAAACAGTTTGCAAACTCAGTATGTGATTTACTGCACTTGAATTGACAAGAGGATCACCTGTCAAGGGAGGTATCAATAATATCATTAAAGTCTCAACATAATATCAAATTCGGGAGATCAGTTTGCAGGATCATCTGTTTCATCTCACACCAAAACATGGGATCCGGGGTCTTGGGATCATACATATTTAGAATTAAAAAGATTTGAGAATGAATTGATGATTTGGACAAAACCCATCTACCTTTATCTGCGTCTGTATGAAGAATCTAATAATTGGTACCATACTTGAACAGGATAGCAACACCAACATTGCGTTTACCATCTGCCTGACTAGCAAGTACATCACCTACCCAGAATCTCTTCAGTTTCATGGATTCCTGTAATGAAAGATGTGTTTCTTGAAAATAGGCAATAGTTGGTTTGAATCTATTGATGTGTGCAAGAACTCTTTGGCTCTTAATTGGGCTGTTGAGATGCTTAACATTCCATGTCATACATTTAAGAGCCATATTTTAAAAAGAAAAGATGGTAGTAACATTAACAAAAGATAAGACATTTAAGAACTGTCTGTAGTCAAAGGTTGTTCCACTGAACTAAAGGTTAACCTATAACACAATGGTAGTGTCTGTGCCCTGATGCCTGAGGGCTACCAACACATTACAAACAAATACATAAAAATAAAAAATAGTGATCCGATAGTTGCTGTGAAATAACAAAAGTGGGTGTAAAAAGCAAAAATGAAAATAAATAAAGGAAAAGTTGGAGAAAAAAATGAAAAGACCAACAATGCAACTTCTGAGAGCAGGGTGTCATCAGGTAAAAGCTTGTAGTTTGATGATACTTGAGAAGATCCCACCTAAAGAACATGAGGAACTGAGGAAGAGCAAAAAGAAAAAGCTCGAATATCAGAGTCGCAATTCCAAATGACATATGGGGGAGTAGGCACATTCTGCATGGGGCGAAACAGCAAGCAAAATCCAGAGATAAAACTAAAGTCTGCTCCAAAGTACAAAAAAGACAAATCTTTACATTAACAATACCAGAGGGATGGTCAATTAGAGAAAGTCCTCTTGAAGTCGAATGTAAAGCAGGATCCGCTGAGAATCATGTGTGATTAGGATTGCCTGTGTCCATGGCTTCTATTTTCTGCATTCTTATGAAGTTCTTTAAGTCACTTGGGTCATGAAATGAAGACGTCTTGACATTGATAGTGACCTTAAAGGTGAATGGGCAGATCAAACCATACCTTGCATTTAGTTGCTTAAGTGCAGGACTATATGAGAATAGTTATTTTCTCTGTTGAGCTGTAATTCTGGAGACATCCAGTAAGATAAAAATCCTGTGTCCATTCCATATTAGATGATGCATTCCTTTAGCTTTCTGCATGATCAATTTTAGTTGGGTGTATTCCAAAAGCAAGACAATAATTGTTTTCGGCATATTTTTCCTATATGACTCTGCCAATTTAGGCCCAATTCTGCATGCCCTTTGAATATTGAGAGCAATATGTGGTTGAAGATTCAAAATATTTGGAAGGGTTTTCTTGTGAAATAGAGTGACGTTGTCCCCTTCAGCTCCTTCTGGAAATCCAAAGACACCGAGATTATTGCTGCGATTTCTATTTTCTAGGTCTTCATTTTTGTTTCTGAAGGTTAAGTATAGATTGCTCAATATGAGCTACTCTTTTGGTAACATCTTCAGCTGCGCCAACTCTTCTTTCTAATTCTACTTTCTTCAATTCTGTTTTCAAAATGTATCCATCTTTCATCCATTTTTTGGAGTTTGGAGTTGGTGGTCTCCATAAAGGGTTTGAGGGCTCAAATTTCCAATAGAATAGTCTCCATGTTTGATTCCAATATAGAGTCACTTTTAGGTCTTTTTAGGGTGGTTGCTGGTGTTTCTTTATTAGCAGAAACCTTTGTTTGGGTTTTATGTGAGGCCATTTTGAGAAACGGATTGGAGCCACAAACGGGTCTTGATAATACAGCAGGGGTTTCAGAATCCTTTCTTCCCAAATTATATTGAGGTGTTGGACATAATACGGCTTATTTCAACCACTTATTGCTATATATTAATTTTGTGGGAAAGTTCCATTAATCCAGCTTCACTTCAAACATTAGCAGAAATGGTAGAGGTAGACACATAAGTGCCAACCATCCATAGGAGTAATAAGATGTGTATTCTTAACAAACAAATTGGTTAAAGTTTCATAGGTTATTTATTCATAAACAGTTGTGGGGTGATAACATCTGTTTGTTGTCGATATCAGCTTTAAACTGATGTCAAAAGTTGCTTCATTATGTCTCTTTAATTAATGTCAGTTTGTGTATATATTTACTTGAAATAAAGTAAAGCAAAGCTGCAGCCCATAGAATAAGTTTCACAGTACCTCGGAAACAAGGTTTGTTGCAGAAGGGCTATTTTTCATGTCACAGCTAATGAAGTAAGACACGTTGCTACTTTGTAAATAAGTGGCACAACCTCTAAGTTCATAAGAGTTGTCGGAGAAAGAAAAATTGTATATGCCAATAAAGTCTGTGCTCTGTGAAAATACAGGCTTTGAAAGTGGCTGCCTGTGTTGTGAAGGAACGTCATACCTTGATGAAGGAATAAGCCACGTCAGACTCCCGGTGCATTTCGACATCGCTGACAGGATGTGCGGTTCTCTTTCAACTTGAAGTCGCTGCATCAAGGCCTCCTGGACCTTTAACACAGAAAGACCACTGCAGTGCCTATGAAGATCGTGGAGTACCCCAGAGGCAAATATGCTACGTAAGTGAGGGTTAGGTTAGCAGAAAAATGTATTTGATGCCCCTCTGGCTTGATAAATTTATATCTGAGTTGGAGCTCTGGATCCAAGCCCCATGATTCCAGTTTTCAACCGTTAATTCAGACCACAGTTGTATAGTTGAATGATATTAGGGATTTTTATTCAGTATTGGCTGACTTATCATTCGATCCAGAACTGGAAATTGTATTTAAAAAGGATGTAGTGATATTATATACACTACAAAAAAAACTTTGTTGAGGGGTCGTTATGGTTAAGTTGCCCTAACAAAAAACCTGTACACTTCACTAAAAAAAAACTTTCCACCTCCCCTTTATGGTTCAAATTAAATCCGAAAAACCCCTGAAATTCGACAGTTATGGTCAACTAAGCCCCCAACCCTGCCACCACCCCTGTGCACTGCTAACACTGACACCCAGACCATGAAAGATGTCATCTCACATGTCGATGATGACATCAATGACAACATCACTTGTTTAGCCCTTTTCTTTCCCTTCCCTGCCATACATATATATGTACATTCAGTAAAAAGATTTCACTAAAGGAATGTTACACTTCACAGTGCAACCAAACACCACTGCACATTCCCCCTTTATAGTAAGCTAAGCAACCATAACTCGCACCATCTTCGTGCATTGCTAAGACTAACACCCAGGACATCAAAGATGACATCACAAATAAAATTGATGACATCACTGATGACATCACATGTTGGCCGCACTTATTTTGGTGCATTGAAAAATGTAGGCTAGGTGGTTTTAATCACTGACCACCAGAATATGAAAATTGAAAAGGGCTGTATAGCAAAACAATACCCTTGTCGTGTGTTTTTAAAGTATTTTCCTTAGGGTCTGGTGTCTGCTCATGATGCACATGCATGGGGCAATAGCAGGCCTCAAACACACAATTAATTTGTATACAGGAAGATAAACTGTCAGATGCTACTAGTTCTTTCTAACTTACTTCAGTTTCCCTATATGTGCCGCTCATTTATGTGCGTTGGGTCGTCATATGTATTGTTTGTTGTAGCACAAGTGTGTATTAAGTCTAGATTTGTGAGCTAGTTATTACATGTGTAACATTACACAATCACCCCTGAAATTTTGCTACCAACATAGTGGAAAGAACCCCTTGTAGGTAGGGACTTTTTAGGAATATTATTTTCACATGTGATGTCATCAGTGATGTCATCGATTTTATTTGTGATGTCATCTTTGATGTTCTGGGTATTAGTCTTAGCAATGCACGTAGATGGCGAGAGTTATGGTAGCTTAGCTTACTATAAAGGGGAAATGTGCAGTGGTGTTTGATTGCACTGTGAAGTGTAACATTCCTTTAGTGAATTTCACTGGTTTTTGGGAGGGTAACTTAACGTCCCCTTAACAAAAACATTTTTGTGTAGGGAATTGTACAGGTTTTTGGAAGGTGGAACTTAAGCATGGAATTGTGGCAATGAAGTTGTTGAGCAGAATATACACTGTAATCATGTGATTTTGAGAGTTATGTAGTATAATCTATGTACTTGACATACATTTAACATAGAACATACAGAACTCCCTCCCTATTGATTTTAGAAACGGACGGACTGAGCGCCTATTTGCGGACGGGGGCAGACAGGATCAACATTACCCAAAGAGGTGGGGGGTATCTGAAAATGTACTATTGTCTTACACAAAAAGTGTGAAACGTTGAAGAAGGGCATAAAGATATTGTAAGTAGTAATTAGTAAATATGGAAACCTGAAGGTGGGAAAAGAAAACGACACATTTAATAACCATGGAGAATGAAGTGGATGGTACCAAAAAAAAAGAAAGGATGCCTCCACTGTAATCACTTCACAGAAATTCGGCAGCCTGGAAAAATAGTGGACGTACGCAGTAGGACGAAAGGAGATTACATCAAAAGAGTGAGTGCAGTTCATTTTTTTATGTGGGTGTGTTTTTTTTTGGTATGTGGAGCAGAAATAATAATTTCTTTCTGTTGTTTTGACTCAGGAATGGCTAGTACTTTGGAGTGGCTGGAGGAGTATTTCCCACACGGGGAAATGTCTGAAGACAGCAACAACAATGGTACACATAGGTCAGCATATGCAGAATAGTGACCAGTATTTTATAGGCATTTTTGGTGGGTTTTTTTTCAACAGACCAGGAAAAAAAAAATAGAGGAAAGGGCAATAAACGAGATAGAAGAAGACAGGATAAAAAGGATAGAGCAGAAAATTGACATTTTGAATAACAATTTTCAATGTTTACGGGAGTTTGTAGAGGACGTTGTGAGAGGAAAAGTTTGGTACCATTGCCCCACCTGCACCTGCCCTGCTTCTCCATTCCCTAGTGGCCCATCCCCAAATCTGCAAGAGGAAAATAGACGTTTCAACAAAGTATCCATCCCTTCTTCCCCTCACAAATCTTCCCCTCATAACCAGCCCGTTTTAAATCCAAATTCCCCCATATTTGTTTCAGTGTCCGCTTCCCCTGCTGTTTCTTTAGAATGATGTGTGTGTGTGCGCGTGTAATAAATGGTTTTCTACAGTAGTTGTAGAGAAAGAATTTGTGTTTAAAATGTTTTTTTTAAAAGACGTAAAATGTTCCCAAACAGCACGCCTGTTCGACCTATACGCAAGAAATGGAATGTGGGTGCTGTCTAAAGGCAAGTAAGACGGATATGATGTGTGACTGTACCATCTTTTCAAAATGTGCGCACATAAACAGAAAGGGGTGTCCAAAGGATATACTACCTCGGCGTAGCGCTTGGAAACGAGATAATACATGGTCGTAGAACACACAAGATGTCCGGAATGGGTGTAAATGAGTAAAAAGGGAGTGTGTGAAGGACAGTATAGCGGTCCGTATTGGGCGCAGTCAAAATGGTGCCGTCCGTATAACAGGCACGGTGGCTGGCAAATTCATAGGCAAACAAAATTGAGTTGTTCTAAGGACACTGGAACTGTCCGTACAGTAAACATAGCATGCGCGCACATGCGCAGTACAAACAAAAGGATTGCCAACATTGCGCCAGTTCCTAACTGCCCGTCTCACTTGTGTCGCACTTTGAAATAGTTTGAGGACCTGAATACTGTCCGTAGGACACTTGTGCGCATGCGAATGTTGGATTCTTTGCATTGTCTATCCAGGGGACTTTCATAAAGGGGGCGGTTGTGTTGAGGATGTCATCTTGTGACCGCACCTATGCTAAGCGTGGGGACTAGTTTCCGCGGTTTGTGTGCTTCCGCAACACCAAAAATGAACTTGTAGACACAAGGCAAAGTATTGAGGAGTGTAAAAATGTAATTGCACACATCCCAAACAATAGGCCACCTTAGGAGTTGCTGTGTAAAATGTGTGTACCGCTTTGTAGGGATGAAGACGGTCACGAGGCACACCCCTGCACCCCTTCAAAAGGCCACACCCCCAAGCGCATCTTCATTGTCCTTCTAGCTATAGCAGATAGAGGTGCTTTCCCTTTACTGCTGTAGTGACAAAAAGGAAACTAATCGATATGGCTTTCATGGCTGCTGTTGGGTTATTAGCCTCTGCACCACCCCCAAACCCGCCACCATCACCACCTCACCAAGGGCCTGCAGAGAGACATATGGGTGAGGATGTAGAGATTGAGGAAGAAGAGGAGGAAGACAATGAAGTGGAGGAACTCCGCACTAGGAGCACTCGGCGGGAGTCGTGGGTGTGGCGGCTGTTTTCTGTTTATGGGAATGTACCAAAAGCACGTGTGAACCTGGTGAAGTGTAACCAGTGCGATGTTGTGTTGAGTCGCGGGAGATTTGGTCTGCACAGGAAACAGAAGTGTTGTTCCATTGACTCTCGGGAGTAAAGCAGAAAAAATTACTTTCAATGTTGGGAAGATGGTCATGAGTGCTTCAACCGACTGTGCCAAATCTGCCAACAAAGTACGTGAAGTCAAGTATCCCAAGTGGCAAGCACCGTAGTGCAAAATTACCACATGAGGAGTGGTCATTCGACGCATGTTTCTGCAAACTTGCAGAATTGCCGCAGCATTGACATCAGTGTCGGCGCTCCACACCACCTCCACTCCTCGCACATCGAAATGGTGTGCCACATGCCTTCTCTCGGCATAGTGTTGTAAGCCTTTCACAAAAATGTCTCCAAGCAGCAAAACCCTGACCCTCTGCACCTCTGGCATTTTCAGTGTGTGCACCGTCTTTCGACACAAAAGACTAATGTGAACATCTGATTGGCTGATGCCTACAGTCTTTCTATGCAGGATTTGCTGTAGAAACCCATATGTGACACGCCCCCTACCAGTGGACAAGCGTTGCCTACGTGCGGCACATAACTCTTACCCAGTCCTTCTACCCTTTCTACGGCAGTACCAAAGCGAATCCCTCATTGGACACAACTAAGCGGGCACACAATCATCCACCAATCACATAGAACATCGCTAATTTTAACTCTGTCATCAACATTGCACACTTCAAAATTACTGTCGATGATTCTTAATGAAAATCGCGTACCATTGCAAAGCACCTTCTTCACAAGCGACTGTGCAAGGATTGCAAATTTCTACGTACAGCTCCATGCATGTGCACATGCATCAGTATAGAGTACAGGTATGTACATATTAATCAGAGTACATGTAAAACCCTTATGATTTAAAATAGACAAAGTAATGGTGGTAAATTTCATAGGGAACACATAACAACGCTCCCCCTTTTAAAGTGTAACAATGCCAATTTGTCATTACCAAATCGCACGACCGCTTACTGTCTTCTGCATAACCTGTACATACGTTGCAAGAATGCCTATTTAGGCATAGCTCTCAACCATTTTTGTCTTAAAGGCGGGTGAAATCAGCCGATTTTGTTTTTGGTTGGTGAGACGCCCATTGGATTGAATGGCCGTGCAGGAGGCTTGGCGGGTGAGTCTGCCCTTTACAAGGTGGGTAACACCCGCCAAAAGCGTGTGAGTTCAGAAGTAGAATTTAGGGCAGACCTCAATTTTGTATATGAAAATGTCAGAGTTCTGTACTCTGTACTGTCTACCTTAATGCTACTTGCAATGTGATCGTATGAGAATAGTAATCGCTCCCGAATGTGGTGCTCACATGTCCTTCGGAGGGTCTCCCAATTTTTGGACATCGTACTTTTCATTAACAAGTACAAAATGTTTGCCCACCTAGTACTTTGCCCTATCACTTACAAACCTCTCCTATGCATTCTACACTTTGTAAAGAGCAAGGCATTTCCAAACCCTTAAAAAATGTAGTTATTGTGAAGGACTTTCAAGTACCATATTGAAAGTAGTATGGAAAGACTGCACAGAGAGAGGTGAAATGTGCACGTGAACTGGGTTGAAATATGAAACTTAAATCCTCTGACTAAAGAAATACAAGTAAAGTCTGCAGTATCATGACCACTGCAAACACACAAAGTAATTGATATCATTATTTTAATTCACAGTGAAGACTACTGTCCTGAGAATCAACAGCATCTACACTGCAGACGACATATCGGAAGAAACCTGGTTATCTTGTACAAAAAAGTAAGTACAGTACAACCTTCATATTGTAACTACTCCTCAAAGAGGCTGCGTGGGTTATTTGTTTATTTTGGGAACCAAAGCAAGCATTCATTTGTAAACCATTCTACCTACAAATATTCATTTATAGAACAAAGAATAACAGGTGGAACGGCTGACAAATCCCTGTGTGTTTGGCACTGAAATGACATAGGGAATCCTTAGAAGGTTAGATTGTGAAAGTAAGTTGTGGTAGCAGGTTTTTGGCATTTTGGTTATTAATAATGGTTCTCGTCACAAGTAGGGCACTTTGTACTCTCATCTGAAGCACATTGTACTAGTATTCAAACAGTAAAGTAAACTTACCAAATGATAATTAGAGGTCACTGTGCGTTGACACACCATGACAAAGAGCTTCCCCAGCACACTTATTCACACATGCACACATACATTGGACAACAGACCAAAGTATACTTTATTTCTCAACAGATACCAAAGAATGCCTACCAAAAAGCAGCTCTGTAGAAAGGAACGCAGAATTAGAGCAAATAAAAATAAAGGAGCCCAATGTAAGCACCCACCCGTTGTAGAGTTAGTGGAGAATCTTGGTACAAACCACCTAATGCAGTTGGGTAACATAATAAAAGAAGTCTCAACTACCGAAACTGTATCTCCTCCATCAAAAAGTGTCACAAAACACAGAAATGTTGTCAAAAAAACGGCTGCCAGTGCAGCTAACAATGTTCCAAATAATCCTGATAGTGTAAGAAGAACGCATAGTAAAAAAAGTATTTTAGCAAAAATGTTTCATCACAGAGTCCTTCAGAATCTACTAAGAAGAGGACCAAAATCATCCTCACCCCTTAAAACATACCGTAGAAAGTTAATTCTACAAGCACCCGTGGACAGTACAATCCTTCTCAAAAGGAAGTTGTTCATATTAGTGTTAAAAAGGATGAAAGCATTAACAAAACTAAGAACCAAACTACAAATGAAACTCAGCTATAAATGGAATGTGAACAAAAATGATTGTTTGCATGTTTGTGGTGGTGAATGGAGTCACACAACAACCACAGAGCCATATTGTAATGAAGAAGCATACAAACAAAATCAAACAAACACAATTGCCATCCATAGCAGTGGACGAGGGTATGAGAAAATCTATACTACCATCATGGAACAAGAAACACTGCTTACAAAACTGTCTTCTGAAAACTCAGAATTACCTCTTGATTCAGCAGAACCACACCGTCCAGTATACAAATGGCCGGGCACATAAATGTGTGCCATTCCAAACAAAGCTTTCAAATCTTTACGTCAGTTCCTCAATCAGTAAATAAAATGTAAAGACAAAAGTAAAATGAAAGTGCTGCAAAATATGGATACTTGTCTAGTGCGGAAAGTCACAGGACTAAAAGGACATTCATTAGCCTGCATTTCTGGCCCTATTTGCAAAAGTACCTTCCATGATATCAAAAGAATAGCTTACATCATTCCAAAGTAAGAAATTTAGTGTATAAAATATACTGTGCAAAAAGTCCAGCTTTAGAATTAGGCAATTTAAATACCACTCTTCTGCATGGTACACCCAAATACTTACAAGAAGAAATGGACCGTATTCAGAAAAAGTATTTTGGAAGTGAAAGCCACGTAGAAAATGCAACCGTTTTAGAGCATATTAGTGACAATTCTGCACATCGCAACCTTCTATTACACACATACAGAAAAGAAATACTAAAATTTAAAAGGTCATCGGCTGAAGTACCAAACCATGTGTGTGTATGTTGCCGCAGAACGTTTTACAAAAGGAACACAAACAATGTGGACATAGCATACAAAATAGAAAACAATGAAGACTCTTAATGGTTTGAATTAGCTTTGTACCTTTTAGCAGAAAGCAAATATGAAATAACTGAATGCCTAATATGTTGCAATTACTGTACTGCAAAATTAGACAACAACCACACTCCTTCACGTACAATTACAAATAATATGGAATTGTTTCCATTACCAAAAATCCTGCAACAGCTCAATTTGTATGAGAGCATAATAATTCAAACAGTTCACCCATTTCAAGCAATTATACGCCTTCATCCAAAAACAGCACATTTACCTTCCTCTGAATTGGTGAAAGGAATTTGTGGCAAAGTAGTTTACTTGCCATTAGATCTAACGGAAAATGTGCACACTCTAGGAGTGGAACGGTCAATAGACCATTCTTTAATAGTCTTGGTAAATGGAGTACCAACAAAGGATAAAACAAATTGGCAACACTTAGTAGACTTACACAAAGTTACACAAGCATTGCAATATCTAAAAGATAACAATGAGTACTACAAGGAAATAAATATTGATGAAAGCTTAAGGCAAACAACTGAAATAATTCAAGAGCCATCAGAAACTGGCCAATCCGAACGTCTGGATCCAGCTACAGTATCCACTCTTTTGGACCATTACACAATTCATCCATTGCATGCCAATGAAAGTATAGATGATGCACTAGAAACTTACCAAATGAGACAAACCAAAGGGTCACCAATGAGTGTTTGGGAAAAAAGTATAGAAGCACATGCTTTTCCACTGCTACTTCCTACCGGCAAAGGTGTGAGATACGATGATTGGCCCACTCAGATTGGGGCATTAGAATACCGCTCATTATGAATGTATTCGCAAGATCCCAGATTTAGGCAAAATGTGGAATACATATTCCACCTACTCTATGAAAGGAATTAGCAACACTATGTTATGGAGTTGCACACATTCTTAAATCTGGAACGCACTTTCAAAATATGTCAGCTACGCAGTTAATACAAAAAGTACAAGAAAAAGATGAGGTTTTACAATCAAGTATAACAAATTTGTTTGCAAACATGCATGGTACACAGGAATACTGGTTTAAACGGCACAGAGGCGTGCGTTGCATGATCAGAAACCTTGGACCACCAACTTGGTTTGTTACGCTACGTTCTGCAGAATTTGCATGGGAAGATTTACATGAGTTCCTACGCATAGCAAACAGCATCAAAAACAACATAGATATATTAACACCTGGAGAACTTTGCTCTCTAGATCCAGTTAATGTCTCAAGATATTTCCATCATTGTTTCATTGCAATGCTACACTTTATTTGCAATAAAACTGTTCCTCCCCTTGGAGAAGTGCAACACTTCTTTTGGAGGAAAGAATATCAAGCGAGAGGAGCACCACATATTCACATGCTGTTGTGGATCAAAGGTGCTCCGAAATTTGGGCACGGCAGTGATAGCACTGTTTTGCAGTTTATCCAAAAATATGTCACATGTGAAATCCCTTCACAACAGACACATAGTGAGCTGCATGGGCAGATTTTACAATTTCAAAGACACAAATGTGGCAAATATTGTCGCCGTCAATACAAAAACAAAGGTAAATACTACACCAAATGCCACTTTGGTTTCCCTAGACCAGTCACAGAAACAGGTGAAGTAAACAACTTCATGTCTTCAGTTTGATATAGTGTTAAAGGTAAATCACCTAAAAACACGTATTACATAAAAAAGGGAAGAATCAAAATATATCAATGATTACAATGTAATCATTGCCCGATTATGGAATGCAAACATAGATGTGCAGTACATTGCAGACAATTCAACTGCTGTTGCACGATATTTTACAGCTACTTAACAAAAGCAGAAAAAACAGAGCTTCAAGACCTCTGGGATGACCTAGCATCACACAAAATATTATCACAGAAATTGTACAGCCTAGGCATAAAAATGCTCTCTCATAGAGAATGTGGGGCCTATGAAGCAGCAGATTGTTTAACCAGCACTGCTTTGTATGGAAAATCAGACAACATAGTATGGCTCAGTCTTGGTCCTGCAAAATCTAGAAAAAGAGTGCTAAAATCATATGAGTGTCGGGGGGAAATTCTGCCGGGGTCGGCCGGGCCGTCCGTAGACCTCCAGGCAGGGAGGCCCCAACTCCTCCCGTGTATCCCAGATGAGATAGAGTATGAGACACACACAAGGAGCAAGGTGACTCTGCTGTTTATTAGACAAAACGGCAGGGATGGGTCAAGGAGCGTACGCGTCCGTCCTGACACACACACAATCGTGGGGCTCGCAGGCCCTTTTTTACTGTATTATGACGCGCTATTTGCGTCACTTCAGAAAGTTAACAAAAAACCTATCGCCACTCTTAATTGGTTGCTCGAGTGGTAGGGTTAGTATAGCACACATATAGAGGACAATGTTAGTGGACAAAGGGTAGTCAGGTGATATATCTGGGTTGTCCCTACAATTAGATACATGAAAATTGTTCCATGAAGACTCCTGAGGATTGGTTAATATTACTGGCGTCAGTGATAAGAGCCCCATGTTCTGATTGGTGCGCCCTTGAGCTTCCCAGCCTGGGACCACCGCTGTTCCCAGCTCTCGGTGTACCTGCAATTGCAACAATGTTTCACTATGGGTACGTGCAGACAATGTGAGGATTTATTCATAGTTGGAAGGCTGACCGCTCCCTCTGTCGCAGATGTCCATTGAGCCTTTCAAGTGTATCTGCCTGTGTCTCGTAGCGAGGGATCCAGACGCCTTTTCTCTCCTGGGTTTGGCATCTCGTCAGGTTCGGCTTGGTCACGTGGGGAGGGACCGTGTTTGAGGCAGAATTCTGCACAATTAATATTGCTTTTCCACTGTGTGTCTGGTTTAATTTGTAGGTGTGACCTTAACGTTGGTGCGCGGAGTGCGAGGTTGCAACATCGTGCCTTTGATGCTTTGTTCTTGGAATGTGGGTTTGCAACATTGCGACCTTGGCTGGTTGTTTCACCGGGCCCATTCTGCAGGATCAGCAACCAGACTCTTGCTTTGTTAATGTCCACGGGAGCTCTTGTTTGAGGCCTACGTGGGCCTGGTGCATAAGTGGTCCGTTTGGTGCATAGGTGCTTTAGGTTATAGTAGCATATAGTTCCATGACCAGTATCGTGTCTTCATTATATTTCTTATGGTGGTAACTGGTTTCAAGAGAAGCGTGAGCAAGCTTTGTAGATGAGTTCATGACGCGTCTTGCCTTTCTGCATTCTGAAAGCCTATGTAAAAATAATAAAGATGCACGTCCGTGAATATGCCTGTCGCCTACGTCATAGCACTGAGTATATTCTTCGTGTAGATCGGTGTGGGAATGTCCAGTGTGTATATTTGTACAGATGTGCTTCCCGTTGTCTAGGTCGTCATGGCATCTCTAACGACGTGTAGATTTTAGTCTAGTTGGTCCGTGCCGCAGGTGTCGGCATGGCCAGTGCGGGCTGTTGGGCAGGCAGATGGACACATCCGTATGTTCCTGTACCAGGGTATTTGGTCGTCTGGTAAATGGACAAACTCTTCTCGTGGCGGGTGTCTGGGTCGTGACCCTCTAGGCCAAGCGCGAGAGGTGAAGGACGGGAGCCTGGTCTTCCATTCTCCCACTTCAGTCCCCCCTCTGGTCGACTTGTCGACCACAAACATATCCTTCTCGTTATCTCCTCTTACTCGCCATATCTTAGTTATTCCTCCTAGATGTCCATAATGGTTTACATGATCTTCAAATGACCAATACATATATTCACAGGTTCCTCCAGGAGTACAGTATACCCATTTCCCTATGTAACTCCTGGGGTTTCTTGGGTTCTCGATCTTCACTGATGGTGGGTCTAGATGGTTGGTGATGATTTGGGTGCGCAACTTCTCCCTCTCCTGTATTATCACACCTGTATGTTGGCCGTCATCTGCTGGCATCAAGGGGTGCATTCCCACCATTTCGAGCAACTCGTCAGTGGTACGTGCCTTCCGGGCCTTCCAAAATCTAATTATGATCAGCGTAGCTCCAGCCAAAATAGTACAACCCACTATTATTTTCAGTCCATCTGACAGCCAGGATGGCATCCATGACCATAATAGTGAAAACCAGCTCTTATCCTTGTTTACACCGTTACTTTCATCCATCATTTTGGAGTGCATCTGGGCCAATTGTGAAACTGCTTCCGTCAGTGTACCATTATCAGCATCGTTGGCAGGTATGAACGTGCAGCATGATTGTCCTATCTTTGCACAAACTCCTCCTTCCATCGCTGTGAGAAGGTCCAATACATATCTGTTCTGGAGTGCTACCATCCTTATAGCTCGCAGCTCCTCTTTTATTGCGTTAAACCCATTTACTGTAGAATTGATGGTCATCATTAGTTCCCATCTAGTTATTTGGAGCCATTTCGCGTTTGCATAAGCCTGCAGTCCCGGGTGTATTATTGAGGAGAAGAACATTGCTGCTCTGCTGAATAGTCTGTGTTCTGGCGGTATGGAGGTTAGTGCCGTTTCCGACCTTCCCCACAGGTAATTTCCTGTCAGTGGCTCTCCTTGTCTTTTTCTTCTATTTAGGACAGTATCATTGCTGTTGGTCCTGTTCCCTTGCTCCTCCTGAAGTGGTGCAGATCTCTTTTTTCTCTTGTCCCCTTCATCCATTTTGGGAAAGTTCGCCACATTGACATGCTTCTTAGGTACCACTAGTGATGGTACATTGACGTGCACCATTGTGCACACACCATTCCACAGGGGGGGCAGTGTATGGTATGCCTTTTCTCCACAGGCCCAATAATGGTCCATTATTACTGCTGTTCCTGCTCCCCCCTCAGGTAACTCCATCACACTTGCACAATTGGTGTTATATCCTACGTCCACCTCTCCTTTATGCTGGTAGCATACCTTGGGCGCAGTCAGCGGTAGTATTGTTATTGGGTCTTCATCTGTTTCTACCCACGTGAGCATTGGTACATACTTGATCCACGTCGTCCAACATCGGTGATTGTGTGCCTCGATAGTTGAGATAGTTTCTTTTGTTATCATGTTGCTGCCAATCACTCCTATCTCCCAGCTGTTGTCCAGATACACCTTTCCTGTTATCGTCACCAGCGGCCTCTCCCAACATCCTTGTTTACCCGGAACTTCAGTGGCGTACCAATCACATGGTAGATACTGCAGTGTTACTTTCTTTGTTTCTCCTTTTGCAGGGCCACTTGTTATGTATCTGAATGCTTCAGCATGTAAACTGCTCTTGTGGTAACTCAAATAGGTCTTGAGGAAGTTGTTTTCATATGGATATGAGTCTCGTGTTTTCCATGTCATGTGCACTACCGTCCCTTGAAATCTTCCTTTCGTTTGGAACAGTGCCAAGTATATTATGCACTGTGCTGTCTTTTCATCTATTTCTGTGGCAACAAATGTTCGTGAAGCACTCATGGCGTATGGTATTAATGAGCAAACGTAGCAGCTGTCCTCAGTTGTCTGCTTACCAATGCGGGTCATGTGTTGGTACCATATGTTGTTTGTGACATGTGCCGAATCTTGTATATAATTATCAATACCTTTATTGTCTGAGTATGTGCTGCGTTTAATTGTATTTGGTTTGGGTGCAAGGTTACTACTATCACCTGACGTAACACCTGTTGCAGCAGGGGACGGGGGTATATTAGGTTTAGGTGCAGCAATAAAATTAATAGCATAGCTGTACTGCCATACAGAGGCAGCCAAGAACCCGGTGATCATCAAAATCCCTATTACTTTTATTACATATGCTAAACTCACCGGCATTTTGCTCTTACCTTGCTGCAGTCCTGGCAGCGTATTCTTGCGACGTTAAAGTTGCCCGCCTGAAAATTCTCAAAATGCTTGTTGATAAATGTTAGTTGTTTGTTTCCTTTAAGCTCTCCCTATCAAATAGTCATTCAGTGCCCAGGCGAAGAGCTGTTCCCACGCTACTCTAAGTGATCTGTCTCTTAGGATAGGCAAGTATGGGCGGAGGTGGGGCATGGAATATTCTATGGCCAAGAGAAATGCTGTGTAGTAGACACGCACCCTTCTTCTTTTTAGGTACGTTGGCCTTTTTATTTTGTATACAAATTGGTGTGACAATTCTTCTGGGTAGTTATCGTCTGGGAGTACCATCTACACCTGGGCAGTGAACTTGTTAGTAAGCTATTTTCTTAACAATACAATAATACGCAGTTCCTGTATGTGCGAGAGAAAAAGAGAACATTCACGTGTTTACATGTGTATTTGTGAGGCAATGTCTTTCAGTTCAGTTATAACTATATTTGGGGGTCAATGGGCGGGGGGTTTGGGCTCAGATGGCGGAAGTATTTTTACTCTTTGAGCGTGTGACCATGGGGTGGGCAGTATGGGGATCACCCCTTTCTTCGTCAGTTATTGTCTCCGGGGAAGCTGGGTAGTGACACGGTAAGGGAACAATTGGGTCGTTGTCCGTGGTAGAGCTTCCTTCCTCTGTCGGGGATGTTGTTGCTGCTCTTCCACTGGACCTGTCGTTGGCGCTGGGGCGGGTCTGCAGTTTGTAGATCTTTACATCATGTAGGTGGTTCCAGGCACGCTTGTCTTTTAGTTTTACTGCTCTTGTTGATACGTCCTCTACCAGATGGGGGCCAGTGAACCGCTTATCGTTCCACTTCCTATTGAAATTGCGAAGTAGCACGTGGTCACCTTTGGCAAGTTTGCACAAGTTCTCCTTTTCCAATTCTGTACTGGCGCCTTCTTCTTGATTGCTGGTAGACCCGCCCCGTGTGCGCTCGAGCTGTTGAGACACAAACACAACACTAGTAATCAAAGAAGACACATATTGATACATTTCATCACCTAACACACTTGCTGAACTTTCGTGGTCAGTGAATTCCCTTGACGTTGGCGTTAGGGGAAGGCGCATTTGACGTCCAGTAACCACCTCGTGAGGGGTGAGGTGGTGGTCGGACCCTGGCCTATTCCTCAATTCAAATAGGGCTAATGGAAGGCAATACAACCAGCTTTTCTTTGTTGTTTGTTGTATTTTTGCAATTGCCTCCTTCAATAGGCCATTCAGGCGTTCACATACACCGTTAGCCTGTGGGTGGTATGCACATGCAAATTTATGTTTTATGCTCAGCAAGGATGTGATATGCTGGAACATTTCGTTTGCGAAATGTGGGCCATTGTCTGACCTTAACACCTCGCACACTCCCCACCTGGGGAAGACCTCCCTTACTAGGAATTTGGCTGCTCTAAATGCATCTGGGTGTGAACAGGGCCCTGCTTCAATCCACCTAGAGAATGGACATACTACTACAATCATATACCTATTACCTTGACACATGTTGATCATATCAACATAGTCAATGTGAAGGTGCCGAAAAGGTCCCTCTGGCCGGGGTATGGTACCTCTTATCACCTTTAGGGTATGACCGGCCGTAAACTGCTGACATGTGAGACAATTGCTGATAAAATTCGACACATGAGAATTTAACTCGGGACAGAACCAATCTTCTCTAATTCGTGCTGCAATTATTTCCTTGCCTGTATGGGCTGGGTGATGTAATTGGCTCAGGGCGGTGTTTAAAAGTGCCAACGGTATTACAACTTTCCCAGTGCCACCCTGGCGCCATAGTGCGTCGGTTGGTGACATTGTACATCCTCTTTTTACCCATATTTCTTTTTCGGCCATTGGTGCAGCCGCTTGTAGCTCCATAATCTGTGTGGCTGGGAGATGGGTGTACCCTTCTTTTATCAACATCTCCCTAGCCATTCCCCTCCCTCTCCCTCTCTGTGAGTCTGTGGGGTTCCATATCTCACCAAAGTATGCAGCATATTTCGCATGTGCGTCTGCTGCTGCATTCCCTTTTGAGACGTGATATTCACCATTGGTGTGTGCGGTGCATTTTACTAGGGCTAGTTCTTGGGGGTCGTTTATTACTTCAATCAGTTCAGCCAATAAGAGGGCATGTTGCACTGGAGTGCCATCAGCTCTCCTAAACCCTCTTCTTCTCCATTTTGATAGCCCTGAGTGGACAGTGGATGTAACATATGCACTGTCGGAATATATGGTTACTCGCTTGTCAAAACTTTCCTTCAATACCAATATCAGTGCAACCAGTTCCGCGGCTTGAGCAGAATAATGCTGTGGTAATTGTACACATTTCATAGCCACACACACCGGCGCCTCCATCATTTTTACCACTGCTGCCCCAGTCCTCCGTATCCCATCTCCTTGATCAATAGTTGATGACCCATCAATAAACAAAAGCTCACCTCCCTCTAGTGCGTTTTCTTCAACTTTTCTAGTACACGAGTACATTTCAGTTATTTGGGTGCAGTCATGGGCGTAATCTCCCTCCTCAATTACTTCTGCTAGGAACCTTGCAGGGTTAACCGTGCTACATCTAACAATTGCTAGTTCAGCTCTAGACAAAATGATCTCATAACCTGATGCCCTCTGCGTTGTTAGTGTGGACTTAGGTTTATTCAATATTGCAAATAGTGCATGTTCCACAAACAGTGTAGTTGGACACCCCATGGTTATTGCTGATGCTTTTTCTACTGCAAAAGCAGCTGCAGCGAGACCTTGTTCGCAAGGGAAGTGACCTAACATCACAGGGTCTAAGTGACTGCTGTAAAATGCTACTGGTTTATAGCCCATGCTCGTTTTTTGGGCCAATACTGCTTTCATCACTGCTGAGTCGCAATGTGAAAATATAAAAAATCGTCGCTCATAGTCTGGGGATGCCAGTACCGGAGAAGTTGATATCGCGTCTTTCAATTCATCAAAGGCCTCCCTCATTTCCATAGTCCACCTCAACTTTTTCTCCCCTTTATTGGCTTCTCTCAAACCCTCAAGCAGGGGTCCTATGTATGAACTGTAATCAAATACCCATGCTCTACAGTAGTTGCACAGCCCCAGAAATTGCTGCAGTTCTCTCACAGTCTGTGGCATTGGAGTGCTTGAAATGGCCTGTGCTCTTTGTGGTGCAATCTTTCTTCCATGTTGGGATATCAGTTGGCCAATGTAAAGTACCTGTTCCTGACAGTATTGTATCTTATCCATGTCTACCTTGTACCCTTTTTCAGCCAATATCGTCAACATTTTTAAGGAGTCCTCTCTGCATTTACTTTCGTTTGTACTGCAAATTATTATGTCATCCACATACTGTAACACTGTGCTTTCCACTTCAACGTTACCCAAATCCATCTGTATTACTCTATTGAAAATTGAGGGTGATTCACAATACCCCTGTGGCAATCTGGTATGTTTCCACTTTGTATTTCGGTAAGTGAAGCTTGTCAAATCTTGTGAGTCTGGGTGTAATGGTATTGAGAAAAAAGCATTTTTAAGGTCAATCACTGTAAACCGTGATGCTTCTGCTGGAATGCCACACAATATTGTGGCCGGATTTGCTGTTACTGGATACTCTGCTTCTACTATGTTATTCAAGGGCCTGAGGTCCTGTATGAAGCGCCAAGACCCCCCTTTAGCCTTGCGCACTGGGTACACAGCCGTGTTACATGGTGACTCTGAGGGGACCAATATGCCATTGTTTATAAGGGCCGTTATGGTTTCATATATGCCCTCATCTGCCTCTTTTGACAGTGGGTACTGTTTCACTCTTGGTAATATGGCACCTTTTTTCAATTTTATCCTTACACCCCCTATGCTTTTTATGCATCCCACGTCATAAGGGCTAATAGTCCATAATGATTTGGGCACCCTTGACATATCCTCCTCAAAGAAGGGGACTGGGGTGCATGCGGGTGCCTCAAGTGCCATTGCAATTTTCTGTGCTACTTGTTTGTGAGCCACTCTTAGCCATATTCCTACACTCATCATGAACACCATTTCACCTTCCTACTTTTCTTCTGAGAACAGCTCCTCATCTGACACCTGGGTCAGCCTACATCCTTCTGCTAGTGCTATCACTGCCCTCCATGCTCTTCCTTCTTTATCTTGGGCATGCACAGCAATATAATCAGTTGTTGCAATAATGCTCTCAATGTCCATTACAAACACCTTTCCTTCTGGTTCATTAACAGGTGTTTCTGGTCGGAACAGATAGGCTGCTGGCCTCCTCCATATCTTCCCTTCTATCCCTGGCATCCATGCAAATGCCATGTCTGTTCCATACTGGAATAGCTCGCCATCTACTGGCTCCGCCCTAATCGCTGTCTGTCCACAGTATGCTTGCATAATCTGTCGTGCTGCGAGCATGTTAATCCCTGGAGTAGAGCAAATTATGCCATCCTCTGTAAAGGAGATCGTCATATTCAACCTGTTCATTATGTCCCTCCCCAGTATATTCACTGGTGAGGCACTATAATATAAAAGTGGAACCGACAGATCATAATCTCCAATAGATAAGGGAACGTTATCAGTAAATGGAACCAACCCTCTAGCCCCAGAAAATCCTTGGGTGTTCATGGCTTCGCCTGACATCTTAAATTTACCTTCCCTTATGCAAGACCGGGTTGCCCCGGTGTCAACAAGGAATGATAATTTTTTGTCACCTATCGTTACCTCTATGCGTGGCTCCTCCGCACTATTAGGTGTTACTGACAGGATGGGACACACCAAGGCCGTCTGTGGGCTGTCCTATTGTGGGTACAATGATTGGCCATTCCCTGTGTAAGGGTTGTGTCCCAAGACCGTCACCCTACCCAATTGCGTTTGTTGAGTTTGGGGTTGCTGTGTTAGCGCTACTTGTTGTTGTGGCAGTGGCTGTTGTTGTGTTATTTGTTGTTGTTGTTGGTCACTTCCTTGTTGTAACGTCTGCTGTTGTTGTACGCCCTCCTGTTCTTGTGGGGTCCTAGGTTGTGCCTGTTCATTCCATGCTGGTGTTCCTGGCCTGACCCTACACGTACGTGACATGTGTCCTAATAATCCACAACTCCAACACACCGGTGGTTCCCTGCTTTGCCATGGGAAGCTCCCTGTGTTGTCCTGGTATACTGGTTGCCCTGTGGGGTAGGAATTTCTGAGTCCTCCCACCTGCTGTTGGGCATTATATCCGTATCCTCTCCCTCTCATAAATCCTCCTCTCCCCCTATTATAACTATAATACCCAGCTCCTTGCATTGGGTACCCTCCTCCCATGTTTGGTGCGTGTAATTGCAGTGGCGGGACTTGTTGTGTTATAGTCTGTGGAGGTGCTATTTGAGCAGGATCTTGTGCAGCCACTACTTGTGTGGGGCTTTGGGCCATTGGTGTGGGCGTAGTTATTAGTGCCCCTTCCATTGTGTATTTAGTACGTTTTTTCTGTACTAGTTTAGCCTCTTCTGTTTTCCTGTCCTCTTCCTTTTGTTTCATTTTTCCTTGCCATGTCCTGCAGTGATGTACTATAGTCAGTTGTATTTCTGGCCATGGTTTTGCTTCCATTCCCACTACTTTCTTTAGTTGTTTCTGAACTCCTTCTGGGAGCCCTTGTACTAGTATATGATAAAATATGGCTGGTGTTTTGTCCCATTGTTCTCTAGTTTCCATGCGCCACTTCTCTTGGATATCCTGGATATAATCAACAGGATCCTCATTCTCACGCATCTTACGGGAAGTAATTGCTCCTATGTCTGATGTGTCTGGGTACTGTACTCTCAGTGCCTGCCATAGCGCATGTCTGCAGTTTGCAAATGGTGCCCCATGATGCGATGTGTTTGTTATTGTTACCCCATGGAATCCCGCTCTCTTCCAAATGTCATCCGCTCTATCCCCTAATATTGATATTAACAGGCCCTTTACATCTCCTACTGCTAGTTTCTGTCCTGCGGTGTGTTTTTCCATTTCATATATCCACTTACCCGCACCTCCACTTAGTGATGGGAGCCTACATTTTATATTTTCTTTATCCGTATACTTCCAAGGGACGTACTGTGGTCTAACCCCTCCTCTCTCCAACAGTGGCATTAAGTTGTGTCTTGTGTCACCCTTTATGTTCCATAATATCGAGTCCTCACACCCCTCCTCTTCTTCCGGTTCCTTTACCTCTTCAATTCCGTCCTTATTACCCCTGCTCCTAGCTCCTTCGCCATCCTTTCCCCTTTCGTCATTTCCTGTATTTAATGTGGGCGTGTTTATTTGTCTGTCTTGCCTGCGACTAGGGAGGTCTCTAAGCCGACATGCATAGGGTGTCAGTTCGTCCATGAAGGGCGCGAGCTTTATTCTGCGCAGCGAGCGTGCGGTGGTTGAGCATGTAGGGTGCGATGGGGGAGGGCGTGATGGAGATGGGGATGGTGTGGTTTCATGGGTTTGTCCTTCCACTAGTCCTTGCACTCCCTCCTCACTTCTCTCCAGGTCCTCCCTTCTCCTACTGATCCATGGCGAGTCTATGTTTGTTCGAGTGAGGTATAGCTTATCTAAGCTTTCCCTTTCACTCTTTCTTCCTTCTCTCTCCACTCCTTCTTCTTCCTCACTGCAAAAATCATTCATAAATGGCACCCCCCACTCTGCCTTTTTCCCTTTTATTGTTACTGTCTCTAAGTCTATTAGGTCTATTTCTCCTTTTCCTTTGTTACCAACTGCTCCCCCTAGTGCTGATGTTGTTGCTACTTCTCTACTTCTATATACATCCCCCCATCTTTCACTCTCCCTACTCCTCCCTTCTCTTTCCCCTTCACTTCTCTCCTCCATCTCCCTACTATTTTCCTCCCTTTTCCTTTTCAATTCCTCCATCACTTCGTTGCTCATCTGTTCCAATATTCTTTCATTCTCTTTCTTCCTTTCCCATTTCACTCTTTCTCTCTCTACTATACTTTCTATTACTTTCCCCTCTTCAAATTTCTTAGCTGTCTCTGATAGTACCCTCCTCTTCCATACTGCCATTTCCTTTTCTCTTTCTTCTTCTTCCTTCTTCTTCTCTCTCAACACTACTCTTGATACCCTGTCTGCTGCTGCTTTTACCCTTTCAGCTTCTCTCCTTTGCTCCTCATTTCGTTCCCTTAATTTTTCCAATTCGTTCTTACCTTCTTTCCTTTTCCTCACTCTCTCTCTTTCCTCCCTCTCAAGCTGTTTGATCAATTCATTCTGCTCATCCCTTAGCTTTGCTAATCTTTCCTCTAAAATCTCTTCCTTTTGCCGTAATAGCGCCTCCCCCCTCATTTCACTCTCTCTTTCACTATCCTCGTCTGTTCTCTTTACTACCTCCCTCTCTTCTCCAGTTAGTGAACCTCGTAATTTTAATAATATCTGTGCAGCTACCCACTCATCATTTCCTATCTCTACAGTCTGCTCTTCTCCAATCCTCCCCTCCCCCACTGGCATCTTCCTATGAGCCACATATGGTGGAGGGCTGTATGCCGGGTTCGAGTATCCTTCAGCCGCCCTTAACTGTCCTTCTATTTCTCCTAACTCTCTTAAAGGGTACAACCCTCCTCCCTCCGTTTTCACTCCCGGTGTTATGGGTATCTCGTTGTTCGGTTCCTTTTTTATGTCGTCTGATTTAACAATCTTTTCTCCTCCCTCTCCTCCGTTCCCCGTATTCTTTGTGCTTTCACGCCCCTGTTTCCCATCCTCTCCTTCTTTCTTAATCTCCTTTTCTTCCGGTGTTTCCCCCATAGTGAACATTCCATTTGGTCCTGGTCGGGACCCCTGGAACATCCTCCATAAGTTAAACACCTCCACATGGTTTGCCAACTTCTTCCCCTTGTATGTATTGTGCAGATGGTTTAGCAGTGAATGTTGGGCATATGGATCGAAACTCCCATTAGGCGGCCATGGTGTTAACATTTTGTTATCCGTCCCCTGGGTCCACTCTATGCTGTACTTGATTAATTTCTCCCTATGGGGTGGCAGTGTGGTGCATATGTGTTGTAGTAGTGTAGTGAGGGTGTTCCCCCACCCTCCCGACCCTGTCCCGTATGACATAGTGGCGCTCCACTTGTTATCCTTCCCTTCACTAGTAGTTTACAATATACAACCTTATATTGTTTACCTGGCCCCGTAAGTATGGGGACTTACGACAATCCTTTATGTATGGTTTTACATTTGTCGATTCCCTTCTGTTACTACACCCTTACGGCCCCCTGCGGCCGAAGCGCACGCAGCCCCCTGCGGCTGCGTACCCTTTACGACGCTCTTATACAGTCGTCCTGTTTCCCCGTTCTCCTCCCCCTTTTACACTTGCCGTGGCCGGCGTTCTCCGTGCGCAGCCACGCCCCTTTCCCCTTCTCCTTTTCCCGATCCACTCGTTTATCGTTTATCTCCGCGTCCGCTCCCTTATCATATTTCTCTTCCCTACCACTCCCAAAACCAAAGTTCCTTGTGTTCGCGATATCCTATTAAATCCCTACTGGTGACGTCACCGATCTCTTCGAGCTACTGGTACATTCTTATTGTGTTCTTTAAGTTCAAAATACACTTGCAATCTACCCCCGCTAACCCTACAGCTGTCTTCCTGTCACTCCTGGAACAAGGTAATCAAATCAATAATATAATCGGACTGCGCACGCTGCGTCGCCTCGCGTGTGTTACGCCCCTCAACAGGAGGGCTTAACCAGCCAATTATCTTCCGTATTGGGCAACTAGGCAACTAGCCACCGCCTACAGGGAATCGTCATCTACCTATCGAGTTTCTTGCTCGAACAATAGGGATCCTCGTCTACTCATTGATCAATAAATGCCAAATCGTAGGAAACCACACACACCCCCACCCTTACACGTAGTCACGACTTAGGCCAATCAGTGCCTTACGAGCAGCCGCACGTGATGTTTTCGTGCTCCGCCCTCCCTCTTTCGCGTAACGTAGCCGACTGCTCTCGCACTCGTTTCGCTACCATTCATTCCATTGGCAACACTAAGTTGTTAGACCTTCGCCGTGCATCTGTACAACACCTCCCTTATTTACTTCCTCCCCCCTCCCTCACAATTTCGCATTGCTTGTTGTGCGTGTCATGCTCACCAAGTTCTCTCGATGCAGGGCCGCTCGACTGTGTGCACCCCTCCAAGCGGCTCGCCACCTCCCCTCGTCTGGACCACGTCTGGACACTCGCCAACCGTGGGCGGGATACTTCTCAACCGGCTCCCGAGGGCCAATATCCGGATTGCGCTGTCCGGTCTTCTCGCAGCTCCGCGATGGTCCTGTAGTCCTCAGAAGGGGGCAACGGCAGAGGGGGCCGCGCCGCCGGGCCTCCTCGCAACGGGAGTGCCTGGAAAAGGTAAAAAATAAAAAGTCGATCTTAAACAGATCTCAGCAGTGCCTCCAACTTGTCGGGGGGAAATTCTGCCGGGGTCGGCCGGGCCGTCCGCAGACCTCCAGGCAGGGAGGCCCCAACTCCTCCCGTGTATCCCAGATGAGATAGAGTATGAGACACACACAAGGAGCAAGGTGACTCTGCTGTTTATTAGACAAAACGGCAGGGATGGGTCAAGGAGCGTACGCGTCCGTCCTGACACACACACAATCGTGGGGCTCGCAGGCCCTTTTTACTGTATTATGACGCGCTATTTGCGTCACTTCAGAAAGTTAACAAAAAACCTATCGCCACTCTTAATTGGTTGCTCGAGTGGTAGGGTTAGTATAGCACACATATAGAGGACAATGTTAGTGGACAAAGGGTAGTCAGGTGATATATCTGGGTTGTCCCTACAATTAGATACATGAAAATTGTTACATGAAGACTCCTGAGGATTGGTTAATATTACTGGCGTCAGTGATAAGAGCCCCATGTTCTGATTGGTGCGCCCGTGAGCTTCCCAGCCTGGGACCACCGCTGTTCCCAGCTCTCGGTGTACCTGCAATTGCAACAATGTTTCACTATGGGTACGTGCAGACAATGTGAGGATTTATTCATAGTTGGAAGGCTGACCGCTCCCACTGTCGCAGATGTCCATTGAGCCTTTCAAGTGTATCTGCCTGTGTCTCGTAGCGAGGGATCCAGACGCATTTTCTCTCCTGGGTTTGGCATCTCGTCAGGTTCGGCTTGGTCACGTGGGGAGGGACCGTGTTTGAGGCAGAATTCTGCACAATTAATATTGCTTTTCCACTGTGTGTCTGGTTTAATTTGTAGGTGTGACCTTAACGTTGGTGCGCGGAGTGCGAGGTTGCAACATCGTGCCTTTGATGCTTTGTTCTTGGAATGTGGGTTTGCAACATTGCGACCTTGGCTGGTTGTTTCACCGGGCCCATTCTGCAGGATCAGCAACCAGACTCTTGCTTTGTTAATGTCCACGGGAGCTCTTGTTTGAGGCCTACGTGGGCCTGGTGCATAAGTGGTCCGTTTGGTGCATAGGTGCTTTAGGTTATAGTAGCATATAGTTCCATGACCAGTATCGTGTCTTCATTATATTTCTTATGGTGGTAACTGGTTTCAAGAGAAGCGTGAGCAAGCTTTGTAGATGAGTTCATGACGCGTCTTGCGTTTCTGCATTCTGAAAGCCTATGTAAAAATAATAAAGATGCACGTCCGTGAATATGCCTGTCGCCTACGTCATAGCACTGAGTATATTCTTCGTGTAGATCGGTGTGGGAATGTCTAGTGTGTATATTTGTACAGATGTGCTTCCCGTTGTCTAGGTCGTCATGGCATCTCTAACGACGTGTAGATTTTAGTCTAGTTGGTCCGTGCCGCAGGTGTCGGCATGGCCAGTGCGGGCTGTTGGGCAGGCAGATGGACACATCCGTATGTTCCTGTACCAGGGTATTTGGTCGTCTGGTAAATGGACAAACTCTTCTCGTGGCGGGTGTCTGGGTCGTGACCCTCTAGGCCAAGCGCGAGAGGTGAAGGACGGGAGCCTGGTCTTCCATTCTCCCACTTCATGAGGAACAATTGCCAGAAATGATCCCAACAGCCAAGACATTCTAAAAAACAATTCACTTGACACATACTATCCGAACAGGAGTACCACTCTGGAAAGCATGTGTCTATACCACATAGATCAAAACTTTGCATACAAAAATAATATAAAACCCGATGAAAGCAAACATAGATATAGCGTGACCGATTGTGAAGGGAGCTTAGTGAAACTAAACAAATGAAGCTTAATTAATCATGTGATATTGTCATTAAAAACTCCTCAACAGAAATAACTATATTACATGTCTCTTTTACAACTTTTCAAACCATGGAGAAAAGAGGAAGACATACTAGATACTTATGAGTGCTATGAAGATGCTTTCAAAGCAAATGAAAGCACTATCACTGATGTTAACTTTACGCAGTACAAAACAATGTTACACAATGAGCAGCAACAGGAAGAAGAAATTCAGGCCCAACTAGATAAAGACTCTTCCGACAGTAGTCAACCTTCTGTAACAGGAAGTCAAGAACCATTAGGACAACCACTAATAGCAAATGAGGCTGAAGTTGCTATGGCAGAAGTAGAAAACACCATGTATCAGTATCAAGAAGATACAGAGGATTTAAATGTACAACAAGGAAAACTTAACAACGACCAGCACACCATTTTTGAAGAGGTAACAAAACAAATTGTGCATGGCGTACAACACAAAAATAAAGAATGTACCTGCCAAAATTACAGACCTATACTGCTGTACATCAGTGGTGAAGCTGGATCAGGGAAAACATTCTTAATCAAAATTATCAGCAAGTTCCTTCAACAATTGACAAACAACAAACTGTCAGCTGTTGTAACAGCCCCCACAGGTTTAACTACCTACAACATAGGCGGTGTGACTTTACACTGATTACTACTGCTTCCAGTAGAGAATCAAAATAAATTAGACTACTACAAAAATTCTGCAGAAGCTGCAATGGAATTATGTAGAGTATTTAAACAAATGAAAATGCTACTAATAGATGAAGTGAGCGTGGTCTCCAATCTAATGTTGGAGTTGATTCATCTCAGATTGCAAGAAGTACTTAAAAGTAATAACGAAGAACTCTTTGCAGGGAAACACATTATCATTTTCGGAGATCTTCTATTTGACACCAGTAAAAGGTGAACCGATTTTTAAAACCTTAGGCTACAAACTCTGCCAGAAAACCGTTGGTAGTATAGGTAATGTTAACCTTTGGCAACATTTCCAGTACAGAGAATTAACTGAGAACATGCAGCAATCTGCAGATCTCATTTATGCCAACATCTTGAAAAATATTAGAGTTGGTGTATTATCGCAAGAAGCACAAGCTGTATTGAAAAAGCGGCATATACATGCACTTTATGGCGATAATGCATGTGCAACTGATGTTATGGAACAAATAGCGCACACAAATAGCGCCTTAATGCCAACTCTTGCAAGCTGTTTCAAATTCAATGAAACAATGTTAAAGAAAGAAATGCAAGCAATAATAGAAATTAGTGCCACAGACAAACTAGATGTACATGGTTTGACAGTACCCATGTGTGAACAAGCCACAACAAGACTAAATAGTTTAAAAAATTCAATCTCCAACACAGCTGGGTTGGAAAAAGTATTGAAATTATCATTAAATTGTAGAGTAATGCTTAAACGTAACCTTGACATAGAGGAAAGGCTAGTTAATGGAGCACTGGGCACAGTTGATTACTTTCAATCAGACCCACGTGATAGCAGCATTCAGTTTGTCAATATTCACTTTGATAAAGTGTCAGAAGTAAAAAGGATACAGCGCTCAATGGCTCGATTCCTTCTCTTCAAAGACATGTATGTACGTAGAGAGCAATTTTCTCTAACTCTTGCATATGCAGTTACCATTCATAAATCCCAAGGTCTTACCCTAGAGAAAGCATTGATAGATATAGGAAAGACAGTGTTTAAGGAAGGCATGAGCTATGTAGCATTATCACGCTTACGTACACTTGACGGTCTATTGCTAATAAACTTTGATTCAAGTAAAGTCAAAGCTGATATTCCTTGCATTCTAGAATACAATAGATTGCGTTCACTGTAGACCCCTCATCTGAAACAATACCCTGTTCCAGATAAAGTGAAACGTGGTAAAAGAAAAGTAAATGAAACAGAAATGCAACAGAATGCAACAGGAAATTCCGCAAAAAAAAAAGAAAAGAAGCTAAAGTTTCATCAATTGCCGCAAACATAGAAGAACCTATTAGGGAATGTAAACCAGGCACATCGGCAAAGAAGCAAGAGAAAAACCGAAAAATGCACTCAGATACAGAACTTGCTGGCCCATTCAAATTTACAAATGAAAGTGGGGTAAATTGCTATGCAAATGTAGCAATGAATATTCTATTTCAATTGCCACCAATTGTTAACAATATTTACCTGCACAGCACAGACCAATTGTGTTTGCAAATGTTAGTGCTGCATAGAAATGCAACAAGCAATCCTGACAACACATACAGTGTTCATGGAGTAAGGCAACAATTGGACGACTGTGCTGGAATGGTGAGATTCACTATGAACTCACAAGAAGATCCACAAGAATTTCTAATGTACATACTATTAGTATTGGAAAACAAAAGCATACCTGTAAATGAAATCTTCCAAATTTCGTAAATGTGGAAACATACATGCAATCTCTGTAACAAAGTGATACAGGAAGAAATCCCAAATGAGCGATTTGTGTAAATTTCCATACCAAATTGTGAGAGCATTCCATTTCAACAACTTGTACGAAATGCAAACCATGGCAGATTATGTAGTATTTGCAATTCAGACAATCGTTCTACCTTACTGATACAATCACATAGTGCCTACATAATAGTTATGCTTCTACGTTATAATGCAGATGGCACCAAAAACAACTGCAAACTAACTGGATTTACACACGGTCAAGTGTCACTTGGAAAGAAAACCTTTTTCAAAAGTAGGAATAATCTGCCATGCAGGAGCTACAACCAATGCAGGTCACTACACTGCATACATTAAAAAGAAATCTGGATGGTTTGAATGTAATGATAGCACCATTACTCTAAAGCAGAGGTTGCCTAACAAATGCGTATTTAATATTCTTGAAGCCAAAATTTACGTAATAAGGTGTACTTCAAAATTGTCAACAAAGTATGCGAAAGACTACAAACAGTTAGTATATGCCCACAGGTTTCTAACTACCCAACAGGATGGAAGAATTACACAAATAAATGACTATCACAGATCGTCGGAAACAAATGCACAGGCAAAATACGCCTAAACGTATCTAACTGTTGTTAAAAATCGGCAGAAAGGCAACAAAGAAAACATTAATAGGAAATATAAAAGAAACAGGATATGTCAACGACACAAATGAATGAGTATCACAAACCTGTAGGAACAAATGCACAGTTAGAATACGCCTACAGGTATCTAACTACCCAACAGGATGGAAGAATGACACAAATAAATAATAATCACAGAACGTTGGAAACACATGCACAGGTAGAATATGCCTATAGGTATCTAACTGTTGGTAAAAATCGGCAGGAAGGCAACAAACAAAACATTAATGGGAAAGATGAAGGAAACAGGATGTAACAACGACACATATGAATGAGTATGAAAAATCTGTAGGAACCAATGCTCAGTTATACTACTCCTACAGGTATCTAATTGTTGTTAAAGTTGGGCAGAAAAGCAAACAACATAACATTGATTAGAAAAATGAAGAAAACACTGAAAAGAAAATATAAAGTACTTAGTTGCATAAGAAATTAAGGTTACTTTTAATCTGACAAGGATTCTTTTCCCCAGACCCAAGGATTAGAAAAGCAAACACAGAAACTGAGCGCAATGCACAGTACACTGGTTTGCAAACTATATATGAGGGTATAAAAAAATAAAGTTAACTGTCTATTATGCAATGTATCAAATGTGGGAAAACTGCAAACAACAACACACCTTTTTCTTTCATCACAGAAATGGTAAAAGTGATACTTCCGTCAAGTACGATAACTAATTTTTAAAAAAAATGTGGACTCTGAACAAAGTAAGGAGTAAGTATATTGCCAGGCATTTTCTACACATGGGAATCAACTCGTCTAATCTATGGTAGTAATATGCTGCAGTGCCTGTAAGCTGGCCTTTCGTCTGCGGTAAGTAACCTACCACCTACGCCTTACAACCAAGTTTCAAGGAGTACAGTTCCTATCCACAACCATCGCTCATCCGGAAAACATGGTCCATGTAATTTAGCTGCTTATAAATGTACTTTGCGGACCATCGTCGGCAGCCATGAAGTGAAGAAACTAGGGCATCAACACAACAACCACAATCCACCACACCCATATTAACTTGTAACTCTACTGCTTATGACTTCAGTCTTGCGTGTATGGGCTTTTGCCATGCACCCAATACTGCAGGGTCTCCCCACAACTACCTCCGTGATGTGTGGTTGTGGGGCCTATTCTATATGCTTGTTATCGTTAAGTACCTCTGCCCAGAGGCTTCCCTCCTAGGTGTATGTCTATAGATCTTACATGGGATGGGTGTGCAGTGTCTTCCAACTCTAGTACTTACCACTTTGTTATTGGTTGCATGGCTTTTGGCCATGCACCCAAGACTGCACGCACTCCCCACAACTTGCCAATCAAAATGCAACACTACGTGTGTGTGCATGGTGGCACATGTGGCGGTGGTTGTGGCCGAAGGCCATGCACCCAACACTGCACGCACTCCCCACAATTTGCCAATGAAAATGCAACACAAGGGGTGTATGCATGGGTGCCACATGCGGCGGTGGTTGTGGCCAGGGTCTAGAGTCTTGGAAGTAAGGCCTTCGGCCTCTGGCCGACGGCCATGCATCCAAGACTCTAGACCCTGGCCACAACCACCGTAGGATGTGCCAACCATGGCAGAGTACTATTGAATGTAATAATAGCCATTGGAAACAGTAATGTACGTGTCCTTACAAATCTAACAACTCCCCTTTGCACTGCACGGGCTGAAATACTGGCCTTATTGAACCCCTCATTTTCTGTGCATACAAGGAGGCCACAGAACATACATCATAAAGTAGGTATAAGTGTATTATTGGGTGCAAGGCCTTCGGCCCTGCATCCAAGAGTGCAGGATCTCCCCACAACTACCTCTTTGTTCTTGGATGCATGGCCTTTGGCCATGCACCCAACACTGCACGCACTCCCCACAACTTGCCAATGAAAATGCAACACAAGGGGTGTATGCATGGGTCCCACATGTGGCGGTGGTTGTGGCCAGGGCCTAGAGTCTTGGAAGTAAGGCCTTTGGCCTTCGGCCGACGGCCATGCATCCATGACTCTAGGCCCTGGCCACCACCACCGTAGCATGTGCCAACCATGGGAGCGTACCAATGAATATAATAATAGCCATTGGAAACAGTAATGTATTCACAGCATGTAGGCAATTTCAATGTGCCATACCACACGTGCCCTTACAAATGTAACAACTCCCCCATGCAGTGCATGGGCTCAAATACTGCCCTTATTGGACCCCTCCTTTTCTGGTCGTACAAGGAAGCCATAGAACCTACGTCATTAAGTAGGTATAAGAGTACTGTGCTTACAAGATGTCCATACACATTACATCATGACGACCGACCCCCAGAACAAGTGCATTAATTACCATATGTTAAGGCTGTAGCCCCTGGCCACTACCACCGTAGCATGTGCCACCCATGGCGGCGTGCTAATGAATATAAAAATAGCCCTTGGGAGAAATAATGCGTTCACGGCATAGTGTCAATTCCAATGTTGCATACCTATAACTGTGTGCTTTCACGAGTTACAAATTTCCTGTCCATTACATGGACTGAAGTGTTACAAATTTCCTGCCCACTACATGAACTGAAGTGCTATCGTTATTACCCCCCACATTTACTGTACATACAAGGTGTCCATAGAAATGACATCATGACGGCCAAAGAACAAATGCATAGATCACCCATTTCTTACTGTCTGAACCTTTCCCAATGCTCTGTGACACAGCAAAATAGGTTAATGAAAAAAGCATGTGTACGCTAGGTTGTTGCTCCGCTTTCCGCAGATCCAAGATGTCGGGCGCATCCAAACCATCTGACACAGAACACGTCTCGCAGCAGCCAATGGGCAGAGATGCCACGTGTACGCGGTCATGACGGCAGCCCCTTAGCCAATCGGTTTCTTGTTCGTCGACCGAACATGGAAGTGTTACAGCGGAGCGAACATAGATATCACTAATTATTTCCAACCTACTTTTTCATAATTATAAATGAACATACTGCACATGTGGTGACAGAATTTACAAAAGCAGGCTTTTTGGACCAAGCCCCTGTACCTGCCTCAGATTTAATAAAAATCCATCCAGCGATTTCACCTGTAGCCTTGCGCAAATTTTTTCCCCGATTCAGTCTATGGGAAAAAAGACATTTTGGGACCCCCCCTATAACTCCGCTCCCCTGGATGAATTCTCACCAAACTTTAGAAAAAAATTCAGAGTGGCCCATATACTTTTTTTTGCAAAGTTTGGTGAGGATTCGTCCATGGGGAGCGGAGTTATAAGCCTCCCAAAAAGTGCTCTTCCTATGGAAACAACAACTTAACCATAACTAAATGGCAACGGACTGGACACAATGGAATATTACATCCATTTTATAAGGCCATAAAAACCAACAAAAACAGTTTGTGTAGTCTCTCGAAATTAATTTTGAACAACAATTGCTTTTATTTCCACAGACTGTTTTACCTACAGCTACCAGGAACTTATATGAGAGAGGTCATGGTTCCCTTTTACACTAATGTCTTTTGTGTTCAAATTTGGGGTCCTGCAGATTGATAGAAAATGGCAGTAAAAATGTCTACATGCTTTAACTGCCATTTTTGTCAGTCTGTGGAATTCTTCTCAATTTCTCTATCAGGTGTTAGGGAGCAGGTTAGATTAAACATGTCTGCATGCTGTACTAGATCCCCCTGACAAATGCATCTGCATTACTGCCAGCCTGAATGTTCATGCAGACTGTAAGGGAATGGACTCTGTCTGAATTTACCACCCGGTAAAAGCTGGCAGACTTCTTAGGAATCTATTGTAAAAGCCTTCTACAATCATTCATTGTGTCAGGCATTTGCACTTTTGCACCTAAGCGGTGGGAAAGTGAAGAGCAAAACGAATGTGCCTTTATTTACTGCTAACTTTTCCACCACGTGGGTGTACGTGTGGACATTTAAAAGTGACATTTTTTTTAAAAGTAGAAAGTGCAAATGAAGCCAGCCCCATCCATCCAATTAGTTACCCCGCCCCACCCCTATGTTTTATTTTGTAATGTGTTATATTTTGGGACATCCAATTGGGAAAGAAAACTTTAAATTATATGTATGATATCCTTGGGAATGGCGAAGCAGAGATGAACTAGAGACTTTCTTTACATATTACGACACTGTGCATGACAGAATTCATTTTATGGTGCAACACAGTAATACATTTTATAGCTCAAAGTTCTCATTATACATTGCAAGATTGTATACACGCCAAACTAACGCAGTGAAATTATCGGCTTTATGACCAGAGCTTTCATCCTTCTTCCACGTTGTACACATTACAACACAGTTATTGTTTGTGGCCTATAAAGGTAGCATCTGATAGAATGCAAACACAAAATCAACTCTAGTTTAAAAAAAAAATAAAGAACGAGAGTCTGATGAAGCTTTACTATAGAACGTTGAACATAAAGTCAGCAAAATAGACTGAAAATAATTACTTAACCAAACCTCTCAGATAAAACTAATTCAGTCTATGCGACTACCTTTTTTTCATCAGGATGTAAATTAAAATCGTGTCATTCAAAATGTTTGGCAGAGTTGTCAACATGGTTCTATCATGGGTGAATTATTGCCATATTTGGTTACACAAAACATTTGTCTATACGCAATATCTTATTCAAACTGACAGTCTATCTTCTACAATTAATTTGACAAAGACAAGAGGCACATTCTCTTGCCTCTCCTGTCTACATTGTCACAATTCACATCAGGGTGATAAATGATCCCTAAAAGGGGAATCTCATCCAATGAAGAGATTTTGCGACGTGATACAATCAACACATTTTTCATTTAGAGCTGATCTTATGCCAAACAGAGATGGACTGTAGAGAAGTTTAACATCAGTGCTGAGAACTTGTAGTCTCCAGTAGCTTCTCATGTTGTACAATGTAAAAGTTCTGTTGTAACCCTACAAATTGCGATACTTGACATTGTGAGGATTCCAAGATGTGGAGGAAATGTATCTAAATTGTTAGCACAGCCTGAATGCTGCTGGATTGATATAATGCCATGGCACCAAAAGGGATCAACATGGTGTCACAGAAAGGCAACTCTCTAAAATAGCATATATATATATATATATATATATATATATATATATATATATATATATATATATATATATATATATATATATATATATATATATATATATATATATATATTTGGGCATTTGCACCCTGGGGGACATCCCTCTCTCTCTCCACTGCACTGCACCGGGATGTTCCCTCCATAGCTCAGGCATCCTGAAATCTCAAAATATTTAGTAGAGATTGGATACCCCTACTGCCTGATATCTGACTGGCTGGTCATGAAGGCCTCAGGACAAACACCTTTTCTCCTTCTCCCTCTGTGAACAATTTAGGTGAACCCTACCCAGAGACCCACAGTAAGAATACAATCAAGGAGCAGTGGCTTCAACATATATCACTTGGTGGTATCCGTTCATGCTCTTGTACTCCTTGTCCTGCTGCTCTATCCTTCCTCTCCATTCCTTCTATTCTCCACCCATCTCTTCCTCCAAGTCTCCTTGCTCTCTCCCTCTCTTGCTCTTCTCTTCTGTCCCTCTGATATTCTCTCCCTTTCTCCTACTCTCCTCTACTCCCTACTACCGCCCTCCAATCCACAATACTGCTCAGCCCCTATCTACAATGCTTTCCATCCACACCTTCTCTCTAAGTCACTCTCTCTCTCTCCACTCATTTACATTCCCAGTCACTCTTAATCACCCCTGCTCTCCCCCTATTGGCCTTACTGGCATACCTTGCATGCACTTCTACATCCAAGTACCACTTTCTCTTACTAGCGAATACCTCACTTTGCAAATGCTTTCCTCAATCCTCCTCCATGCTCCTTTACACTGCCCTTCCTCCACTGGGTCTTTTGGTCCTCCTTCTCATCCTTTGAACTCACCTGAACAAGCCACTCCTACCTGTATCATGTGCCCTTTTTTATCCTCTCACTTTCCATTACATTTGTTCTCTCCCTCTACTGGTTCCCTAGTAGAATCTGTGGCTTCCTTCTCTCCAGGGGCTGGGGTTATAAGCCACACTCCCTTGCACTGCTGTCTGCCGGCCATTAGTAATGGTGGCCCGCTCAAAATAATGTCAATGTCCATGTTCGTATGAGGACCAAACAAAGCATTTGAGATTCCTGGTATGATATGAGGATCGCTCTATTGTCTGGCTGAAGGTACACTCATGGTTGCAGTCCAAGTCATGCAGTTGGATGTGTGGGTAGTGCAGTATTCCTACAGTTCCTCACCAACTCTCTCCCTTGAGAAACCTTCAGTAGAGGCTGTTCTCTTAGCCATATCACTTTCCTTTTGTTGCACCGAAACCTCTACCGTCTTTTTCCAAAAGCACACTAGACTTCCTTTCTTCACCAGGCCATGTGATTTCAAACCTGTGCTGCGATTTTTCCCCTTCTGTCGTGGCACTAGAGTGCCCCCTCTCCCCAAATGGTGAGTCTCAGTAGGCCTCTCAGCCTGACTGTAAACCCAGGTCTCACTGCTCCCCTCCCTCACTCAGACCCACCTTTACAGGGACCATCTCCTCTGATGTTGTAGAATTGTCCAAAAAGGTAACCTGTCACATCACTGTGCAGATCATGGAGTATGCAGATTATGGAATTCCTTCATAGTGAGCCCTCAGCAGTGCCTGATCCCTCCCCCGCGAAAGAGTGCTCTGCTTCTCCCCAATGCAGCACCCCTTCCCCTGGGAGTAGAAATGAGGTGCGGGTCCACGCTCCTGTGGTGTTCCCCAACTCCTCCCTTTTTCATCCTTGATCCCTACGGGGTGCTGTGGACAAAAAGCTCCTTGGGCATGTCCTTTCACCCACTAGCATCACTGGTGTGACCCGGGTGCATAGGCCCTCCAAATCACCTCCAGAGCTTCAGTCGAGGTAGCATTGGGTCACAGCAGTGGGTCACAGCAGGCTACTCCGGAGACAATGGCCATTTTTCCTCAGTCTTGACAGCAGGTCTCCTCGCTAAGGTGTCAGAACACAGACTACCTTAGCACAAGAGATGACTGGGGCCAAGGCTTAATTCCCCCCACCGGAATCTTCTCTTCAGAGAGGCGAGCAGTAAGATCTGCTGCGTGATGTTGTCCCCTACGGGCGGAGCTCCGTGACTCAGGTCCTCACGTCACTCAGCACCATCTTGAATCTCAAAGGACTCCTTTTTGCCCACTTGATAGATTTAAGGTCACGTCTTCTGTGGTGTTAGCTAGTGGTTGTTATTGACTTCATAACCAGACCTTTGCCATTGACATTTAAACATGTGGCTTATTCATTTTAGTGTTAGTCCAGATCGATTTTTGGCATACCATTTATTACAGCTTTTGTGTTGTTGTTTTGATTTTTCAATCTCAGGGGAAACTGCTTTCCCTAAGATACTTTCAATTTGTGAGTACGGTTTCACAACAAGATACGTGGGTTTAGGGAGCACATTGGATTATTACCAGAAGTTTTAGATGAACAATTGAAACTATCGATGTTTACCTTGGTGAAATGTTTAACTAGATCAAAAACGATATCGAGAGTGTTCCAATAAGGTGGGCGATAAATCTTAACATGTGGTTAGTCAAAATCTTTTATGAAAAAGGCTATTATCTTAAATTTTGTTTGAAAGTTGGATGTGCAGGAGACTTTTTGACAGAAGACTTATTCTCTATTCTATCCTCTCCATTTTCTTCCTTTCATGCCTTCCTTTCTTTTTTTGACCGGATGAAGTGGACATAGTGATGTTAAATGTTTACTTTGAAAAAATGGTTGATTCAATGAATTATAATAAAATAAAAAAATAAGAAAATGTTTTTTCCTAAAATACAAACTCTACGTCACTGATGCTGTCCTTCAATTATCTTTCAAGCCTGGTCAGTTACCTGGTTCAGTTTGCATGAAGTGATCATCAACGAACACTGTACTATGAGTAGGCAGTCACATCCAGGCTTGCATTTTTTAGCAAGGCAAGATGTTACCTTCGAGCTGCTGAATCCTCATCATCCTGGGCGCATCCTCTGTCTAAGAACTGAGTGCACAATTCTGATGTCTTTTTTTGTGTATTCTTGAGATTCAGAGATTATTCACCTGTGTCTCAAAAAACTGGCTGCATGGAATGTTCTCTATCATTCTTTCAGGGTGAAAAGGTGAAGCAAGTAATACACTGTTCTTGTCAGTGGCTTGGTATATACTGTGGTTTGAAGGGTTCCATACTACCCATGCAGTCTCCACATCCAGAAACTCCATAGAGACTTTGCTGTGGTTTGAAGTAAACCTTATCCTTGGTGTCATGTTGTTCATGTATTCAACGATGTAAGTAAGTTGATCTGCTGTTCCTGTCCATATTCCAAAGATATCTTCTATGTATCTATAAAAAACATAAGATGTACGGTCCATCTTTCACACCTAAGGATGTGCTCTTCTTCGTGTCATTCTACATTACATCTTAGTTCCATATAAAGGAACACTCTTGTGAATGTGCATACTGTCGAATTTGTTTTAGGAACAGAATCCTAATGTTCATGCAAACTCAGTGGGCCTCATTACACGGTAGATGGTAAGGGTTTACCGGTACCGGTAAGGGCACCGGTACCTGTAAACCCTTACCGCCTTACTACGAGGTCCCTTTGCGGGACCCGACCTTAACGGCTGGTGTAGACCAGCCGTTAAAGTTGGGACCCGCAAAGGGACCTTGGTGCTAATTACGGTACCGCAATTAGCTCCTTCCCCATTCCCATTGAGCCCTATGGGGCAAAAATGGGAATGGGGAAGGGCCATGGAGAAAGGGGGAATTACCGCCACCAAATTCCCCTTTTCTCCATCGTGGTACCGGTATGGTACCGGCGGCAACCATGGTGCTAATAGCACCATGGTTTACCGCATTCTGTGGGCCTCATTACGACCCAGGCGGTAAGGGGTTTACGGCAGCGTAAAGAGCGCCGACCCTTACCGCCTGATTACGAGGTCCCTTAGCGCCATGGAGGTTTTAACACCTGCTTTTAGCAGGTGTTAAAATCCATGGCGCTAAGGGACCATGGAGTTAATTACGCCACCGTAATTTACGGTGGCGTAATTAACGCCTTCCCCACTCCCATTATGCCCTATGGGGCAAAAATGGGAATGGGGAAGGGTAAATGGGGATTGGGGACTTACCGCCCCGCCAAGGTCGGAATGGGGCGGTAAGTCCGCCAACCACCATGGCGTAAACATAGTTTACGCCATGGTGGTAAAGTCACGGCCCAGGCGGTAACTTACCGCCTGGGTCGTAATGAGGCCCTGTGTATTGAGGCCTAGGGCCTCATTACAACCCAGGCTTTAAGGGTTTAACGGCGCCGTCGGCGCCGTTAACCCTTAACGCCTGATTACCATTTTAAAGCCTGCTTTTAGCAGGCGTTAAAATGCAAGGCGCTAACCCGCCTTAGTGCTAATTACGGCACCGTAATTTACGGTGCCGTAATTAGCACCTTCCCCACTCCCATTATGCCCTATGGGGCAAAAATGGGAATGGGGAAGGGTAAATGGGGAATGGGGATTTACCGCCCCACTCACCTTGGAATGGGGCGGTAAATCCGCCATCCAATATGGTGTAAACGGAGTTTACACCATGGTGGTAAAGTAGGGAACTTACCGCCTGGGTTGTAATGAGGCCCCTAGTGTCTTGAATGAAACATATTACCACGCATTTAATCCCTATGTCTTTTCATTATGTTTGGGTAAGATAAACACAAGAAATAAACTATACAGTTAGAACTGGATTTTGTAACCACATTTGAGATATTCCCATAGGGGTACATGGGTATTATTATAATTATAATTATAATTGGTTATTTATAACGCACTTAATAACCAGAGGTTTCTAAGCACGGGCCGTGGGATTGAACCTGTGTTGCTCCGCGTCGTCCGGTTTCCACGGTGAGCGCGTTGCCCCTGAACTATCCTCCCGAGACTTTGAATATACTTATACAGTTCAGTCTCCTCTGGTCAACCAATGCTTCTCACACGAGAACAGCAGAAGTTAGCAATTGTGGCCTCCATGACTAACACTGCGACCCTATTTGCAGCATTCAGTTCTACAGACTTTGTCTACTCTTTCCTGGGTCAGGAAACGTGGGCGTGGTCTGCAGAAATCCACAAGTCTCAAAAACGGAATCTCAGGAAACAGGATTCAACAGCATGGTGCATGGCTCTGTGAGTATTTCCTGCACGTGTGGGAGCTAGACATGGAGTGCGCAGTTCATAGTTTCTGTGTGGGGTGCTTGCAGCATGCAGGCAACCCTTATGGAATGGGCTGCATGCAGAGAAAGGAATGGTGTGCCTTGTCCCATGCCTTTTCTGCTGTTTCCACTTCATTGAAAGCAGAGCTGTTTGTATGGAGCACGTGCCAATGCTGTTTTGCTCCTGTTGCTGACCTAATCACTTTTAAAAGGCCAACAAAGTGTGCATCCTTCATTTATGGTTCTCTGTTGACTGTGCATCGAAAAAGCCGAATTTTGTTTTTGCAGGTGCTGCACAGTGGGAAATCAGTGGGAAAACAGGAGATGGAAGGACCATGCAAAGAATTGTTTGCCATTGCATTGATGGGAATTGACATCCCTTCACTGCCAGTACACCATATCTGAAGATGTGTGGGCAGTATCACACCATTCCAGGGCCTCCTGCTTGTGGTACACTAAATAAATGTTATTCACACATTGGATTCAAACCATTCCTACCACACATCTCTTACAGACCTCCCTATTCCTTTCCCTGGATTGGGGACCACGTATCTTTGTCTCGGAATGCGCCCAACACATTCTCTCTTCACAGTACATTTCCTCTAGCTTGCATGGAGCTCCAATAAAGCTCACAGTGTCAGCCCCCCCACCTCCCCTCCCACACACACAGCAGAGGGTAACGCAGGACAAGGGCACAGGCATCTTTGAACTCTATGGCTCTCCCTGGCTGTGGATAAACACCTATGGCGCTGCAAAACCCACATAACCAGTGCAGCACTCAGGACTCGGGTACTTTCAGCCAGCGCCCATCAACACAGCAGCCTTTGCACCTGTCCCACTATCCCACTACCACCCCCAGATTATTAATGGGCGACCTGCAGAAAGACCACCGGAAATGCTTCACATACCAACTAGGCCACCCGCACATGACACTCCTAACAGGCATCAAACACTACCTCTGTGATCAGCTTGCATATTCAAATCACCGCCATGGATTCTAGCACCATGAGCGCAGGAGGCTTCCCCCAGGGCACAAGTCACGTTAGACTCTCACCACAGAACACCTAGAAACAGACCGGCACTCGGAGCTGAGGTCACTTCCGGCCTGCAGGCACCACCAGAGCAGCAACGCTATCTTGCGTTTTCCCTCTATCCCCACGACCCCAACTCACCCACCCCATCCCTTTCAGGTCTGCCAGAACCCGTGGAGGCCATGTACATAGCAATACGTGGTATGAATTCCAGGAACGTATATGCAAATTGCCGTTTTTGTAAATCCAACCCTGGGGGCGTTTGCCACTACACTTGGGAAATATGTCACAATACATCTGACATGTATGTGGAGCTAGTGATGTGAATGGCGTTACACTTTGCACCATAGAAAGCAAGGAACACGCGTAATTTGCTTAAGGAAGCATCTAGAAATGATTTATTTTCTGACAGGATAATGAGAGCTCACTTATATCTGAAAGAAGGAAATCCCCAAAAACAATAAGAATAGGCATGAAAAATAGTCTCTCAGGAATGTTGCTGTCGAGGTAGTGGCGGCCCTTGTGCTCTGCTTCATTGCTCCTTTCTTTTGGGTGGGAAATCTGAAAAAAAGCAGCACAACTTTTAGAAATCTCATTACTTCTAATGGCCAAAAAATCCCGTTTTATGTGGTAAAATTAAAAGCATCAGTGATTTGCAGGCCACACGTATCATCATGCACGCGGCTTCCGTTACAGCCTCGTTTTAGCCGCTGGAAATTGGGTGTCCATTTAACCGGAAGGTGGAGCAAAGTATCAAGTTCCAAACCCAGCCTGGGCCAGAGGTTTAGGTTAGGGCACTGGAAAGAGCACCGGCGGGTGCCACCTTCACTCCCTTCATAGCCCCTACCAGGAACACCTTCTCACTAAGGAGGACACACCTTCCAGCCAACCAGACTTAGATCAAGCAAGGTCCCCCCCAACCAGGATCAGACACCGTAACAACCACAATGAGAAACGCCTGTCAATCAACTCAAGAGCCCTGCATGGGGCAGACACCCACATCATCATCACTGCTGAGAATTGACAATAAAAGGGCCGTGTTTGGTGTGCTGCACCTCAATAAAATGTATCTATGAATACATAAAACACACATGCACCCCACAGATACTATTGCAGCCAAATGAGAGCATGTGCTTTCAGTTCTAATACCACTAGCCTCGAGCGGGAGGCCTGGCTCCCTGACTTAGCACCCAGGCCATGTGGAGCTGGTCTCCCATTCAACAGCAGTATCTTTCATGTTATGCTCTTTATGTTACATATAGAAGATGTTCATTATTTGGAAAGACTAGTTTGCAGGAGACACATGGTACTTTTATCCGTTTCCTTTAATCACTGTTTTAGATGCAGCGATTGATCCAATGCCTTTGAATGACCTCCAGACTGATGTTTCGCATTAGGAAGCAGTGAGCTAATGCGGAGGTGCGATGCACACATAATTCATGATTCCAAATAGGGCAAACACATAGACAAAAACATTCTGTGCCTTTATGTACGTCTACCCTATTCCGCTAGGAGCCTATTTTGAATAATTCCCTGCACTTCGCCTGGGTTTTGATTCCCATATGGAATCAAAAAGCCAGTGCGAATGGCTGGATTCCGGTGGGCTGTGCCTGCCTTTATAGTACTAGGAAAATGCTGACTCGGTCTGTAGGAATCCATGGTTGATGAAGGCGGCCATCTTTGTCGTTGCAGTCACCATTGTTAATATCCGCTTTGCTCCCGAGCGTATGGCCGACATCCTTTTCGATTCATTCAGGCAAGGATTAAAGGCACTAGAACCTATGCTCCACCCGCAAACCAAGGCCTGTTACCAGTGAACGCAGTGAATTATGGGAATCAGGGTGAATGAGACTAATCTCGTACATGCAGGAGTGGTTGGGCTCATTTTCCCGGATTCTCTGGGCTCTGGAGAAAGAGCCGAGTACATGGCTTACCCACTATATATACCTGTAAATAAAGGCACTGTTACGCTCTAGTATCCCATGTGCAGGCAAAGCTTAGAGGTAGAAAGAGGGAGCTGAAAGAATTCTTCAGTCACCCTAAGAAGGTTTGCTGTCAGACTTTCAGGGTGTATTACATAGTACGTTTCCCCAGTGTTGGAACGATCACACTTCATTTTACATGTTTTGTGTGTTCAATTCTTTTGTACATCATGGTTTTCATTTTAGCAGTGACATAAAGGAACACCCCGCTGCACTTCAAAATGGAAGTGGCACTCTTTTGAAGTGTGAAGGCAAGTGAACACCGAGTTTGAACATGTTTTATTTCAGCCTTCCGCCAATACGGCCATCGACAGAATGAAATGGGGTGGCGCGCCGACAGCAAGGGAGCAAGTTAGAGAACTATAAACACACTTCAAAATACATCCGGTGTGCAACGCAAAACTATTGGATTTGCCGCTATAGCACAGAAACACTTGAATTAACCCAAATGGACCACAAAAGTGAAGTCTGAACATGTGAACATGATTAGAAAAAAGAGAAGAGACAGGGGAGGAGAGATATATTACAGAATGTGTGGATGGTCCAACTTCTCTATTCAAAAGGTCTGCAATATTCCCTAGCTAACCAATGAGCATTAAATCCGCAGGCCATGCCAGTGACGTGGAGAAACATAGTGATAATCCCTTTGGCTCCTAAACTAAGAACACTGATCCGAAGCAGATGTTGACGGAGACAAGATATGGCTGGCATCACCAATAGTGCAGTGGCGCTTTGCCCGACTTCAGAAGAAGAGATGTTTGGAAGGTGCCAGGGCAATACTGGTGAGATAAGCCGAGAGAAACCGCACACATGTAATAAGGGAAGCGTTGCATGCCACCTGAGCCTATGGTAATAGTGCACAGTACATATATGTTCAGTTCTTAAGAGGTTTCATGCCATTGAGACTTCATACATGTGTTCATCGACCTTATCTTAACTCTACATATATAGCCTATTCACCACAGTGACAATTACTTTGGGTCACTGCTGCTTGTGATGTGCACACTCTAGGAGTGCAAGCTGACAGATATGCTATAACAAAAAAAAAATCAATAAGGCTTGGAAATGCCACCCCAATTTACCTTCTTTGATACCAACCTTATTTCATTCCCTAGCCGCCGCCAGCAGCAGCAGCCTTAGTAGTGGTGGCGGTGGTGGTGGTGGTGGTGGGAGTAGTAGTAGTGGCAGTAGTGGTAGTGGTTGTAGTCGTTGCTGTAGTGGTTGTAGCTGGCACAAAGTAGGGAACAAATCGAGGCCGGAATCCGAGGGATTTGTAGTACTGCCATAATCTTAAATAAACTGGCTGCAGGGGGAGCGGAAGGGTTCTGTCATTAGCTAATTCATTTTATTATTATATATGTATGTTTTGCTTTTCAAATTAAACGATGCATTTTGAAATTGCGTCACTTAAAGGGTGTTGGGCATGTGCCAGGTTGAAAGCCAGCACAGGATGAACAAGGAGAGAAAAGGAGAACATGACTTGCCGTTGCAGCTAAGCTGCTCATAGCTTTGCCTGATCTTTTGCTTTTATGAGTTCGGCTGATTGGACCTCATTAATCACTGCACCACGTGCTGGATCCAGTGCCCAGCAGTGCACGCCTGCGCCAGCTTTGTGGCGCGACTGGCCCACACCATTCCAGCTATACAGAGGTGGTGTTGTAGTTTTCATTTGCTGCAGTGCAAACGCATGCATGAGAAGGGACACTTACATCTAAAGCTCTTTTGCGACGTTCATGCTTCTCCTCGGTCTGAAGGAATGAGAGAAAAAAGGAAATAGAAAAAGGTTTATCACCATTGCAAACTATCACTGTGCAGTTGATATTTAAAGTAGAACGTTCTAGAGCGAGGCACATGGTTTCTTATCTATGGCAACAGAGCTATCTAAATGTGGTTCTCATTAGTATAAACCGAAAATACAACTGTATAACAAACTAAACAGTTGATTTAACCCCCCAAGTACCTGCGTTGCGCGTGCGTTCAGGCTCACCGAGTACGCGGCCGCTGTGTTTTTTGAAGCGCAACGCTTCCCTACCTGACGGAGTAATTGCAATCCTGACTGCCTTAAAGGAGCATAAGGCAGTCTTTGGTCAAATAATGTCACTGGACAAAGAATCTCTAACTGCGCACACAAATACAAAGCAAGTGCATGCAGCGGCCATGACGTCATTAGGCTAGTTCCGACACGCGCCTGCCATCCTTCCTGGCCACATGGAACTCTTCCTCAGGCAGGCAACACAGAAATGAAACAGAACCTTCAGTTACAGGAAATGGCATAGACACATACTCCGAACAATCAATTCTTTAGTTTCATATTAGGGCGAGTCAACTTTGTTCTCGATCGGTGTAATATTGAATGTATGTTCTGTATATACCAGGTGTGCCTCATGCATATCTAAATGTGCAATGTTGTTTGGAGGTTTTGTGTGACAGCTTTGCAAAAAACGGAGTCTCGCATACACCCATGACTTTGCTGAAGGGTCAGTTAAACTAAGTGAAGAAGAAATTTATCAATCACAAGACCTTCTTGCTCTTAGCATACTCTTGAACAAGGCTATGCTATTCACACAAGAAGTGTGGCTTAGTAGCTCCAACTAACACTTGACTAAGGGATGAGGCAGATTCCAGGCGTGGGCCCCTTGCTGACTGTGCATTTTTGTGCCTGACTCTCTTTGTGGGTGAAATCAGACTGTCATGCAAAAAGAACAGCCAACTAAAGCTTGATTGACCACCTTCCCATAGAACACTGGTCTTCAAACTGTGGGGCTGCCCTCCGCCCCGTAACCACCAGAGGGGGGCCCAATGGATGTCTGAAGGAGGGGCACTTCCAAAAGCAGGACAATGACTGCTTTTAATAGAAAATGTAAGCAGATATGTCATCTGGAGGCCCAGCAACAATACTTTTACTCAATGAGGGGGCTTTGGCAGTATTATTATTACTCAAGGGGTGGGGGCACCGCATTAAAAAAAGTTTGAATACCACTGCCAGAGAAAAGGCTTCTCGAGCTACGCCTGTTCATGTCCCTAAATATTCAAGGGGGGGGGGTGTATAATTATATATTATTACCTCCAATCCGAGAATATTCGGGGAAAGTGTTTGATTTTCTGGCCGGTGCATTTTTTGGGAAATGTCACCACCTGGTGGCCATTTTCACAATGACAATCACAGGATACGTGTACAGACAGGATTGACGCCATCTGCTCTTTGCCTGGCCCAGCGAGGCATACACCTATGCCAGGGTTGGAGGTGCTCATATAGTGCCATGAAGCAATAGGCTTTTGCATATGGGGCATGGCAAATCAAAATACAATTAAATGAAAAATAAACTAAATATGGAATGCATGACTTCATGAATCATTAATGTGTTTCCCCATGACAAGGCTACCCCTTAACGCATCGCCTATCTGCCTTTGCCCACTTCCTAGGCACCTGGGGCACCTTTGTGTGTTGTGGCACATCCCATGCTCTTGCAAGGTCGAACCATGCATGAATCGGGGCATGCTTTTCTGCAAATGTTCGTGTACAAGGCGTGTGTGAACATTCAAAACAACCTTTGTGCATGTGTACCCAGAATGCTAAGCGGGTTTACAACAACAACAAGACTTATGGCTGATGCCCACAATCGTTTTACGTGAAGTCATGGTTCTGCTGTCTGTTTTGTGGATTAGACAATGAGCGTGGGGGCTTTTAGTAGGGGCAAACGTGCGGGTATTATGGGGTGTGGAGCAGGAAATGCTGACTTACAGCGCAGGCTACTGTACTTACCACAGCACACAAAGCTAAGGACAGCGCGCAGACCAGGACGAAGAGTTTCTTCATGCTGAGCTGTAGTATCTAGAAAAAAAGAACAGTATTATTCACTACAGACAAAGATATGTCCAGGGGAGAGGTTAAGTGACTTACGGTGAGTTATTAAACCCTAGTTCATGAACATCTTGTGTGTGTAACTGTGTGTGTGTGTGTGTGTGGCGCCTCTGGAAAGGTCTCCTGGCCTTTCATTCGCTAATTCCCTGTCCGGGAACACGCAAAGTGCTCATTTCTTTTGGCTTTATCCCTTATAATAGGTCACCTTTTAATCGATGTACACTACATTGCTTTATGAAGTGCAAAAGGAAAAAAAAAGGGCTACCTGTCTTGAGCAGCTTCAACAGACTCCTTTGCACTTTGTAGTCCAAGAGAAGAACATTGCACAGAAGGTGCCAGTGAGCACAAAAGTGCCTACATTGGCAGTCCCCTCCATGCAATGTGCGCTTTAAGGGAAATTACCCTCATTTTGTTCCTATGGGACAAATTATGGTACTTCTATGGCAGATAATGGCAACACATGGCAAATTGTGTCAGTAAGTGCAACGTCCTAGTCAGACGAAGAGATTTAGATTGCGAAAGATATATTAGCAGGCGTCCTAGTGCTAGCAGTTCTCGTTGGAGGCGGCTAAGTGTGCATGTGGCCATTTGTAGTTAGCTTTGGCACATATTAGCAGCACCTTATAGGCTTACAGAAAGAATAACAATGTATTCACATTGTGGTTGCAGAGGTTAAAGATAGGGTGATGTATCTTGCATTTAGCGCTAGTGTACAGTGTTATTTTTTAAGGGATGTGTGAGCAGGTAGCTGACATAGGTAGGCGTATGAGATTAAGTTAGAGAAGTGTTGTGGTAAAGGCGAGTTCCGGGGGCTATGGTAGCAGGAGTTCCATCATGCTGTATTTTTATGCATGTTACAGGATGCGCTTTTGAAAGTATGAGAAACAGGCTCAACGTGGAACTGCGGCTCTGTCCGTCCGGAGACAAGTCCCCCTTCTTCGCCGCAGAGATATGTTATGATGTTAAGATCACAGGCAGCCGCGTTGTGTCGATAAAAGTTAATTGAGTCAAGCTGCATAGCTCGGAGGAGCTGGGAAAAGAATGTTGGGGCTAAGGAGAAAGGGTAGGGATGAGCCTTTTGAAGGTAAAATTCATGTGAACAGGGCATGGGGTTCTATGATGCCAAGAGGCTTGGTGAAGATTTAGAGCACTTTTGCATTAAGCCGAAGATCGGTCATCCTATTTGAACCGCAGGTGCCGCACTCTAGTGACTAACAAATATGCAAAAATCAGACATCAGAGTGGTGCCCCGATTACATCATTCATGGGCACCTGGGTTCCATAGAGATAAGGGGAGAGATGTGATAGGGCTGTTCCGTGATCTGGGATTGGACGATTTGGGAAGGGAGGAGCAGAGGGGATGGCGATACATTTATCTTCAAAGTTAAGGAGCTGTTTGTGCGTGCCACAGTGTCTGGTATAATGAGGAGGGCCATTGTATTATCAAACCAGCATTGATCTCGCTATTCACACTTTGATCATGATCCGACGGAGGGATGCAAATCACGTGATGGTCAAGAATATTTACCTGGTAGTTAATCAACTCCTAAGTTTCATAGTGTCAATGTAGTAGGGCACATGTTTCGGGGAATGTGTTTAAATAATGTCTGCGCAATAGGGTAATGGATATATAAGGGATCATTTGTGTATAGATGTTAGGCAATGGGGAGTGCAGGACAATGTTGTAATCTTTTTTATGCATAGTTCTGTTAATTTGTGAGTTTCCGCTATAAAAGATGTAATTGTTTGGGTGGGGGGGAGGACTCTGTGCTTTTTCGATCTGCGGGACCATCTGATACCTTTGCAAGTAATGAAACGTTGTTGTTCTTGCAGACGCTGCAATGATTATTTGGCCTATTTGGGATTGTTTTTATCGGTCGGGTTTTGGGTCATTCACCCTACAACCTATTGATATGATATGACAAGTCATTTATAACGCGCCTGTACACAAGTGTTTCCAGTCGCGACAAGACAAGGAGAGGGGGACAAAAGGAGGACAAGACAATGATCTAACTAGGCCTTGTGTCATTCAGATCGCACAAGTGTGGGGAGGGTAGGAAGGGGGCAGTGACAAGGTGGGGGTACTGCAGGTATCTCAACATGTGTTGCCGAAGGGAGGCTCATGAGTGCAGAGAGAACAGGGACTGTAGGTTGCAGATACAGACCCTTAAGTGCTGGGGGAGCCTGGAGGAGTGTGAGGTCATCTGGACATTACTATTGACTTTGTAAATGCTTGTTTGATTGGCAGCTGCTCAGCATACACACACTTTAGTATAAAGTCCCTGTCCAAATATTTTCTGTAAATGTGTGAGGGGGGCTCCGTTCTCATAACCTCAGCTATCACTGACACTGATGCGAGACTTGCAGTGCATAGTCACAGAGTGCTGTACCGGGTCCCGGTGTGGTTATGTGAGCCGGGAGGGGGGAGGGGTAATATGAGGTTTCAGAATCCCCTTTTGATTCTCCTGGACCACAATAGACAGTGTCTCCATAATCATTCCTCTTCAAATCCTTTCCCAGAGTCAAGGTAGAAATGTTGAGATTATGTAGGGCCCCCATAGTTAATGCCTCCTCCTTCTTGCAAACTTCGAAATCCTATAGACCTGGGATATGTGATCTGGCAGGATCCGGGCTCTGCTTCTCATTAACAAGGACATTATCATTTAGCTTTTGCCCGTCCATCATAGTTTATGTGCTATTGCATGGATTTTATGTGAAAATAGCCCTTTCTGTGCTGGGTTTTCCCATGTTCCTCACATCTATCGGGGCTATCCAGGCACAGGCGACGCGCCACAGGAAAAACCAATCCCCGAGAGAATACGCTAGTCACCCCGAATGCACCTTCCACTTCAGCACTCAAAATCAAGATGCACCTTTCAAAGTCACTGGTCTTTAATCTTAGCTATTAGGTGCCACCTATATATTAACACTGTTGCCATATTATGTGTACATATAGAGGGGGAGATGGTACGTGACGAGGCACACATACAATGGATGTGGTTTGAATGTTCTCCACTCATTGACCACCCATGGCCATGCTGATACCTCAGCTCCTCCCACAGACTACCCGCTCCTCCTCGCACTGTATATTCATTGCTGCTACCTCTTTTGAGATAGCGCTATCAGGCAGTAATTTTGAAATATGGACTGGTATAGGCCGGCCATTGTTGTTGTGTAGACGTCTTCTGAAAGCTAATGGCCTAATTGAAGGCGTAAATCAGCTCCTGATGTAATAAACATGTCTTTAAAAAGCGTGCCTTCGTCCATTTCATTTTTAAGCAATACGTGCCCTTGCATCTATTGATTGCACTAAATTCCTGTTTAAACCAAGCATGTTTGGATACGCAAGTTTTAGCTTTTGTACAGGCCCTATGTAGGCATTATCCAGCCACTGACATCATATGCTCAGGTACCCACACCATTTGTGATATATCACCATATTATGGACAGATGGTACCATTAGGCAGAGGCTGGCAAACGCCTCTTCATACCTGCAACAAAACGAAAACAGAAAAAAAACACAGGGTGGTTGGCTTTGCAGCTTGCTCTACATATCTGGCCCATTGTCTTAGGTTCTCCACTTAAACGTGGAGCAAACAGTAATAACAGAAACGTTCAATTTTAAAACCACACTTCATACCAGATACCTCCTCCTTTTAAAGGATGAGCAACAGGTTGTATCATACCCAATATATCGACTTCAGAAGGACCCCGGGCAGAGTCGACCCATCGGTTATTACATCCTGTGACTGCAGGTGCAATACCAAGGTGAGCGCTTAACTCACTGAGCTATCTTACCATTGTTCAAAGCTGAAAAAGGGAGAATGAGGCAGATATGTCACCAGGGGGGCCCTTGAACGAAGGAGTTTATAGCAGTTCCAATTACAACAATGAAGGTAAAATGCTGCATATTTTTTTTGCTAACCTATCTTGTTGCTCTGCGTTCACACCTGTGGCGTGTGCAAAGTGAGTGCCAGCGTGATAACTGGTGGGGTGCTATGAGTTCATATGAAACTCATCAAAGGACTAACGCGAAGAATGTAGTTTTCTATATTGTAGCTTGAAACACTCGGGGTCTGTATCACAAACGCACTTCTCAATGGGAAAGTCCCATTGAGAAATGCTCTGTAAATCAGACCATGGCACTCCTCACCTTAGATAACCAGGTATTTAGCAATCAAGCGCAGCAGACTCCCAGGACAACCTCGGGCCCTGTCTCAGGTACATGTTATCACACAGGGCAAATTACCCTGAATTTGAACCCAAAGCTTCTCTCAATGAGTCAGCTTTTTAATTGCTGCAACAGAGCTTTTCAAATCCTCTGTAAATATCATTCTCGCCACAGGTGTTAAGAAATATTAACCAAATCCCCCGATTGTCCTGAAGAAGCGCTACACATACGAGTAAGAATTGCGTAAGCCGCGCTCCTACTTATGCACCCTGTGTGGCAATATGCAAATTACGTACCCCAGACGTGCATTGCGAGGGGTGCGTTGTTGCCAACGTGAATCGCATTTGTGTTTTAGGAAAACACGTACGGCCTTGCTCAATAAAGTCTTTCCCTAAAGTCAGGAATCTACTGGATCATGACCCTCGGGCGTGTGCTCAGCGGAATCCCAGATAGCGCCTAGCCCGTGGGCGCAGGGCCAGCACTGAGCTCTCATCCTCGCCCCTTGCTGCCCCTGCCAGGCGCCGGGCGCGATTGGCCAGTGGCCAAGGACTTGCACGATTTAGTGACTAAACTCGTGACTTTGAACACTGGATAGCACGTCCGACACATAATGCAGCCTGGCGTGGATAATCGCCAATATATTATAATGTTGCCACGTTAGCTCATGAACACGGGCGTTATTGCTCAATAATATTCGGGCAGATTACCAATTCAACAAAATGTCATACAGTATCCCCTCGCTGTCTCATCAATTCTTTGGTAAATTATTTAACGGTTAGAGCACTAACTGATACATTATTGATTCAATTATGAATTGTTTCATCATCAGCAAAACAATAGTCCTACAATGTATTTGATTACCCCATCATCAGCTCAATACTTCCTCCCGCAGTTCAGATGCTGGCTGGAGTCATTCCTGTACCCATAAGCTCCACTCTGGTGACTCCTACCCCAGGCTTTCTCAATATTACTATTATTACTGTTATTATTACTATTATTATTATTATTATTATTATTATTATTATTATTATTATTATTATTATTATATTTATTGAGCACGGATCTAGCTTCGAGAAGCACCAGAGCGCTCTACAGAGGTATACAACAGTACAGATATGCAGTGGGGGGTGGGATACTGAGGGGCACAGAGGAGGGGTACAGCTGTACAGGGTGGCGTGAGGAAGAGGGGCGGATGGAGTCTATAGTGGTGCCTTTAATTCTATTTCACATGAAGGAACAATGATCAAAAATACTGGTGTCCAATTTGTGACATTAAATAAAAAAGGAAATTAAGCAGGTGCTGGCTCCTCTTTCCTAGAATAAAACAGAATACAACTTTGGCCAAAAAAATCCAAGCCACAACATAGCAACATCTTAACAACATTGACATCTTAAGTCCACTGGCTCTATCACTTACCTGCACTTACAAATACCTAATGTTGGTTGTCCTTAGTCTATGTCCACCCATGTATTGCCCCGGGTGAGTGTTCCAATTACTCAGCCTGTTCAGAATGTCACTCAAACTCACCCCATTGTAAGAAGCTCACAGCTTCCTAGCAAATCTGATTTCTAATCTATTGTATGTTCTTTTGTGATCACAAGCCCATTGTTCCTCCCTGTACACAAATACATGAATAAAATAAATAACGTCAAAAGGATAAAAACGCCTGACAGTACAAAAATGGCAGTGCTTGCCAGTAGATTCACAAACCACAGCAGAATACATGTGTATGGTAGCCAGTTGAACATGGCTCACTTTGTTGTTCGCACACTATAGTGTCTGTGCCTTTCCTGCTTGCCTATGCGTTTAAATGCTGGCTTGGCTGACTCTCCAAGCCATTATTCAGGAGTCCGAAAAGGAGTACCATTGAGAGAGGCAACAATTCAACCTATTCTTTCTGTGGCCAACACATTCCAGTTTGCAACGCGCGCCACAAAAACGGTTAATGCTGATATTAATATGATTACAAAAGTTTGAAACATCGCATTATAATTTAACAAAACCGCTGCGAGGGGTTGTCCTACCTTTATCTACGGGTGTCGAAGAACGCACTCGGGATGGATGCACACACCTCTTTGTTGTGTGCTCTAGGAATGTCCCATATTTAAAGGGTAACGGAAGCCTGGAAGCTTAACGGGATTGCATTAGAGTGACTCAGGGAATAGTTGCAACACTTCCGAATGAGTCACTGGCATCATTGACACATCTGAGCTACTTTTGAAACCCCCCAATAACCATCACAAACAAAACCGACATTGGTGGAGTGTTTGCACTTCACTAGAAACAGTGCAATCCGTGTAACTACATAGTAATGTTTCCTAAAATGGCGGAGGACTTACAGAGAGTTGCCAGTTATTTATATTTTACGGTCTGGAAAGAGACATCCGTAACTATAAGGTATCAGTTGCTATACAAGATACCCCGAGGTGAGTGATTATCCGGTGAAGAAAGGTGATATGCAAATTAGTGGGCAATTTAGTCAGAGAAACACACGAATCTTGGAAACAGCTACACATTGTCAAACAAGAGCTAATATGGATGGGGATGGTAGCCTCCTTGCCCTAACCCGCAAAGCTGCAAGTAGATAGGTTAGGCAAGACATAATGCTTGTGTACCTAGTTGCTGGTGGCTCACGCTTTTTTGAGAATTCTGATAAGAGAGAGAGGACATCTCATAGGGGCATGGATGGGGTATTTAGGTTTTTATACTGTTTGTTCCTGTGTGTGGTGCAGGGATCTGTTAGGTCTTGGGCAGGGCTGATGGGTGGAGCGAGACTCCTGAACTGTGGAAAGAAATGTTTGGTATTTACTGTGGACTTTTAAATGTGTTCCACATAGCACATTGTACCCTTTTTCTAGTACTATCCCCCACTCTATTGCCTTGCTATTGTACTCTGAGGGTTGGAGGATGTGCTACACGTCTGCGCTATCTAAAAAAGGTGCCTTTATAATGAAATTGAAGTTGACACTAGAATTGGATTGATTGATTGTTTATTTGTATAGCGCCTATACACAATGTGTTTCAAAGCGCTTCAAGGAGGGAGGGAAACAAGGGAAAATACAGTTACATTCTTACAGGTCCTTGAAGCAAATCAGAATGTGAGAAATAACTATCATATCATAACAGATAGTACAAGTGCATGGAACAAATAATGGAGAGGTGAGGGAGGAAAAAAGGAGACAATACAAGCAGTAGCATTACTATGCCTGACGGCAATTGTTGCAGTGCAAAAATTACAAAAGAGCGGGAGGAGGGGAGGAAGTGGGGGTGGGGAGGGAATGGGAGGGGAGAGGAACAAACAGGTGAATATCTTGAGGGTCAATGAACAATCAAGGTAATGCTAGGAGGAGGGGAGGAGAAGACACGAAGGAGGAGGGGGAGACAGACAAGCTCTTTATCAGAGGTCAAGGACGGTGATAAGAGTAAGCACTTGTAAAAAAGAAGGAGAAAAAATGGGGGAGGAAGAGAGAATGAAAGCAGAAGGCAGGCACTACTATTACTATGCCTGACGGCAATTGGGGTAGTGCCGGAAAAGAGACCGACAGGGGAAGGAAGGAATTGTGGGGTGAGGGGGAGAGGGAGAAGGAGGAGGCAGAGGCAAGGATGACAAAGCAGGAGGGAGAAAGGGGAAGGGAGAGGAAAAGGAAAATAAGCAGGAGGGGGAATCAGATGGATAAAGGGGGGTACAAAGATGAAACATGTTACAAGGGGGGCTCAACAACAAAGGATGCAGGGGCAAATGGAGGGACCACATGAAAGGACGCAGGGGGCAGTGGGGGCAAACAGATGGACATAGGGGGAAGGCACCAACAAAAACAATGAGGAGTGGGCACACAGATGGACAAGGGGGGAGGGGGAGGGCACACATACAGGACTATATCTAGGCTACAAGTGGGTAGGGGGACACAGAGAGACAAAACAGGGCATAGGAGGTGGGGATAAAGAGAGAGAAATACATGGAGATTCTGAGTAGGGTGGGGGTAAAAAGAGAACACAACAGGGCATCAGCAGGGGGTGGGGGAACAAGAGGTCAACAAGGGGCATCATAGGGGTGGGGGGAGCAAGAGGACGACAAGGGGCAAGAGCGGGGGTGGGGGGAACAGGAGGAAGACACGGGGCATGAACGGGGTGTGGGGGGAACAGGAGGATGACACGGGGCATGAGCGGGGGGTGGGGGGAACAGGAGAGAGACACGGGGCATGAGCGGGGGTGGGGAAAAGGAGAGAGAGATGGGGCATGAGCGGGGGTGGGGGAACAGGAGAGAGACACGGGGCATGAGCGGGGGTGGGGGGAACAGGAGAGAGACACAGGGGATGAGCGGTGGTGGGGGAACAGGAGAGAGACACGGGGCATGAGCGCGGGGGGTGGGGGGAACAGGAGAGAGACACAGGGCATGAGCAGGGGGTGGGGGGAACAGGAGGAAGACACGGGACATGAGCGGGGGGTGGGGGAACAGGAGGAAGACACGGGGCATGAGCGGGGTGTGGGGGGAACAGGATAGAGACACGGGGCATGAGCAGGGGGTGGGGGAACAGGAGGAAGACACGGGGCATGAGCGGGGTGTGGGGGGAACAGGAGGAAGACACAGGGCATGAGCGGGGTTTGGGGGGAACAGGAGAGAGACACGGGGCATGAGCGGGGGGTGGGGGGAACAGGAGGAAGACACAGAGCATGAGCGGGGGGTGGGGGGAACAGGAGAGAGACACGGGGCATGAGCGGGGGGTGGGGGAAACAGGAGGAAGACACAGGGCAGGAGCAGGGGGTGGGGGGAACAGGAGAGAGACACGGGGCATGAGCGGGGGTGGGGGGAACAGGAGGAAGACACGGGGCATGAGTGGGGGGTGGGGAACAGGAGGATGACACAGGGCATGAGTGGGGGTGGGGGGAACAGGAGAAAGACACAGGGCATGAGCAGGGGGTGGGGGGAACAGGAGGAAGACACGGGGCATGAGCGAGAGGTGGGGGGAACAGGAGGAAGACACGGGGCATGAGCGGGGTGTGGGGGGAACAGGATAGAGACACGGGGCATAAGCGGGGGGTGGGGGAAACAGGAGGAAGACACAGGGCAGGAGCAGGGGGTGGGGGGAACAGGAGAGCGACACGGGGCATGAGCGGGGGTGGGGGGAACAGGAGGAAGACACGGGGCATGAGTGGGGGTGGGGAACAGGAGGATGACACAGGGCATGAGTGGGGGTGGAGGGAACAGGAGAAAGACACAGGGCATGAGCAGGGGGTGGGGGGAACAGGAGGAAGACACAGGGCATGAGCGAGAGGTGGGGGGAACAGGAGGAAGACACAGGGCAGGAGCAGGGGGTGGGGGGAACAGGAGAGAGACACGGGGCATGAGCGGGGGTGGGGGGAACAGGAGGAAGACACAGGGCATGAGTGGGGGGTGGGGAACAGGAGGATGACACAGGGCATGAGTGGGGGTGGGGGGAACAGGAGAAAGACACAGGGCATGAGCAGGGGGTGGGGGGAACAGGAGGAAGACACGGGGCATGCGCGAGAGGTGGGGGGAACAGGAGGAAGACACAGGGCATGAGCGGGGTGTGGGGGGAACAGGATAGAGACACGGGGCATGAGCAGGGGGTGGGGGGAACAGGAGGAAGACACAGGGCATGAGCGGGGTGGTGGGGGGAACAGGCGGAAAACACGGGGCATGAGTGGGGGGTGGGGGGAACAGGAGGAAGACACGGGGCATGAGCGGGGGGGTGGGGAGAACAGGAAAAAGACACGGGGCATGAGCAGGGGTGGGGGCAACAGGAGGAAGACACAGGTCATGAACAAGGGGTGGGGGGAACAGGAGGAAGACACAGGGCATGAGCGGGTTGTGGGGGGAACAGGATAGAGACACGGGGCATGAGCGGGGGTGGGGGAACAGGAGAGAGACACGGGGCATGAGTGGGGGGTGGGGGAACAGGAGGAAGACACAGGGCATGAGCAGGGGGTGGCGGGAACAGGAGGAAGACACAGGGCATGAGCGGGGGGTAGGGGAAACAGGAGAGAGACACGGGGCATGAGCGGGGGGTGGGGGGAACAGGAGGAAGACACGGGGCATGAGCAGGGGGTGGGGGGAACAGGAGAGAGACACGGGGCATGAGCGGGGGGTGTGGGGAACAGGAGGAAGACACGGGGCATGAGTGGGGGGTGGGGGGAACAGGAGGAAGACACAGGGCATGAGCAGGGGGTGGGGGGAACAGGAGGAAGACACGGGGCATGAGTGGGGGTAGGGGGAACAGGAGGAAGACACAGGGCATGAGCGGGGGATGGGGGAACAGGAGGAAGACACGGGGCATGAGCAGTGGGTGGGAGGAACAGGAGAGAGACACGGGGCATGAGCGGGGATGGGGAGACAAGAGGCATGAGCGGGGGATGGCAGTGCATATTGAGTTTATGGGATTTTAAAAGAGTTTATGTGTGTGCTTCTGTTTTGTTTCTGCATCTTTTTCTCACAAGAAACAATGTTGAAAAAATAAGACATGTAATGCAGTCAGCTGTGCTTCCTGGAGTCCACATAACCTATCATAGCTGATCTGAGTTTACAAGGTCGGCACTGGTATGCTCTAAATCTGACGCAACTTTAATAATCAAGTAAAATACCAGTCACCTTACCAATTCTTTGGTATCACTTACATTCAAAGACTATCCTGCCACCAGGTGATAATTTAGCATAATTATTATGGTTGTGGAAAAGATGTGCACACTTAACTGCAGCTTCTGCACTAAAGTGACTTTGCTGTCAAAGCAGCTTAATGAATGGGGGGCTGGTTAGCAGACTTCCCCTGTGATGGATTTCCATATCATTTTAATATTAATACAAATCTAAAAAGCTAAGGCTTTTATGCCTTTGCCAGATGGCAATCCTTCACATTCATGCAGAAGTAACACCTGGTGGTCTTCCAAGAAGGAGAAGAAAAGCAAAGTGGAAATTAAAACTGTGCTTTGTGACCCTCGTGTGATTTGGAAAGGCATGAAAAGGACCTAGAGGACAAATTGAAACCGTAAAGGTATTATTCCTTGCTTTTCCTTTTTCTTTAATCAGTCCACCCATTCAAAAATGACTCCCTTAATGGTTCTCTTTCCTATTCTGCTTCATTAAGTTATAACAGGCTGTTGTGTGATATAAAAATCTAAACCTCCTATTTTCTATCAGAAGGAGGTTTTTAAGTTTGATCATTAGTCTTTAGGAATATCATCATCCTCCCCGTCATATGTTACACAGTCATGCATATCCAAGTCCCCTTCTCTACAAATTTCAGTTAAAAAGGTGTCAGGGTTTACTGTTTTTCATCGTACAATATGGATGTTTGGGCTTGAAGCTCTCTGTGTGGTCAAGGTATATTTCAGTCTCTCCACAATGGTGAACACTGAATGCTCCACATACAAAGTGACGGAACACCCCATCATTATTGTGGAACTTTTTTCAATCGGGAGCGCAGCTGCAGCTAGTGCTTTCTCACATGAAAACTGCCCCTATATCACTGAATCTAGCATGCCACTGTAGTAGGCCAATGGCCTGTGGCCCATTGTACTCTTCTGAGTCAGTACTGCAGTCAAAAGTGTACCGTTAGAGTGGGAAAATATGTAGAACTCAGGTGTATTATCTGGTATGGCGAGCACTGGGGCTGTAGATATTACTCCTTTTAAATCATTGAAACTTTTTATCATGTCTGCTGTCCATTCAAGTTTGTGATTTCCTTTTTGTGCTTCTTTGAGGGCCTGCAAGAGCGGCCTGGTATATGTTGCGTAGTCCCAAATCCATGCGTTGCAGTAGTTGCATAACTCTAAGAATGTATGTATGTCTTTCACTGTTGTGGGTTGGGAGTGGTGCACACAGCTGCTGCTCTGTCTGGTATGATCCTTTTGCAATTTGCTGATGTTAACTGACCTAGATACAGCACATCCTGTTGGCAGTATTGTAGTTTTGCTTTGACAATCTTTTATTCTTCTGAGCTAGTAACTGCAGGAGGGTGATAGGGTCTCTCCGGCAGTGTTGCTCACTATCGCTGCACACAACTAAGCCGTCCACATACTGGATGATCGTACTGGGCACTTGAATGTTTCCTAGGTCAGCATGCAATATTCTGTTGAAATGCTTGGGCTCACACAGTACCCCTGAGGCAAACTAGTGTGCTTGTACCGTTTTCCACCATGTTTATTTATTTATTTATTTATTTATTTATTCAGATTTGTAGAGCGCACGTCAGCCCGGGGGCATCGTGCCGCTTGTTACAGACAATATCTTAGTTACATAGGATACAATATTTACATACAATTTACAAAGTTTACAGTAGACATGTACACATTAGCAATGCAGTATATTTACATGGAATTCCTGAGAGTTTCCTATTATTTTGCAAGGAATGAGGTTTTCAGTTTCCTGCGAAAAATCGGGAGTGAGTTTTCCGCTCTGTCTGCAGGAAGAGCGTTCCAGGTCTTGGCTGCAATGTAGGGGAAACTTAGACCTCCGGCTTTGGCTTTTTTGATGCGTGGGATGCAGAGTAGGTTGGAGTATTGCGTCCTGGTTGGATGGGAGGATTGTTTGAGAATGGTTTCTGATAGATAGGACGGGTCGGAGAGAGAGAGGCATTTGTGAGTGAGGGTAAGGATTTTGAGAGTGATCCGCTCTTTGACCGGGAGCCATTGGGCTGAGTGCCTGGCATGGGTGATATGCTCTCTTCTTGGGATACTAAGAGCGGCCCGGAGAGCATTGTTCTGCGTGACTTGTAGTCTGTTTAGGTTTTTGGCTGATGTGCCTGCTAGGAGTGCATTGCAGTAGTCCAGTTTGGCTCCAATGGTTGCTCTAGCTATAGAGAGGCAGTTGGGTTTAGAGAGGTAAGGCTTGATGGCGTTTATGAGTTTGGTGGTGTGCGCAGATGATGAAGTGATTGCGCTGAATTGTCTAGTCATAGATAGTGAAGAGTCAAGGTTTACTCCCAGTGTCTTTACGGCTGTGGATACAGGGATGATGGAGTTGTCAATGGAGAAGTTAGCATACAGTTTGTCAAGTTTGTCTAGGGTGTTCAGTTGACCTAATATCATGATTTCAGTCTTGTCTCCATTGAGGCAAAGGCCAGGGGTAAATGCTGTCAGATATTGCGAATCAGGGTGCAAAGGTATCAATAAGAAGGTGTTTTTTAGATCAACCACTGTAAAGTGGGTCACCTCCCTTGGGATACTGCATAGAATGGTGGCAGGGTTGGGGACCACAGGAAATTCCTTCTGTATCACATCATGTAGGGGATGTAAATCCTGGAACATTCTCCAATTGCCCCCTGTTGCCTTCTTTACAGGGTAAATCACCATGTTACATGGGGATGTGGATGGCACTATTATTCCTTGATTGAGCAGAGCCTGTATTGTGTCTCTAATTCCTTTCTCTGCTTCTCTTGATAGTGGGTATTGTTTCACCCCTGGTAGCACTGTTCCTGTCTTTAGTGTTATGTGCACCAGAGTTACTTCTTTTAAGAGCCCAACATCATATGCGTCGTTTTTCCACAACTGCTCAGGTACATATTCTAAGTCTGCTTCAATGAAGGGGCGGACCCACAACGGCCATCGGTGGTCATTGCACTCTTTTATATTGCACCATGATCTCACAGGGAATGCAAATCTCTGTAATTATCTCTCTGTTGCTGTCATTATTTTCAAACAATTCATCATCTGTCACTTTGTTAAGGGGTACAGTGTGATCAATGCAGAGTACTGTATACCACTCACACCCTTGCCTGTCAGTCCCTAGTAGAAACATTCTCTTCGCCAACACCAACAACCCTTCCAGGTCTAGGGACAAAATTGTGCATGCCACCAATTCCGGGTAAACTATAGGTCGAAAGATTAAATCTTTCGGCACTCTCCAACAGCCTTTGGTAATTTGTGGCATTGCCTCTACAAGTACTGTTATTCCATAGATAAACGCGTCTGGGTCTACGGGTATCCCCCGGCCCACTATCTTCCCAGCCAGTGCATGTACTACCACCATTGCTCTTATTGCACCCATTCTTCGCTTGGCACAAAAAAATGCCTTGATTTGGGAATGAGATTGTCATGTTCAACTTGCTGAGTAGATCCCTCCCCAACAAGTTGACAGGAGAGCTCTCAGAATACCGTGCACCACCTTCCCTTCCACCTTTACATCCAGATCTTTTGTATATGGAACGGTATAAAAAGTCCCAGAGAAGCCCTGCATGTTTAGAGTTTTGTCAGATAATGGGAAGTCCCCCTCGCTGATATATGATTTTGCAGAATCTAAATCATCCATAAAAATGAATTGCTTGTTTCCCATGCCTGCCCACACCAATCGTTCCTCATCGTGGTTGAGGTCATTGACAGGACCAATTACGCAATAATTCTCTGTTGGCTGTCCTATCCAGGATATGTATGAGTTCCGGGAAACGAAAATGGGGTTCCCGCCACCATGGCTGCGCTTTGAAAAGGGGCGACTGTACCATTTGGTGTTCCGCTGAATGGGGTTGGGCCACCACCCTGTTGAAATGTGTTTTGGGGTGTGCACTGTTGTACTGCTTGCTGCTGTTGTGCAGGTGGGCCTGGTACCTGTGCGAGCATCTGTGTATAAGCCTGATTGATTTTGTGGGGTATAGAGGTCATTCTGGGTGTCGGCCCTTATGGGGCCCCTGGGGTGGAGGGCCGTGGTTATACCCCATCCCTTGTCTGCTCCTACACTCTTGTAAAAATGCCCCCATTTCCCACAATTCCAACATTGTGAAGGCCCCATTTCTCCCCCTCTGGACCACATCCCCCAAAGCCCCCCCCCCTTGCACCTCAGAACCCACCTCTTCTTTGCTGTTGTCCTCCTTGTTGCCACTGTGAGTTGGGGTACTGTGGACCCCCTCCTCACTGTCCTTGCCCTCCTTCTGACCAAACCACAGCTATTCTAGAGTTTGCAACCTCTTGGGCATTTCCTGCCACTCCTGTCTGGGCCGGCCTCAATACTTACGCCTACTCAATGATTTTAGCTAATTTGTTTTGGACTAGTTTTGCTTCCTCTGCTTGCCGCCTCTGGGCTGTTTCCTTTTCATGCTCCTTTATTCTCTTGCAATGGTGTATTATTATGCTGTGTGTTTTGGCCCACCCCTTCGCCTCAATGCACAGTATTTTGTCTAGTGCCTTTTGCACTTCTTTGGGAAGGCCCTTTTTAATTATGAAGTAGATAAATGGTATTGACTGGTCCCACAAGCTACCCGTCTCCGCTCTCCACATCTCTGGGACTTTAAGAGTAAACCTCTTCTGCGCACCCCTACTTCTTACAATAGTCACATTGCGTGAATCCAGTGGAACAGGCATAATGGAAGGGGACCTTGATGGGACCAACTCGAGCTCGGGTTCCCCCTGCTGCAACACCTTCCCCCACCCCCAGATTGAGCACCTGCTTTCCTGACACGTGGAGGACTTGGGGTCTGGGGCATCTCGTTGCACTTGAGAAGCCAAAGATTGCGATAGCAATTATACTTTCGTCTGTTCTTTAATGAGCCAACTTGACAGATTTCCATCGCCCATAGAAAATCACTTCAAGCACCAGGCTTTGCGTTTACGTCGACACTGGGTCAAGTTATGCAGTCCGTTGCCTGATATTATCGTGGAATTTGATAGTAAATCAGCTACGGATGGCTCACTTGGCATCACTTCCTTGTTCATAGTCACTTTACTATTCCTTCTCTTCTTTTACTTATTAAGACAGCGTTGCTGCTTGTGCGTGGTGTAGTACTCTGGGGATTGGGCAAGAGACTCCACGGATACCTTATCTTGATCCAAGCTTTGTGAAGGAATTGTTATTAGATTGTCATTGGTCAAAGCTCCTTCTGTGGACTGGGCGTTCTTGCTTCATCTATCCGCTGAATCACCCCCATACATTTTTCCAACCCCTCATGTAGCAACAGTATTTGCTCCACCTGTTTAAGGATTTCATTGAGGGTACTACTGCATAATTTAAGCAGGATTTTAACAGCGAAATTAAAAACGTCCAATGGAACGCCCGTTTCGAGCTGAGTGAACTGCAACCCTGAGTTCTCACTCGTGTTCCAATGACCCTGTCATCCATGGAGGCCTGCCCTACAGCTCTGGCCATTTCCACATTTTCTGGTGAGTTTAAATTTGGAGTGGCAAACAACACTGGAGTAGTGGATATCCTTTCTCCCCGGGTTTGCCCCACCTCTTCAGTCGGCACTGCTAAAGAAGAGATATCCATTCTGGGATGGAGATCAGGCATTTTTAACAAAACTCTGGGGTTTAGGGGCAGAAGAAGAGGGTTGGGGGAGGATGAAATGGCAAACTGGTCACCCTCAGAAGTAGAATAGAATACAGTCACTGGTGCTGCTTCCCCCGAGCCACCAATCATCCCGCCAGAAAACATCTGATAACATAGCCGTAGTAGGGAGTTATTATGTATATTTCCAGAAGTAGAGTCTATTGAAGTTCCCATGAGATCGACTCCTGTGGATTTGTTTAATCTAGTTGCCTCTTTCAATGGGTCTGACGAAGTTCTGGTAGTTTTGACACTTTTTGAGGGAAAATGCTTGGTAATCGGGCCACTAATAGGCAATGGAGTGGTACCCCTCCTCTCGCCATGTTCACCATTGCCTTGCTGACTGTACACAATTGTTGGCGAACTCGTCACAGCTGTTCTTTTGTTCCAGTAGGGTTTGTTTGTTTGTTTATTTTTTGATTTGCGCTAGTTGTAAACACTCTGTTTATACAGGACCTTTCTGGGCATAACAACTCCGGAGTCCACGCTGCGTACCGCTGTAACTCTCCTCACAGTGTCACCCACAGGTCAGGTGGAATTCCAGAGGCTCAAAAGAATGCCTCCTCACGTGACCCCTCCCCCTGCTTTCACCACCACCACAATCTGTAGTAACTCAAGATTGGAGACAGGGTGGGAAAACACTCCAGACTATCTTGCTGGGGTTCAGGTGGTGACTACAAGGAGGCAGATTAAAGAGGATATTTGATAGAAAAAGGGAATTGGTGTGGAGTCACAGACCCCAACAGCCCTACCTTACCACAGTGGGGCGGGTCGGTATTGTTTTTTTCTTTTGGGGGTATCACTCAAGCTTAGTGCAGCAAGCACTGACAGCGAGCCAAGATATTGAGGCTGCGCCCCCACAACCATAAACACCGGAGACACACGGTGCACATCGCATGTGCTAAAGGTTAAGAGACCTCCCCCTGGGGCTAAAAATGGATGAATGGATGAAGACTGGTGGAAGGTTTCCTCGCACAACTGAACAGCCGTCCTGCCAAACACCAAAGTGGAGTCAAAAACGTACTGCGCACACCTTGGGCTCCAAGCCTTTCTTCAAGAATGAGAGAGCGACTTTACCGTGTATAGAACAGTCAGTTGCAGCATTACTTATGGGACATGACTCTAATGCCCAGCCCCTGTGAAGGACACAGGCACAACAACACGGAAAACATGGAAAACACACAACGTCTCTCCCTTGAAACCCTGGGCTCGCAACTCACAACTCGCCGTTCAGGATAGAGGAAAGGACCTCTCGACAAGCTTGTGGGAGGATTGTCAAGCCACACCATGCTCTCGAATGCTCACACTCTACCACTCACGGCCGTTTCTGACAACCAACAACCAACCTAAGTCTAGAAATGCTTTTCTGAACTTGGGCAGTAGCAACGACTGGTATCGTGGAAGCGAAAATTGAGGCTTTTGCTTCCACCTTCTCACCCCCATCCCCCTTTGGCTGACTCCCACCCTGACACAGCCCTCTCCACTCTCCACTCTGCTATATCTGATACCCTTGATATCCTTGCCCCTGTCATGAGAATCCGCCTGAAGCCCAAAGCCAAATGTAAATCCTGGTACAACTCGGAACTCGTCACATTTAAACGCAAGTGCAGGGTGGCAGAGAGGAAATGGCGTGCTTCATGTTCATCCTCTGACAAACTGGCCTGCCGCCTGCTCCAAAGGCAATACCGGCTCTCCGTTCTCACTAAGAAGAGAGCCCTTATCCAAGCCCGCATCTCTGCGGCATCTAACAATTCAGCCGAACTCTTTAAAATCTGCAAGGAGCTGGCCAACCCTGCTGCAGTCTCCACCTCTCCTGTCCCCTTCCAGGGCCTCTGCACGGCACTGGCCTCTCACTTCATTTCAAAAACTCAGGACATCCTGTCCTCACTCTCCTCCTATCACCTCCCCTCCTCTATTCCCTGCTCTCCCTGTGGCCCCTCTGCAGCCACCCCTCCTCCCTCCTTCTCTGCCTCTCCCCTTTTTTCTGCTGACAAGGTTTCGAGACAAGTCCGATCTATGAAAGTCTCATCAAAACAGGTCCACCCCTGTTCCTCCAAAACTATCAAGGACCACATCGACTCCCTGGCGCCTGTCCTGGCTGACTTCTGCAATCACTCCTTCGCCTCTGGAGTCTTCCCATCCCCCCTCAAGAACTCCCTTGTGCACCCACTTCTTAAGAAACCCTCCTCCGACCCCTCCTGCCCAGATAACTATCACCCAATCTCTATCACTCCCTTCCTGGGCAAGCTTCTGGAGAAACTGCCAGAAGCATGGAAACTGCTCTCCTGAACATCCGTGAGGACCTGCTCTCAAACCTTGACTCTAACACCCCTTGTGTTCTCATTTTGCTCGACCTCTCTTCTGCCTTTGACACTGTCAACCACACCATCCTGCTCAACCGTCTCCGTGATAACCTGGGTATCACTGGTCAGGCTCTGGCATGGCTGAACTCCTTCCTCTCCAATCGACCCTCCCAGGTCCAACTGGGTTCCTTCCTCTCTGACATCTTTTTCTCTACCTGTGGTGTCCCCCAGGGATCTAACCTCTCCCCCTGGCTGTTCAACCAGTCCTGGCACTTCTTGCCCACTGCATCGCCGCTCTCTGTCCCAACTTTCAGTGCTATGCGGATGATACCCAGCTCATTTTCAGGCTACCCTCGGCCTCCTCTTCCCCTTCCCTCATCTCCGACTGTCTTTCTGCTATCCAGGAATGGTGTGCCGCCAACGACCTCTGCCTTAATGCCAGTAAGACTGAGATTCTACTTATCGGCACACCCACTCCCTCCTTCCCTGCAGCTCTCTGGCCGGCCTCCCTTGGCCCTCTTCCTGCTCCTACCTGCAAGGCAAAAAATCTCAGGGTCATCTTCGACTCCACACTCTCTTTCTCTCCTCACATATCTGACGTCTCTAAGAAGTCACACTACCAGCTACACCTCCTCAGAGGTATCCTTCCTTTCCTCTCCTTCCCCCAGAAGCTCACTGTCTCCAGAGCCCTGGTTCTCTCGAAGCTGGACTACTGTAACAGCCTCTTTCTAAATCTTCCTGCCTCTACTCTCTGCCCTTTGCAACTCATCTAGAACAGGACTGCGAGACTTGTCCTTGGCCTCAAGCACAGGGACCGTATCTCTCCAGGACTGAAATCGCTACACTGGCTCCCAGTGGCTGCGAGGATTAAGTTCAAAACCCTCTGCATTGTCCACAAGGCCTTCTGGGGCCTTGGGCCAAAATACCTTCAACTCTCTCTTCCTAAATATCTTCCTTCTCGAGCTCTTCGCTCATCCACCTCCAGCTACCTCAGGGTCAGCTGCTTCTCCAAGCAACGAGCTGGGGGTAGATCTCTCTCCGCAGCAGGGACCTCCCTCTGGAACAGCCTTCCTGCCTCCCTGAAACTTGAGGAGAACCATCTCCGGTTCCAGAAGCACCTCAAAACCTTCCTCTTTGCCACCGCTTTCTCTCCCTCTCTTCCCTGCTAAAATCACTGAACCTGCACTGAATCTGCAACTGGCCACTCACTGATCTCGGTCCTTGGCCAAGCCACTCTTCCCTGCACTGCCTACCTGCACTACGGGACTGTCTCTGTATCCTACAGCCCCTTCTCCCGGCACTTACCTTGCACTTGCCACAGCTGGCCCTATTATTTATCTTGTATTCTACTAACCATGTACTGCACTCTCCTTGCACTTGCCACCAGCTGGCCCTATTGCTTATCTTGTATTCTACTAACCATGTACTGCACTTCCCCTCTCCCCTTCCCCTTGCACTTTTCCCAGTCCCCTTACCCTTGCACTTGCGCAATCTGCATGAAACCTGGCCTAGGAGGATCGTTGTCTGTTCTCCCCTTGTTCCCCCCTCCTGCCTCGTCGCGCCTTGTAACACTTGTGTATAGGCGCGTTACAAATGCCATATCATATCATATCCGACTTCTGCCTAGTACAGTTGTTCCCATTTCTAGAAACACTTGTGTACAGGCGCGATATAAATGCCATATCATATCATATCAAGTATGGAACTGTTTTATGTCTACCGAACCTAAGAAGCTCACTTGCTCAAATGCAGACCTAGGTAAAGGATTGCTTTGTTGAATAGCTGCATATTTTGGGCTATTGGTCAGGAGTTCGAATGCTCAGGCTCTACCACTCATGGCCGCTTCTGACAACCAACAACCAACCTAAATCTAGAAATGCTTTTCTGAACTTGGGCTGTAGCAACGACTGGTATCCGACTTCTGCCTAGTACAGTTGCTCCCATTTCTAGAAACACTTGTGTACAGGCTCGTTATAAATGCCATATCATATCATATCATATCATATCAAGTATGGAACTGTTTTATGTCTACCATACCTAAGGAGGTCACTTGCTCAAAGGCAGACCTAGGTGAAGGATTGCTTTGTTAAATAGCTGCATATTTTGGGCAATTGGTCAGGAGTTAAGCGTGTGTTTTATGGGGGTCGCCTGTTCATGTTCCGCCTTCTGGCAGTGCAATGCTTGGGGTAGCCAGGTCTGCAAGGGATAGGAAGACCAAAAACCATTTCCACCCCTCTCTATGGCCGGCAGGTTTGTTACATTCTCTGGTTGGGTAGGCAGGTACACCTTGCAGATAGTTGATGCTAAGGGTGCCCCATCTTGGACAGCAAATGTTCCAGTTCCATGGGTGAACAACAGGACTTTGACAATACTCCTGTTGCCAAAATCTGTCATTCTCAACCCCACCTCAATCCCATACTTCACAGCCAAGTCTAATCCTCCTTCTATTTTGCCCTAGGTACTTGCAGGGAGCTGGATTCTCAAGTAAGTGGACATCAAAGAGTGGCCCCTTGGAAGCATATACACCTCTTCATGGCTATACAGATCAAATCAAGCAGACACTCGGCTCTGCAGCACTGCTACTCTTAAGGTGCTTGATGGATGTCTTGGGTAGAATTTTTGGCTGGCATTTGTGGATCCCAGTGCTGACACAACACGTCACAAAGTTGAGTGGTTACCACAAAAAGGGACAATATGAGAAGTCCCAGTCATCAAGTTTTATTGGGTCTTTGTACAAGTGTGGGCATAACTGGGGAACCAATAATAGAAGTGAACTGTCTCTTGTATCTCCGTCGGGTGTTACCGGGCCAGCTCATTACTCAAAATCCTTTATGACATGTATATTTGTCATCTTCCAGATTCCTTGACAGTGTCTCTAGTTAGTAGGTTTTTGCTCGAGAGATTGCCTCCCAACTCCTCCTGTTTGGAGTACATCTGTACCACCTGTTTTGCGTCAAAATGGTCACATTGGAACAGGTTTTACAAAACTGCCCAAGTTCATATGCAAAAGGGAACTCACTCCTAAGATTCCACTGCATTTGGCCTAGGCTTCACACCACCTCCCTTTCCCAGGGTCCTGGATTTCTTTGCAACAAATTCAGTCACTCTCTCTTCCTCAACACAATGCCACCTGCATGTACCTAGAGACCTACTTCTACATCCTTCTTCTCCTTCAAACGCACCACTGACTTCACCCGTACCTCTTCAATGCTGTGCCACATGCTCATTCAAACATCCAACCAAGGCTCCCCCGGTGAGCTTCAGAGTTCACCTATACACCTCTTCGAGGACCTGACATGGCATCCTCTTTGAAGTTCCCCTCTTCCTCCTCCTGATAACGCCCCTCTTCCTCTCTGCTTTCTACCACCAATATAATTTCCTTGAACCAACTCTTTCTCCTCATTTATGTTCCACCAGCCTGCTTACAACTCTCACCTGCCGCATCTCCAAACATCCCCTCCACTACTTAAAGGAGTATGATCTTTAAGCTGACTTTGCACTGCCCCAAGAATTGTTCCCTTTAAGTTGTATCTGGTGTGTCTGATTCCATACTCTGGATCAAGGTTGGCTCAGAGCTAAGGATTCTTGTAATTGTATTAATGGTTTATGTTCCGTTGCCTTGCTCACAGAGCTAAAACCTGAGTCATGAGGGGGACCAGAAACCATCTTGGTTGTGAGTCTTGTGAATGAAAGCTACTGACTGTCCACAATAGAGCTGTCTGCTCTGCAGGGACACGCTGAACAACTCTCCCCAATACAGGTGCTGTACGGCAGTGCTGTGGGCTGAATTTGGGAACTCCTGCGCCTGCAAAATGGCTCTGGCTATTTCTCAACTGTGTTGTTTGTGTATAGTATTGCCATAACCAGGTGACAGCAGAGCGCACGTGTTGATAAGTGCTCAGTAACGGAGTGGTGTTCCTTTAAAGGGGCAGGTCCTTCTTGTGGTCTCAAGTAAAGAGTTCCTGGCCCAGCCATGTGGTTACCCCCATGAGATGACTTTTACAGTGAAAAACACCAGTGTTTTGGCTTCTTATGTCCATATCCCATCCCATCCACATCACTCCTCACCTACCCAGAGATTTTTTGATAAGTTTGACAAGTGTAATGTTTTTTAAATGTTTCTACTGCGATGTCCGCGGACATCGGCGAAGTACTTGAAACCAACATGCCGGGCGTTCCCAAAAATCTGACGCACTTCACGCTTTTCACCATCCAATCAGTGGACGTGGCCAATGGCCGCAGACATCACGTCACCCTCTAAGCCAATTGGTTGCAATTGGATGCCTGTCTGTGGACTGAACAGGGAAATGGGTACGTGGACCGAACCCAGATATCTGTAATTTGTTGGGACCTACTTTTTGGTCGTTTAAAAAAAAATACTGGATGGATTTCCACCAAATTTACAAAAGCATGCTTTCGGGACCAAGCCGCCGTTCCTGCTGCATAATTTGGTGAAAATCCCCCCAGTGGTTTGGGCTGTAGGCATGAGCAAGGTTTTTCTCCATTCAGTCAATGGATACAAAAAGAAATGTGGGACGCCCCTATAACTTTGCCCTCCCTTGACAAAACCTCACCAAACTTAGCAAAGGAATTTAGAGCAGGCCGTGTACTTTTTTGCTAAGTTTGGTGAGGATTCATCCAAGGGGAGTGCAGTTATAAGCCACCCAAAACGTGCTCTTTCTATGAGATGAGCAACTTAACCATAACTACATGCCCGCTACTGCGGGCCATATAATTCAGTGAATAATCTTTGTTAAAGGGACGTTATGGTTACAAGTAAAATCGAAAAACCTCAGAAATTCATCAGTTATGGTAAGCTAAGCAACCATAACTCGCCACACCACCGTGCACTGCTGAGACTAACACCCAGGACATCAACAATGACATCACAAATGTCATTGATGACATCACGGATGACATCACATATCTGTGCCACTTGTTGTTCTTCACTGACATATCTAGGCCAGGTGGCTTTTTCACTGACAGAATATAAACATTTAAAAGGTGCTTTACATCTAGCTGTTAACCTTGTTGTATGTTGTTAAAGTACTTTCTTTAGGGTTTGTCTCAGTTCATAGTGCACATACATGGGGCACGCCTCAAACACACAATTCATTTGTATAAATTAAGTTGAACTTTAATGTTATTAACATTTTCTGGTGCTGCTGTTTCTTTCTTCCTTACTTCAGTTTGCCCTGTATGTGCCTCTGATTTGGATGCATTGTATTTTTTGTACTAGCACAAGTGTGTAGTAAGTCTTGAATTATTAGCTATTTATTACATGTTTAACATTACTCAAAACTCTGATAAGGTAGCATTCATTATTTTACTATCCAGAATTACACGATTACATATATTATACTTCTATGGTGCATGCTGCAGCCATTGCCTATGTTTATGTATGATTAGGTTTGTGTATTAAAAACAACACTTCAATACAATGTTTTGTTTAGATGAGTAGATTCTTTAATAGATTAAGTAGTTCAGGATAGTTCACCCGATCACCCATGACATCTTCTTACCAACATTATAAACACAACCCCTTGTAGGGACTTTTAATCAAAATGAATTTCATATGTGATGTCATCAGTGATGTCATCAATGACATTTGTAATGTCATTGTTGATGTCCTGGGTGTTTCAGCAGGTTTTTTGGTTTTACTTGTAACCATAACATCCCTTTAACCACGTTTTTTTACTGAATTTCATGTTTTATTTTTGTGCAACTTAACCACAACGTCCCTTTAACCACGTTTTTTTACTGAATTTCATGTTTTATTTTTGTGCAACTTAACCATAACATCCCTTTAACCACGTTTTTTTACTGAATTTTATGTTTTATTTTTGTGCAACTTAACCATAACGTCCTGTTAACAAAGTTTTTTCAGTGAATTTCTTAGGTTTTTGCTAGTGAACCTTTCCTCTGCTACAAGTCCCTTATATTGTACTTCCCCCCAATCTTGCAGCACTGGAGGCCGTGAACAGAGGTGTAGTCTGCGGATGGTGAGCGGCATTTACAAACCTTAAAATCATAGGGGAGACCCAAAAACAATGTAACCATTAACCAACAAACAGATGTATTTAAAATCACAAATAATGCTTACAACATGTAATTATACCCTTTTGTAAAAATACTCACGTTTGAAAATACAATTTTTTTCTCTTGGAAACGCACATTGAAATGGAATGCACCAATCACAAACCATAACTGGACACTTCATATGATCTCCCCAATACAACTGGAAAACAGCAGCTGCTTACTGGACAACGCATTCATATTAAATTATAAGTGCATTGTATTTATTTTAATTTTATTAGCTTTCATTACATAAACATGTGTTGTGAAACAGAAGCCCTTTTCTTTTTCACAGAAATTGCAAGCACACTAGAATGGTTGGAAGAGAAATTCCCAAGAGATTAAATGAGCGATGATAATATATCCAATGGTATGCAGTACATATGTTGCTGTCAACATATGTACACACCATACTAAAATAATCATTTGTATTTCTCTTACAGTGCATAGTGTTCATGACAAAAGCACACCCCAGGTTCATCATTTTCAGTCCCCACAATCAGAAACAGAAGTTGCATGCCCAAATGTAAATAGTCAAATCAAGAACTTGTCAGCACAATTGGATACACTAACTAATAATGTCAATGAACGTGTACATTATGTGAAAAACCAAGAGATTAAACATTTTCCTTTTCACTGTCCCACTTGCACCTGCACTTGTCCCCAGCAAACATCCCCAGCCAATTCTGAACCTTTTACTCAAAGACGATTTGATGCAACCTCATTCCCTTCCTCCCCTCATGAATATTCTGCACATTTGCCTAATTCTCCCATTTCTGTTTCCCATTCTGATACCCCACACCTTTCTTAAATAAATATATTTTTTGTACTACAAATGCTTGCTTTACAGTTGTGTGGTATTCACTTGTGTTTTTAAAAAGTTCCATTATGAGTCGGCGGACCAGTGATTGTCCGGGTTACACGCACTCGAAATGGAGGAGCCCCCGACACACGCACCATGATCGGACATGTTCGTTCTTTGAATTTGTCCGCAGACACATTGCCTGTTCTACGGACACTCAAAGTATTCATGCTGAAATCCCCTACCTGCAGGGTGTCCGGGGACAGTCGTGGGGGCTGCTGATGTCCGTGGTCATCATCATGTGACCGCGCCTGTGCGGCATGGTATCTGTGATCACGAATGGTGTCCGAGGCTTTGGACAGTTTACAAGTGCTTTTCTAGCCAATCTAGGGTCTTTCAAGTAGAAGCCTTACCCTTGCACAGTTTGCAGGCACATTCTATATTGATCTAGCAGTGTTTTACAACATTCCAATGCCTATTTTTTACTCAGTAGTCGCTGAACAGCAAGATTGTCCGCGAACGGTTCCTCTAGAGGGGCCTACCCAATATTTTTCTTCATTCTCAATCTTTCTGTCCAGGAGAGAGCATCTGGAGAACACCGGCTTTGCAAATCCCCAAAAACCTGCTGCAATGGCATCTCCTATGGCCATCTTTGCTTCCAAACCACCCCTGCCACCACCACCTCAACAACCTGGATGACCTCAAGAGGGGAACAGGCATGGTGATACAGAGGAGGATCAAGAAGAAGAAGAGGATGAAGCAGAGGAAGTCCCTGTCAAAAGGAATTGGAGTGAGTCTGGATATGGCAATTTTTCACCACCTTTGGAAACGTCCCAAAAGCACATGCAAGCAAGGTTCGATGCACTGACTCAGTCGCAGGAAACCTGGCTTGTATTCCTATGGGACTACGTCCATGAGGCGCCACACCAAATCGGCCCACCGTAGTGCTCTGAAAAAGTCAATACCTTTCTCAGGTAAGAGCAGGTTGACTTCCTCCAGCACATGATCTTGATCTGTAGGGGGAGCAGTTTCAGAGTGCTATGGAGGCTGCGGTCAAGGAGCATGATAAACACTGTCACCTATCTGATTAAGGCTCACCCAACATCTTCCTCTCTCCACATGCCCCTTTTCCACCGTGTTTGGTGCCCCTTCACCCCTTACCCTTCCCTACCTTCCCTTTCCTGCGAAAAAATGCCCACAAATTACACAATAAAAAAATACATTAAAAAAAGATTCCTTTTGGAGCCACCATTCACAGTTAAAAAATAGAAGTGAGGAATAAAAGCCCAGACCGCCACACAACCCGTGGTAGTCCATGGACGTGTACAAAATTCCGGCTGTGGGAAAATTGCATTCATTCACTACTTTTGCTCTTAAAACAGGTGGCTATTAAAAGAATAGTTTTTTGGTGAATTGGTGTTTTAAATTTGATTAAAATGGTTGCTTTTACAAACTGAAGTAACAAAACATTTAACTGATTTTCATTATTTCTTCTCACTTTCACAGAAACTGCTTCAAAACATTTTTAATGTTTTCCACAAAAATCTGAATACCCACATCAGTTAGATGGACTCCATCTTGCCGATAAATGTTGGCTCTATCAAAATTAGGGGCTGATTCATGGAATTAGAAAAAAAAGGGATTTGTGCGCCATTCTGCCCACAAATCCCTGTTTAACAAATGGGGATTTGCGGTCAGAACGGGGCATGAGCGGATGGTGGGGGGGTACAGGAGGGAGACACGGGGCATGAGAGGGGGTGGGGAGAAAAGGAGGGAGACTCAGGGCATGAGCGGGGGGTGGGGGGAACAGGGGAGACACAGGGCATGAGCGGGGGGTAGGGGGAAAAGGAGGGAGACACGGGGCATGAGCAGGGGGTTGGGGGTAACGGGAGGGAGACACAAGGCATAAGCGGGGGTGGGTGGGAACGGGAGGTAGACACGGGGCATGAACGGGGGGTGGGGGGAACAGGGGAGACACAGGACATGAGCAGGGGGTGGGGGAACAGGGGAGACACGGGGCATGAGCGGGGGTCAGGGGGAACAGAGGAGACACGGGGCATGAGCGGGGGGTGGGGGAACAGGGGAGACACGGGTCATGAGCGGGGGTGGGGGGAAGAGGGGAGACATGGGGCATGAGCGGGGGGTGGGGCAGAACAGGAGGGAGACATGGGGCATGAACGGGGGAGGGGGGAACAGGAGGGAGACACGGGGCATGAGAGGATGGTGGGGGGGTACAGGAGGGAGTCACAGGGCATGAGGGGTGGTGGGGGTAAAAGGAGGGAGACACAGGGCATGAGCGGGGGGTGGGAGAAAAGGAGGGAGACGTGCGGGGTGGGGGGGAAAAGGAGGGAGACTGGGGCATGAGTGGGGGTGGGGGGAACAGGGGAGACACGGGGCTTGAGCGGGGGGTGGGGGGAAAGGAGGGAGATATGGGGCATGAGCAGGGGGTGGGGGAAAAGGAGGGAGACACAGGGCATGAGTGGGGGGTGGGCAGAACGTCAGGTAGACATGGGGCATGCGCGGGGATGGGGGGAAAAGGAGGGAGACACGGGGCATGAGCGGGGGGGTGGAGGGGAACAGTGGAGACACAGAGAATGAGTGGGGGTTGGGGGTGAACGGGAGGGAGACACTGGGCATGAGCCGGGGGTGGGGGGTAACAGGGGAGACACGAGGCATGAGCGGGGGGTGGGGGAACAGGGGAGACACGGGGCATGAGCGGGGGGTGGGGGAACAGGGGAGACATGGGGCATGTACAGGGGTGGTGGGGAAAACGAGGGAGACACGGGGCTTGAGCAGGGGTGGGGGGAACTTCAGGTAGACACGGGGCATGAGTGAGGGGTGGGGGAAAAGGAGGGAGACACAGGGCATGAGCGGGGGGTGGGGGGAACAGGGGAGACATGGGGCATGAGCGGGGGGTGGGGGGAATGGAAGGGAGACACTGGGCATGAGCGGGGGGTGGGGGGTAAAAGGGGAGACGCGGGCCATGGGGGGGAAAAGGAGGGAGACATTGTGCATGAGCGGGGGGGGGGAAGCAGGGAGACACGGGGCATGAGCGGGGGGTGGGGGGAACAGGAGAGAGATGGGGCATGAGCAGGGGGTGGGGGGAACAGGGAGGAGACACGGGGCATGAGCAGGGGGTGGGGGGACAGGAGGGAAACACGGGGCATGAGCGGGGGGTGGGGGAACAGGGGAGACACAGGGCATGATGAAGGGGGAGTGGGGGGGAACAGGAGGGAGACACTGGGCGATGAGCGGGGGGTGGGGGGGACCAGGGGAGACACGGGGCATGAGCGGGAAGGGGGAACGGGAGGGAGACACTGGGCATGAGCGGGGTGGGGGGAATGGGAGGGAGACACAGGGCATGAGCGGGAGGCTGCGGGGGAACAGGGGAGACATGGGACATGAGTGGGGGTGGGGGGATCAGGAGGGAGACACAGGGCATGAGCGGGGGGTTGGGGGGAACAGGGGAGACATGGGACATGAGTGGGGGGTGGGGGTGAACAGGAGGGAGACACAGGGCTTGAGCGGGGGGTGGGGGTGAACAGGAAGGAGACATAGGGCATGAATGGGGGATGGGGGGGAACAGGAGGGAGACACGGGGCATGAGCAGGGGTGGGGGGGAACAGGGGAGACATGGGACATGAGTGGGGGGTGGGGGTGAACAGGAAGAGACACAGGGCATGAGCGGGGGGTGAACGAGAGGGAGACACAGGGCATGAACGGGGGGTTGGGGGAACAGGGGAGACACGGGGCATGAATGGGGATGGGGGAACAGGAGGGAGACACGGGGAATGAGCGGGGGGTGGGGGTGAATGGGAGGGAGATACAGGGCATAAGCTGGGGGAACAGGGGTGACACGGGGCATGAGCTGGGGGTGCGGGGGAACATCAGGTTGACACGGGGCATGAGCGGGGGGTGGGGGGGAATGGGTGGAGGACACGGGGCATGAGCGGGGGGTGGGGGGACAGGGGAGACACAGGGCATGGGTGGGGGGGAATGGGAGGGAGACACAGGGCATGAGCGGGGGTGGGGGTAACAGGGGAGACACAGGGCATGAGCGGGGGTGGGGGAAAAAGGAGGGAGACACGGGGCATGAGCGGGGGGTGGGGAGGAACAGGGGAGACATGGGTCATGAGCGGGGGGAACAGGGGAGACACTGGGCATGAGCGAGGGGTGAGGGGAACAGGGGAGACATGGGGCATGGGGGGAAATGGGAGGGAGACACGGGGCATGAGCGGGGGTGGGGGGAAGGGGGGAACGGGAGGGAGACACTGGGCATGAGCGGGGGGTGGGTGGGAACATCAGGTAGACACCGGGCATGAGCAGGTGTGCGGGGGAACGTCAGGTCGACACGGGGCATGAGCGGGGGGTGGGGAGGTATGGGTGGGAGACACGGGGCATGAGCGGGGGATGGGGGGGAACAGGAGTAGACACAGGGCATGAGCGGGGGTGGGGGGAACAGGGGAGACACGGGGCATGAGCGGGGGGTGGGGGGAACAGGGGAGACACGGGGCATGAGCAGGGGGTGGGGGAACAGGGGAGACACTGGGCATGAGCGGGGGTGGGGGGAACAGGGGAGACACGGGGCATGAGCAGGGGGTGGGGTGAATGGGAGGGAGACACAGGGCATGAGCGGGGGGAACAGGGGAGACACGGGGCAGGAGTGGGCGTGGGGGAATGGGAGGGAGACACTGGGCATGAGCGGGGGGTGGGGGGTACGTCAGGTAGACACGGAGCATGAGCGGGGGGTGTGGGGGAATGTCAGGACGACATGGGGCATGAGCGAGGGGTGGGGGGTAATGGGTGGGGAACACGGGGCATGAGCGGGGGGTGGGGGGTGACAGGGGAGACACAGGGCATGAGCGGGGGGGTGGGGGGGAATGGGAGGGAGACACGGAGCATGAGCGGGGGGTGTGGGGGAATGTCAGGACGACATGGGGCATGATCGAGGGGTGGGGGGTAATGGGTGGGGAACACGGGGCATGAGCGGGGGGTGGGGGGTGACAGGGGAGACACAGGGCATGAGCGGGGGGGTGGGGGTGAATGGTAGGGAGACACTGGGCATGAGCGGGGGTGGGGGGAACAGGGGAGACACGGGGCATGAGCAGGGGGTGGGGTGAATGGGAGGGAGACACAGGGCATGAGCGGGGGGAACAGGGGAGACACGGGGCAGGAGTGGGCGTGGGGGAATGGGAGGGAGACACTGGGCATGAGCGGGGGGTGGGGGGTACGTCAGGTAGACACGGAGCATGAGCGGGGGGTGTGGGGGAATGTCAGGACGACATGGGGCATGAGCGAGGGGTGGGGGGTAATGGGTGGGGAACACGGGGCATGAGCGGGGGGTGGGGGGTGACAGGGGAGACACAGGGCATGAGCGGGGGGGTGGGGGGGAATGGGAGGGAGACACGGAGCATGAGCGGGGGGTGTGGGGGAATGTCAGGACGACATGGGGCATGATCGAGGGGTGGGGGGTAATGGGTGGGGAACACGGGGCATGAGCGGGGGGTGGGGGGAACAGGGGAGACATGGGGCATGAGCGGAGGGTGAGGGGGAACAGGGGAGACACGGGGCATGAGCGGGGATGGGGGGAACAGGAGGGAGACATGGGGAATGAGCAGGGGGTGGGGGGACAGGAGGGAAACACGTGGCATGAGCGGGGGGTGGGGGGGAACAGGGGAGACACAGGGCATGATGAAGGGGAAGTGGGGGGAACAGGAGGAGGCACTGGGCATGAGCGCGGGGTGGGGGGTACAGGAGGGAGACACAGGGCATGATGAAGGGGAAGTGGGGGGAACAGGAGGAGACACGGGGCATGAGAGGGGGGTGGGGGGAACAGGGGAGAAACGGGGCATGAGCGGGGGTGGGGGGGAATGGGATGGAGACACGGGGCATGAGCGGGGGGTTGGGGGGAACAGGGGAGACACGGGGCATGAGCGGGGGGTGGGGGGGAACAGGGAAGACATGGGACATGAGTGGGGAGTGGGGTGAACTGGAGGGAAACACAGGGCTTGAGTGGAGGGTGGGTGAACGGGAGGGATACACAGGGCATGAACGGGGTGGGGGGAACAGGCGAGGCACGGGGCATGAATGGGGGATGGGGGGAACAGTAGGGAGACACGGGGAATGAGCGGGGGGTGGGGGTGAATGGGAGGGAGACACAGGGCATGAGCGGGGGGAACAGGGGTGACGGGGCATGAGCGGGGGGTGGGGGGAATGGGAGGGAGACACTGGGCATGAGCAGGGGGTGGGGGGAACGCCAGGTAGACACGGGGCATGAGCTGGAGGTGCGGGGGAACATCAGGTTGACACGGGGCATGAGCAGGGGGTGGGGGGAAATAGGTGGAGGACACGGGGCATGAGCGGGGGGTGGGGGGACAGGGGAGACACAGGGCATGCGCAGAGGTGGGGTGAATGGGAGGGAGACACAGGGCATGAGGAGAGGTAGGGGGCAATGGGAGGTAGACACGGGGCATGAGCGGGGGTGGGGGGAACAGGGGATACACGGGGCATGAGCAGGGGGTGGGGGGAAAAAGGAGGGAGACACGGGGCATGAGCGGGGGGTGGGGAGGAACAGGGGAGACATGGGGCATGAGCGGGGGGAACAGGGGAGACACTGGGCATGAGTGAGGGGTGGGGGGAACAGGGGAGACACGGGGCATGGGGGAAACGAGAGGGAGACACGGGGCATGAGCGGGGGTGGGGGGAACGGGATGGAGACACTGGGCATGAGCGGGGGGTGGATGGGAACATCAGGTACACACGGGGCATGAGCGGGGGTGCGGCGGAATGTCAGGTCGACACGGGGCATGAGCGGGGGGTGGGGAGGTATGGGTGGGAGACACGGGGCATGAGCGGGGGGTGGGGGAGGACAGGGGAGACACAGGGCATGGGCGGGGTGTGGGGGGAACAGGAGGTAGACACAGGGCATGAGCGGGGGTGGGGGGAACAGGAGGGAGACACGAGCATGAGCAGGGGGTGGGGAGGAACAGGGGAGACACGGGGCATGAGCGGGGGGGTGGGAGGGAACAGGGGAGACACTGGGCATGAGCGGGAGGTGGGGGAACAGGGGAGACACCGGGCATGAGCGGGGGGTGGGGGTGAATGGGAGGGAGACACAGGGCATGAGCGGGGGGAACAGGGGAGACACGGGGCATGAGCAGGGGTGGGGAGAACGGGAGGGAGACACTGGGCATGAGCGGGGGGTGGGAGGGAACGTCAGGTAGACACGGAGCATGAGCGGGGGTGTGGGGGAACGTCAGGTCGACACAGGGCATGAGCGGGGGGTGGGGGGTAATGGGTGGGGAACACGGGGCATGAGGTGGGGTGGGGGGACAGGGGAGACACGGGGCATGACCGGGGGGTGGGGGGGAACGGGAGGGAGACACGGGTCATGAGCGGGGAGTGGGGGAACAGGGGAGACATGGGGCATGAGCGGGGGGCGGGGGGGAATAGGAGGGAGACACGGGGCATGAGCGGGGGTTGGCTGGGAACAGGGGAGACACAGGGCATGAGCGGGGCGTGGGGGGTAACGTGAGGGAGACACGGGGCATGAGCGGGGGTCGGGGGCAATGGGAGGTAGACATGGAGCATGAGCGGGGGTGGGGGGAACAGCGGAGACACGGGGCATGAGCGGAGGGTGGGGAGAAAAGGAGGGGGACATGGGCATGAGCAGGGGGTGGGGGGGAACAGGGGAGACATGGGGCATGAGCAGGGTGTGGGGGGGAAAGGGGAGACACTGGGCATGAGCAGGGGGTTGGGGGAACAAGGGAGACATGGGGCATGAGCGGGGGGTGGGGGTGAATGGGAGCGAGACACAGGGCATGAGTGGGGGGAACAGGGGAGACATGGGGCATGAGTGGGGGGTGGGGGGAACAGGTGAGACACGGGGCATGAGCAGGGGTTGGGGGAACAGGAGGGAGACGCTGGGCATGAGCGGAGCAGGGGGTGGGGGGAACATCAGGTAGACACGGGCATGAGCGGGAGGTGCGGGGGAATGTCAGGTCGAAACGGGGCATGGGGTTGGGGGAACGGGTGGGAGACATGGGGCATGAGCAGGGGGTCGGGGGGACAGGGGAGACATGGGGCATGAGCAGGGGGTGGGGGGAATAGGAGGGAGACATGGGGCATGAGCGAAACGTGAGGGGATATGGGAGGGAGACACAGGGTATGAACGGGAGGTGGGGGGAACAGGGGAGACACGGGGCATGAACGGGGGGTGGGGGGAACAGGAGGGAGACACAGGGCATGAGCGGGGTGTGTGGGGAAAGGAGGGAGACACGGGGCATGAGTGGGGGGTGGGGGGAACAGGGGAGACACGGGGCATGAGCCGGGGTGGGGGGAAAAGGGGCAAGACCTGGGGCATGAGTGGGGGGGAACAGGGGAGACACGGGGCATGTACAGGGGTGGTGGGGAAAAGGAGGGAGACACGGGGCTTGAGCAGGGGTGGGGGGAACTTCAGGTAGACACGGGGCATGAGTGAGGGGTGGGGGAAAAGGAGGGAGACACAGGGCATGAGCGGGGGTGGGGGGAACAGGGGAGACATGGGGCATGAGCGGGTGGTGGGGGGAATGGAAGGGAGACACTGGGCATGAGCTGGGGGGTAAAAGGGGAGACACGGGGCATGAGCGGGCCATGGGGGGGGAAAAGGAGGGAGACATTGTGCATGAGCGGGGGGTGGGGGGGAAAGCAGGGAGACACAGGGCGTGAGCGGGGGGTGGGGGGAACAGGAGAGACATGGGGCATGAGCGGGGGGTGAGGGGAACAGGGAGGAGACACGGGGCATGAGCAGGGGGTGGGGGGACAGGAGGGAAACACAGGGCATGAGCGGGGGGTGGGGGGGAACAGGAGGGAGACACTGGGAATGAGCAGGGGGTGGGGGAAACAGGAGGGAGACACGGGGCGATGAGCGGGGGGTGGGGGGACCAGGGGAGACACGGGGCATGAGCGGGAAGGGGGAACGGGAGGGAGACACTGGGCATGAGTGGGGATTGGGGGTAACAGGGGAGACACAGGGCAACAACGGGGGGTGGGGGGGGAACAGGGGAGACACGGAGCATGAGCGGGGGTGGGGGGAATGGGAGGGAGACACAGGGCATGAGCGGGAGGTTGCGGGGGAACAGGGGAGGCATGGGAAATGAGTGGGGGTGGGGGGAACAGGAGGGAGACACAGGGCATGAGAGGGGGGTTAGGGGGTGCAGGGGAGACATGGTACATGATTGGGGGGTGGAGGTGAACAGGAGGGAGACACAGGGCATGAGCGGGGGGTGGGGGTGAACAGGAGGGAGACATAGGGCATGAATGGGGGATGGGGGAACAGGAGGGAGACACGGGGCATGAGCGGGGGTGGGGGGGAACAGGGGAGACATGGGACATGAGTGGGGGGTGGGGGTGAACAGGAAGAGACACAGGGCATGAGCGGGGGGTGAACGGGAGGGAGACACAGGGCATGAACGGGGGGTTGGGGGAACAGGGGAGACACGGGGCATGAATGGGGATGGGGGAACAGGAGGGAGACACGGGGAATGAGCGGGGGGTGGGGGTGAATGGGAGGGAGACACAGGGCATGAGCAGGGGGAACAGGGGTGACACGGGGCATGAGCTGGGGGTGCGGGGGAACATCAGGTTGACACGGGGCATGAGCGGGGGGTGGGGGGGAATGGGTGGAGGACACGGGGCATGAGCAGGGGGTGGGGGGACAGGGGAGACACAGGGCATGAGCGGGGGGCGGGGGGGAATGGGAGGGAGACACAGGGCATGAGCGGGGGTGGGGGGAACAGGGGAGACACAGGGCATGAGCGGGGGTGGGGGAAAAAGGAGGGAGACATGGGGCATCAGCGGGGGGGTGGGGAGGAACAGGGGAGACATGGGTCATGAGCGGGGGGAACAGGGGAGACACTGGGCATGAGCGAGGGGTGAGGGGAACAGGGGAGACACGGGGCATGGGGGAAACGGGAGGGAGACACGGGGCATGAGCGGGGGTGGGGGGAACGGGAGGGAGACACTGGGCATGACCGGGGGGTGGGTGGGAACATCAGGTAGACACGGGGCATGAGCGGGGGTGCGGGGGAACATCAGGTCGACACGGGGCATGAGCGGGGGGTGGGGAGGTATGGGTGGGAGACACGGGGCATGAGCGGGGGGTGGGGGGGAACAGGAGTAGACACAGGGCATGAGCGGGGGAGGGGGGAACAGGGGAGACACGGGGCATGAGCGGGGGGTGGGGGGAAAAGGAGGGAGACACGGGCATGAGCAGGGGGTGGGGGGAACAGGGGAGACACTGGGCATGAGCAGGGGGTGGGGAAACAGGGGAGACACTGGGCATGGGCGGGGGTGGGGGGAACAGGGGAGACACGGGGCATGAGCAGGGGGTGGGGTGAATGGGAGGGAGATACAGGGCATGAGCGGGGGGAACAGGGGAGACACGGGGCAGGAGTGGGGGTGGGGGAACGGGAGGGAGACACTGGGCATGAGCGGGGGGTGGGGGGTACGTCAGGTAGACACGGCGCACGAGCGGGGGGTGTGAGGGAATGTCAGGACGACATGGGGCATGAGCGAGGGGTGCGGGGTAATGGGTGGGGAACACGGGGCATGAGCGGGGGGTGGGGGGTGACAGGGGAGACACAGGGCATGAGCGGGGGGCTGGGGGGGAATGGGAGGGAGACACGAATCATGAGCGGGGAGTGGGGGGAACAGGGGAGACACGGGGCATGAGCGGGGGGTGGGGGAACAGGGGAGACATGGGGCATGAGCGGAGGGTGGGGGGGAACAGGGGAGACACGGGGCATGAGCGGGGGTGGGGGGAACAGGAGGGAGACATGGGGAATGAGCAGGGGGTGGGGGGACAGGAGGGAAACACGTGGCATGAGCAGGGGGTGGGGGGGAACAGGGGAGACACAGGGCATGATGAAGGGGAAGTGGGGGGAACAGGAGGAGACACTGGGCATGAGCAGGGGTGGGGGGAACAGGAGGGAGACACGGGGCATGAGCGGGGGGTGGGGGGAACAGGGGAGACACGGGGCATGAGCGGGGGTGGGGGGCATGGGAGGGAGACACGGGGCATGAGCAGGGATGGGGGAACAGGAGGGAGACACGGGGCATGAGCGGGGGTTTGGGGGAATAGGGGAGACACGGGGCATGAGCAGGGGGTGGGGGGAACAGGGGAGACATGGGACATGAGTGGGGGGTGGGGTGAACTGGAGGGAGACACAGGGCTTGAGTGGAGGGTGGGTGAACGGGAGGGAGACACAGGGCATGAACAGGGTGGGGGGAACAGGCGAGGCACGGGGCATGAATGGGGGATGGGGGAACAGTAGGGAGACACAGGGAATGAGCGGGGGTGGGGGTGAATGGGAGGGAGACACAGGGCATGAGCGGGGGGGACAGGGGTGACGGGGCATGAGCGGGTGGTGGGGGGAATGGGAGGGAGACACTGGGCATGAGCGGGGGGTGGGGGGAACATCAGGTAGACACGGGGCATGAGCTGGGGGTGCGGGGGAACATCAGGTCGACACGGGGCATGAGCAGGGGGTGGGGGGGAATGGGTGGAGGACACGGGGCATGAGCGGGGGGTGGGGGGACAGGGGAGACACAGGGCATGAGCAGGGGTGGGGGGAATGGGAGGGAGACACAGGGCATGAGCGGGGGGTGGGGGGCAATGGGAGGTAGACACGGGGCATGAGCGGGGGTGGGGGTAACAGGGGAGACACGGGGCATGAACAGGGGGTGGGGGAAAAAGGAGGGAGACACGGGGCATGAGCGGGGGGTGAGGAGGAACAGGGCAGACATGGGCATGAGCGGGGGGAACAGGGGAGACACTGGGCATGAGCGAGGGGTGGGGGGAACAGGGGAGACACGGGGCATGGGGGAAACGAGAGGGAGACACGGGGCATGAGCGGGGGTGGGGGGAACGGGAGGGAGACACTGGGCATGAGCGGGGGGTGGGTGGGAACATCAGGTAGACACGGTGCATGAGCGGGCGGTGCGGCGGAATGTCAGGTCGACACGGGGCATGAGCGGGGGGTGGGGGGAACAGGGGAGACACGGGGCATGAGCGGGGGGTGGGGGGAACAGGGGAGACATGGGGCATGAGCGGAGGGTGGGGGGGAACAGGGGAGACACGGGGCATGAGCGGGGGTGGGGGGAACAGGAGGGAGACATGGGGAATGAGCAGGGGGTGGGGGGACAGGAGGGAAACACGTGGCATGAGCAGGGGGTGGGGGGGAACAGGGGAGACACAGGGCATGATGAAGGGGAAGTGGGGGGAACAGGAGGAGACACTGGGCATGAGCAGGGGTGGGGGGAACAGGAGGGAGACACGGGGCATGAGCGGGGGGTGGGGGAACAGGGGAGACACGGGGCATGAGCGGGGGTGGGGGGCATGGGAGGGAGACACGGGGCATGAGCAGGGATGGGGGAACAGGAGGGAGACACGGGGCATGAGTGGGGGTTTGGGGGGAACAGGGGAGACACGGGGCATGAGCAGGGGGTGAGGGGAACAGGGGAGACATGGGACATGAGTGGGGGGTGGGGTGAACTGGAGGGAGACACAGGGCTTGAGTGGAGGGTGGGTGAACGGGAGGGAGACACAGGGCATGAACGGGGTGGGGGGAACAGGCGAGGCACGGGGCATGAATGGGGGATGGGGGAACAGTAGGGAGACACAGGGAATGAGCGGGGGTGGGGGTGAATGGGAGGGAGACACAGGGCATGAGCGGGGGGGACAGGGGTGACGGGGCATGAGCCGGGGGGTGGGGGGAATGGGAGGGAGACACTGGGCATGAGCGGGGGGTGGGGGAACATCAGGTAGACACGGGGCATGAGCTGGGGGTGCGGGGGAACATCAGGTCGACACGGGGCATGAGCAGGGGGTGGGGGGGAATGGGTGGAGGACACGGGGCATGAGCGGGGGGTGGGGGGACAGGGGAGACACAGGGCATGAGCAGGGGTGGGGGGAATGGGAGGGAGACACAGGGCATGAGCGGGGGGTGGGGGGCAATGGGAGGTAGACACGGGGCATGAGCGGGGGTGGGGGGAACAGGGGAGACACGGGGCATGAACAGGGGGTGGGGGAAAAAGGAGGGAGACACGGGGCATGAGCGGGGGGTGAGGAGGAACAGGGAAGACATGGGCATGAGCGGGGGGAACAGGGGAGACACTGGGCATGAGCGAGGGGTGGGGGGAACAGGGGAGACACGGGGCATGGGGGGAAACGAGAGGGAGACACGGGGCATGAGCGGGGGTGGGGGGAACGGGAGGGAGACACTGGGCATGAGCGGGGGGTGGGTGGGAACATCAGGTAGACACGGTGCATGAGCGGGCGGTGCGGCGGAATGTCAGGTCGACACGGGGCATGAGCGGGGGGTGGGGAGGTATGGGTGGGAGACACGGGGCATGAGCGGGGGGTGGGGGAGGACAGGGGAGACACAGGGTATGGGCGGGGTGTGGGGGGAACAGGAGGTAGACACAGGGCATGAGCGGGGGTGGGGGGAACAGGAGGGAGATACGAGCATGAGCAGGGGTTGGGGAGGAACAGGGGAGACACTGGGCATGAGCGGGAGGTTGGGGAACAGGGGAGACACGGGGCATGAGCGGGGGGTGGGGGTGAATGGGAGGGAGACACAGGGCATGAGCGGGGGGAACAGGGGAGACACTGGGCATGAGCGAGGGGTGGGGGGAACAGGGGAGACACGGGGCATGGGGGGAAACGAGAGGGAGACACGGGGCATGAGCGGGGGTGGGGGGAACGGGAGGGATACACGGGCTTGAGTGGAGGGTGGGTGAACGGGAGGGAGACACAGGACATGAACGGGGTGGGGGGAACAGGCGAGGCACGGGGCATGAATGGCGGATGGAGAACAGTAGGGAGACACGGGGAATGAGCGGGGGGTGGGGGTGAATGGGAGGGAGACACAGGGCATGAGCGGGGGGAACAGGGGTGACGGGGCATGAGCGGGGGGTGGGGGGAATGGGAGGGAGACACGGGGCATGAGCGGGGCGTGGGGGGAACGTCAGGTAGACACGGGGCATGAGCTGGGGGTGCGGGGGAACATCAGGTCGACACGGGGCATGAGCAGGGGGTGGGGGGAATGGGTGGAGGACACGGGGCATGATCGGGGGGTGGGGGGACAGGGGAGACACAGGACATGAGCAGAGGTGGGGGGAATGGGAGGGAGACACAGGGCATGAGGGGGGGTGGGGGGCAATGGGAGGTAGACACGGGGCATGAGCGGGGGTGGGGGGAACAGGGGATACACGGGGCATGAGCAGGGGGTGGGGGGAAAAAGGAGGGAGACACGGGGCATGAGCGGGGGTGGGGAGGAACAGGGGAGACATGGGGCATGAGCGGGGGGAACAGGGGAGACACTGGGCATGAGCGAGGGGTGGGGGGAACAGGGGAGACACGGGGCATGGGGGAAACGAGAGGGAGACACGGGGCATGAGCGGGGGTGGGGGGAACGGGAGGGAGACACTGGGCATGAGCGGGGGGTGGATGGGAACATCAGGTAGACACGGGGCATGAGCGGGGGGTGCGGCGGAATGTCAGGTCGACATGGGGCATGATCGGGGGGTGGGGAGGTATGGGTGGGAGACACGGGGCATGAGCGGGGGGTGGGGGAGGACAGGGGAGACACAGGGCATGGGCAGGGTGTGGGGGGAACAGGAGGTAGACACAGGGCATGAGCGGGGGTGGGGGGAACAGGAGGGAGACACGAGCATGAGCAGGGGGTGGGGAGGAACAGGGGAGACACTGGGCATGAGCGGGGGTGGGGGGAACAGGGGAGACACGGGGCATGAGCAGGGGGTGGGGTGAATGGGAGGGAGATACAGGGCATGAGCGGGGGGAACAGGGGAGACACGGGGCAGGAGTGGGGGTGGGGGGAACAGGGGAGACACGGGGCATGGGGGAAACGAGAGGGAGACACGGGGCATGAGCGGGGGTGGGGGGAACGGGAGGGAGACACTGGGCATGAGCGGGGGGTGGATGGGAACATCAGGTAGACACGGGGCATGAGCGGGGGGTGCGGCGGAATGTCAGGTCGACACGGGGCATGAGCGGGGGGTGGGGAGGTATGGGTGGGAGACACGGGGCATGAGCGGGGGGTGGGGGAGGACAGGGGAGACACAGGGCATGGGCGGGGTGTGCGGGGAACAGGAGGTAGACACAGGGCATGAGCGGGGGGTGGGGAGGAACAGGGGAGACACGGGGCATGAGCGGGGGGGTGGGAGGGAACAGGGGAGACACTGGGCATGAGCGGGAGGTGGGGGAACAGGGGAGACACGGGGCATGAGCGGGGGGTGGGGGTGAATGGGAGGGAGACACAGGGCATGAGCGGGGGGAACAGGGGAGACACGGGGCATGAGCAGGGGTGGGGGGAACAGGAGGGAGACACTGGGCATGAGCGGGGGGTGGGGGGGAACGTCAGGTAGACACGGAGCATGAGCGGGGGTGTGGGGGAACGTCAGGTCGACACGGGGCATGAGCGGGGGGTGGGGGGTAATGGGTGGGGAACACGGGGCATGAGGGGGGTGGGGGGACAGGGGAGACACGGGGCATGAGCGGGGGGTGGGGTGGAATGGGGGGAGACACGGGTCATGAGCGGGGAGTGGGGGAACAGGGGAGACATGGGGCATGAGCGGGAGGTGGGGGGAATAGGAGGGAGACACGGGGCATGAGCGGGGGGTGGCTGGGAACAGGGGAGACACAGGGCATGAGCGGGGGTGGGGGGTAACGTGAGGGAGACACGGGGCATGAGCGGGGGTCGGGGCAATGGGAGGTAGACATGGAGCATGAGTGGGGGTGGGGGGAACAGGGGAGACACGGGGCATGAGCGGAGGGTGGGGGGAAAAGGAGGGAGACATGGGCATGAGCGGGGGTGGGGGGGAACAGGGGAGACATGGGGCATGAGCAGGGGGTTAGGGGAAAGGGGAGACACGGGGCATGAGCGGGGGGTGGGGGTGAATGGGAGCGAGACACAGGGCATGCGTGGGGGGGAACAGGGGAGACATGGGGCATGAGTGGGGGGTGGGGGGAACAGGTGAGACACGGGGCATGAGCGGGGGTTGGGGGAACAGGAGGGAGACACTGGGCATGAGCGGAGCGGGGGATGGGGGGTACATCAGGTAGACATGGGGCATGAGCAGGGGGTTGGGGGAATAGGGGAGACGCGGGGCATGAGCGGGGGGTGGGGGTGAATGGGAGCGAGACACAGGGCATGAGTGGGGGGAACAGGGGAGACATGGGGCATGAGTGGGGGGTGGGGGGAAACAGGTGAGACACGGGGCATGAGCGGGGGTTGGGGGAACAGGAGGGAGACACTGGGCATGAGCGGAGCAGGGGATGGGGGGAACATCAGGTAGACATGGGGCATGAGCGGGAGGTGCGGGGTAATGTCAGGTCGTCACGGGGCATGGGGTGGGGGGAACGGGTGGGAGACACGGGGCATGAGCAGGGGGTCGGGGGAACAGGGGAGACATGGGGCATGAGCAGGGGGTGGGGGGAATAGGAGGGAGACACGGGGCATGAGCGAAATGTGAGGGGAAATGGGAGGGAGACACAGGGTATGAACGGGGGGTGGGGGGAACAGGGGAGACACGGGGCATGAACGGGTGGTGGGGGGAACAGGAGGGAGACATGGGGCATGAGCGGGTGGTGGGGGGAACAGGAGGGAGACACAGGGCATGAGCGCGGGGTGGGGGGAAAGGAGGGAGACACGGGGCATGAGTGGGGGGTGGGGGGAACAGGGGAGACACAGGGCATGAGCCGGGGATGGGGGGAAAAGGGACAAGACATGGGGCATGAGTGGGGGGGAACAGGGGAGACACGGGGCATGAGAGGGGGGTGAAGGGGAACGTCAGGTAGACACAGGGCATGAGCGGGGGGTGGGGGGAATGTCAGGTAGACACAGGACATGAGCGGGGTGAGGGGTACTAGAGGGAGACACGGGGCATGAGCAGGGGGTGGGGGGAACAGGGGAGACACGGGGCATGAGCGGGAGGTGGGGGGAAAAGGAGGGAGACACGGGGCATGAGCGGGGGTGGGGGGAACAGGGGAGATGCGGGGGATGGGGGGAACAGGGGAGACACGGGCATGAACGGGGGGTGAGGGGAAAGGGAGGGAGATACGGGGCATGAGCGGGCGGTGGGGGATACAGGAGGAAGACACGGGGCATGATCGGGGGGTGGGGGGAAAAGGAGGGAGACACGGGGCATGAGCGGGGGGTGGGGGGAACAGGGGAGACACAGGGCATGAGCGGGGGGTCAGGAAGAAAAGGAGGGAGACGCGGGGTATGAGCGGGGGTTGGGGGAAAAGGAGGGAGTCACAGGGTGGGGGCGAAAAGGAGGGAGACACGGGGCATGAGCAGGGGGTGGGTGGGAACAGGGGAGACACAGGGCATGAGCGGGGGTGGTGGGGAAAGGGAGGGAGACACGGGGCATGAGCAGGGGGTGGGGGGAAAAGGAGGGAGACATGGGGCATGAGCCGGTGGTGGGGGGAACGTCAGGAAGACACGTGGCATGAGCGTGGGGTGGGGGGAACAGGGGAGATACAGGGCATGAGCGGGGGTGGGGGGAAAAGGAGGGAGACATGGGGCATGAGCGGGGGGTGGGGGGAAAAGGAGGGAGACACGGGGAATGAGCGGGGGGAGGGAGGGAAAAGGAGGGAGACACAGGGCATGAGCGGGGGTGGGGGGGAAATGAGGGAGACGCAGGGCATGAACAGGGGGTGGGGGGAAAAGGAGGGAGATGCGGGGGTGGGGGGAAAAGGAGGGAGACACGGGGCATGAGCGGGGGTGGGTGGGAACAGGGGAGACTTGGGGCATGAGCAGGGGGTGGGGGGAAGGAGGGAGACATGGGGGGTGGGGGGGAAAAGGTGGGAGACACGGGGCATGAGCGGGGGGTGGAGGGAACGTCAGGTAGACACAGGACATGAGCAGGGGGGGAACATGGGGGAGACACGGGAAATGAGCAGGGGGTGGGGGGAGGAGGTAGACACAGAGCATGAGTGGGGGGTAGGGGGAACACTGGAGACACGGGGCATGAGCGGGGGTTGAGGTGGAAAAGGAGGGAGACACAGGGCATGAGCGGGGTGGGGGGAAAAGTCGGGAGACGCTGGGTGTGGGGGGTGGGAACAGGGGAGACACAGGACATGAGCAGGGGGTGGCGGGGAAAGGTGGGAGACACAAGACATGAGCAGGGGGTGGGGGAGCAGGGGAGACACGGGACATGAGCAGGGGGCGTGGGGGGAAAGAAGGGAGACACAGGGCATGAGCGGGGGGTGGGGGTGAACGGGATGGAGACACGGGGCATGAGCGTGGGCAGGGGGAACAGGGGAGACACGGGGCATGAGCTGGGGGTGGAGGGGCAAGGAGGGAGACACGGGGCATGAGCAGGGGGTGGGGGGAACAGGGGATACACAGGGCATGAGCGGGGGGTGGAGTGAACAGGGCGACATGGGGCATGAGCGGGGGGTGGGGGTGAATGGGATGGAGACACGGGGCATGAGTGGGGGCAGGGGAAACAGGGGAGACACGGGGCATGAGCTGGGGGTGGAGGGGGAAGGAGGGAGATACGGGGCATGAGTGGTTGTTGGGGGGAAAAGGAGTGAGACATGGGGCATGAGCGGGGGTGGGGGGAACAGGGTAGACACGGGGCATGAGCGGGGGTGGGGGGAAAAAGGAGGGAGACACGGGGCATGAGCATGGGGTGGGGGGAACAGGGGAGACAAGGGGCATGAGCTGGGGGTGGGGGGTACAGGAGGGAAACACGGGGCATGAGAGGGGGTGGGGGGAACAGGAGAGGCATGGGGCATGAGCAGGGGGTGGGGGGAACAGGAGGGAGACACTGGGCATGAGCAGGGGGTGGGGGGATACAGGAGTGAGACACGTGGCATGAGCGGGGCGTGGGGGTAACGGGAGGGAGACACGGGGCATGAGCAGGTGGTGGGGGGTTAACAGGGGAGACACAGGGCATGAGCGGGGGGCTGGGGGAAACGGGAGGGAGACACTGGAATGAGCGGGGGTCGGGGTAACAGGGGAGACACGGGGCATGAGAGGGGGGTGGCGGCAATGGGAGGGAGACACGGGGCATGAGCAGGGGGTGGGAGGGAACAGGGGAGACACGGGGCATGAGTGGGGGGTGGAGGGGTACAGGAGGGACAAACAAAAGAAAACAAGGCAACTTTGCCTTATTATAACTGGCGCTTCTCATTTGGCCCCTAGAGAGGGCTGCAAGTTCCCAAAATATTTATATCCAATGTTCTAATAAAATCAAAGCATCAGTTAGATCTGTGCAGTTTTGGCCAGGAATTTTTTATTCACATCCCTGTTTTTCTAATTAGATTTATTCTGAATGTGATCTGTTGGGCGATCATATTTTGCCATCAATATACATTTAGCCAATGCATTTCGGTGAAAACCTTCATCAGGGCTGTATATAGGCTCTTGATTACATCATCAAGCTACGCATAGTCATACATTTGTCAATATAAGTTCATTAAATAGTTTGTATACAATACATAAACAAATTCACACATACCATTTTGTTTGTCCCACGAGTATTAAATTGGTACCCCAGAAAAAATAAATGAAAAACAGAAATGTTCATTTAGTATCACGTTGCAAAATTCTATGTACACAGTTTAAGGACAGAAGAGTGTCGTACCTGATCACTTTCAATGCGCTCTCTCTGTCAAATCTGGTAAGCCCCAAAGGCTTTTATTTTGCAACCCTCACGGCTCCAGCCACGTGTGTTGCAGATGCGTGGTGAAACGCATATGTCAATCGTGTCTCTGTGAAAGAAACAGGCTATTAGACAGCCTTTCTAACATGTCTTTAGTGATTATATGAATCAAAGAAGCGAATGTTCTCCGACATTTACCTTCAGTTCCTGCTTTGTTCTGCTAAATTTCTCATTATTACGGATAACCAGGTATCGCTACCTCTACTGGCTAATGCTTGCAGGTTATGCACAAAGCTAACTATGATTAGCTTACTATGTGTTGTATTTTTGTTCTTCATTTGCAGGTTTCAAATGATAGGTCTTAATTAAAACAGGCACAAGTGTAAATGTACAAAAATAGAACTGTAGCGCTTACAATAAAACGTCACGTAGGATTTTTCGTCTGAAAGGACAAGCAGAAAACCTTCACCCAAACAATGTTTTAGGCAATCTCGCACATGGTGTTAGTTAAATTAGAAATAAATGTCATTCCAAGTGTCAAATTACATCCGTTTCATCTGTCGATGTCTGGGCTCCAGACCTGGTAGGCCATTACGATGGCTGCTGTGGGAGTTCATACGCAATCATGAATGTTTAATTACAAAAAACACATGAAGTTCGTTCATTCCTTTAGGAATCAGGGAACTCAAACGATCTATCCAGAAAGTTTCTCGTTGATCCATTGTTTTCTGAAAGTTTTCATGTGGATCTCTCTTTTCCACCATTTCTAGGATAGCAAATCCAATCTGTGCCAAGTTAGGTTTTTTGTCATGCCAATGTCTTGCCACAGCCAAAGTTTTGTTGTTGTTAGGTATACATGATCTGCGTTCGTTCCATCTTGTCTTAGCCGTTCTTACAGTTTGTCCGACTTAATGCAAACAAAACGGACATTTTATGCTACATATCACGATTTGAGAGTCACATGTTCCAAAGCTTTTTAGTTTTATATTTTCTCCTGTATACGGATGTTTCAAAGAATCACCTTTCATGATGTAGCTGCAATTGCTACAATTTAGGCAAGGAAAAGTACCTATTCTCTTGGCGGATTTCTTCTTTTGTGCTGGTCTGGTCTTTACAAGTTTATCTTTCAAATGATGACTCCGTTGATAAGCGAATGTTGGGACTTCTTTGAATAAATGTTCTACACGTTGGTCGCAGGTAACTATGTTCCAGTGCTTTTTAATGATAGTTTTAATGCGGTTACTCTGTCTTGAGTACTTGGATACGAATACTAGGGGGGGTTCATCTTCCTTCTTGGTTTTAGTTCTCAATAGATCTTCCCTTTTCTGAGTTGCTATGCATATTTCTGCTGCTGTCACTTCTTCTTTCATGTATCCACGGTCCAGAAATTTCTTACCCATTTCTTTGACTTCTTTTTGGTACTCTACAGGGTCACTCACTAGTCTTTTTACGCAAAGCATCTGGCTGTATGGTAAATTTTTGATGAGGCTTGGTTGGTGAAAGCTTAGTCGTTGGAGTAGATTATTCCTATCTGTAGGCTTTCGAAAGATGGTGGTCTGGTTTCCTGTGTCGGTTATTCTGATTTGTACATCCAGAAAGTGTATACTTTCACGAGAATATTCATGTGTAAACTGTATTCTCGTGTCCTTACTGTTTAGGTAATCAAAGAATTGAAGTAGTTCTTGTTCACTGCCTTTCCATACCCCAAAGATATCGTCGATGTATCTTATCCAGATACCGAGATGTTGTTGCCACCGTTGGTTGAGTAAAACATTTTCGGTTTTAAATTTGTGCATGAATGAGTTTGCATACGAAGGGGCCATGGTGGCCCCCATAGCTGTGCCAGCCACCTGTAGGTAGTAATTATCTTTGTATCTAAAGTATGAATTGTTGCTGATGAATTACAGCAGTGCCATTATGAATTCTTTTTGAGCTCTTATCTCTTCTGCCTTCCGAAGTATCCATTCCACTGCTTCGTTACCCAGATCGTGTGCGATTGACGTATACAAACTCTTAACGTCAATCGTAAAGCAAATGTTTTGGGAGTCAAATAGTAATGAATTCAGGTGTTGCAAAAAGTGTGTAGAGTCTCGGATGTATGTACTTGTTTTTTTAATCAAAGGTTGTAGGAAGTAGTCCACATATTTACCAAGAGGTTCTAGGATGCTGTTTATCCCTGCAACAATTGGTCTGCCTGGCAGTTTAACTGAGTCTTTGTGTACCTTTGGGAGAGTATAAAAGTGTGGTACCCGTGGGTAAGAATTTGTCAAGAATTTTTTCATGTGATGGTTTATCCACTCAAGTTCCTCTGCTTTATCTAGAAGGATCCCCAGATTTTCTTTAATTTCTGCTGTTGGGTCATTTTCTAATGGTGCATAAGTATTCATGTCTTTCAGTTGTCTTTCGTATTCTTCATCATAGTCCACCGTGTTCAACAAAACTAGACCACCACCTTTATCTGCAGCTCTTATTGTGATGTTTGGATCACCATACAAATCTTGGATTAATTTTAACTCGTGTGGTTTCATATTGCGTCCAGTTTTAGATTTAAAATGCATTTTTTCAAAGTCTCTCGTTACCTGTTTTTGAAAAATGTCTACTGATGGGACACTAATAGGAGGGATAAAGGTGCTCTTGCTCCTGAATTCCTTCAATTCTTCTTCTTTTTTGTTCCCTATTTCCTCATTTTCTAGTTCGCTAAAAACACTTTTAGCTTCATTTTTCTGATTAGTTTGTATAGGTCAATTTTGGACTCTAATAAGGTGCTGTCATACGTAGGCACAAAGCTTAAGCCTTTTTGTAGTGTCTGCAGTTCTTGAGTCGTCAATATCCTTGCTGATAGATTTATCACAATGTTTTCTTTTGTTGTAACCTTGTGTTCGGTTTCCCTCTTTGTCTTTCTCTTCCCCCTTCTTGTTCGCCTGTGCCTTTCTCTAAAAAAGCTGTTCTTCCTCTTGTCGAAGCTTCTGAGGGCCTTGTATATCCTGAAGCTGTTGGTAGATTTTCTTCTTCTACGTTAGTAGACTCTCTTTCATTGTCTGTTTCTGAGCTGGACGTCTCACTGGTATTTGTAGGTTTTGGTTTTCTTATTGGAGGGCCATATTTATCCATCCAAGTATAAACTTCATCCTTCAAATAGTCATATGTATCCCTTTTGAATTTTCTGATCTTTTTGGTTTCAAGCTCTGCCTTGTAGTCTGCTAGCTTACTGTTAATCTCTTCCAGGATTATGTCAACTTCTTCTCTGTTTAGTGTTGCCACAAGTTCTTTTTCTATTTCTTGAATTTCGTTATTAAGGTCGGCCAAATTGTTGGCTAACTCTTGTATGGTGAGTAGTATGAGGTCCAGGGAACACATTTAATATAGCCTCCCATTTCTTGACAAAGCTCTTACTCTCTTTACACAATGTTGGTCGTAATTGTATTCTTAACCCTCTAGGGATCCTTTGGCTTTTATGGAATCTCCCTAACGTGATGGCATGTAATTTGCAATTTATTTCTTTGCGTATAAGATATTCCAATTGTTTAATCTGTTGTTTAGGATCTTGTGTTTTCGTACTGCTTGCCCCAAATCCGCTCTCTTTAGTTAGCCCGAGAATTGATTCTGCTTCTTCTGTTGTGAAGCCAACATATCTGATCTTTTGCTTGTCAAAGCCTCAATTTCTATAAATGACATTCTTTCTTTCATCTTGTTATACTTGAAGTTGAAGATCGGTGTGCCTCCACCTCAATTGTGCTGAGGAAAAAACTAGAAAAAATACCGGAGAGGTGGGCACCACAATGTTTACTCATTGAGTAAACTCAATGTTTACTCACTTCTATTCAATGTGTACATCTCTCAGTTAGTTCCCAATAATTTTGACCTGGAGCTGCCAGTTTAAACTGGTCCTATAGCACTTTAGAAAATGACCCAACAGCAGAAATTAAAGAAAATCTGGGGCTCCTTCTAGATAAAGCAGAGGAACTTGAGTGGATAAACCACGGCTAACTCCATTCTCGTAATGAGGCCCTATGTGTAGTTTCAAGATGCTAATGAATTGAAAGGATGGGGAATGAGACATGGTTTGGGGCCCCATAGGTGGCCTATTAGAATGTCAGGGTTATACTGAATCCGTAGAATTTAAGTTGTGTTGTTATGAAACTTGATGAAGTGTTGGTACTGTTCTGGTTCCATCTTATAACGATTGTGGGGTGGTGTCAGTCTTATGTATGATGGGGCAAAAACATTGGGGAGACTGATAGACCCGTAACCATCGAATCATTTGACTCCTGGCTTAAAGATTCACCAATTCTTCTCACACCCTCACACCCCACAGACTCATGCAAAGGACCATCCCCCAAATGGTTCACACCAGCTAAAGACTTTCAAAAGTCAAAATAACTCTCTGAAGCGCAAATGCCGAGCATCTAAAACCGCTCTCAGCAGATTTATGTTTGCCCACCACCACCGTAATTACAAATCCGAGATCCGAAAGGCCAAAAAGGCCTATTAGAATAAACAAATTCTGAACTGTGGCAGCAGCAGCAAAGAACTCCACAAGATCATCTCCAAATTTGTGAAAACTACTTGCACCTCTGCCCAAACCACCCCCAAGCAAATGCTCTGCGACTCCCTCTTGCTTCATTTCTACAACACTGCACTTGGCAAGTTTGGCAACCCTTAACACCAAACTCTCCACTGCCCCTGCCCCACACCTACCCCTCCCGATCACGCCGCCCTGGCGACTGCAATGCCAGCCTTTTACTCTTTACAACCCATCTCGAGAGATGAGTTCCTAGATCTACTATGCGGCAGAGGACCCCCTGGATCCCCCTTGAACCTCTCCCCCCTCTCTTCAGAAAGAAATATTCTCCTCTATTTGCACAGGAGAGCAGGCAAGGTCCATACTAAACGACTCCCTCAACTCTGGCACCTTTCCAGAGGCCTTTAAAATAGTGCATGCCAAACTGCCTCTAAAAAAGGCATCCCGCGACCCCCTTGACCCTAAGAATTACAGGCCGATCTCCAACACCAGATTTCTCGTAGAATCCAGCCAACTACTCGACCCCATGTAATTAGGCTTCAGGCCGCGCCATGGAACAGAAACCACTCTGATCTCGATCTGGGATGACCTCAAGGTCGCAGCAGAGTTTTAGGGTTGCACAGCACTTATTCTCCTTGATCTGTCAGCAGTCTTTGACACCGTTAGCCATTCTATCCTCCTTGACCGCCTGCACTCTCTAGGAATCCGTGGCTGGGCACTGGAATGGATTGCCTTCTTCCTCAGCAACAGGAAACAAATTGCTTTCCTCTCCCCTTTTGTCTCAACGGCTCGCGCTGTGAACACTGGAGTACTGCAAGGTGCCTGCCTCTCTGCTCTCATTTTCAACCTCTATCTGACCACTCTACCCAGAACCATCTGTGTGCACAACGTATCCTGTTAAAACTATGCTGACGATACCCAAATTATGCTAAGAATTCCCAAAACAAGCTTGTCTCAGTGATATTGACTAATGGATGACAAGAAACCACCTCCTTTTGAACCCAGATAAAACTGAAAGCATGGTGTGCAGCAATATTGCCCTTCTCCCACAGCCACTCCCATGGCCCCCCTCCCTTGGCAGCCCCCCTTCCTCCAAAATAGTCACAAACCTTGGCTGCACTATGGACTCAGGCCTAACCTCTGCCGTCTGATCAATAATGTATCAAAATACTGACACAACCACCTCAAACTCCTTAGACGCATTTTCCCTTACATCACCTATCCCAACAGACTCGACGCTGTTATGTCCATTGTTATGTCGAGACTGGACTATGCCAACTCCTTGATATGATATTATATGATATAACAGTTTATTTACATAGCGCCTATACACAATGTGTTTCAAAGCGCTTCAAGGCAAGGGAGGGAACAAGGGAAAATACAATGGGCCTCATTACGACCCAGGCGGTAAGTTACTTACCGCCCCATTCCGAGGTTAGCGGGGCGGTAAGTCCCCATTAACCTATTTACCCTTCCCAATTCCCATTTTTGCCCCATAGGGCATAATGGGAGTAGGGAAGGCGTTAATTACGCCACCGTAAATTACGGTGGCGTAATTAACAACAAGATCCCTTAGCGCCATGGATTCTAACACCTGCTAAAAGCAGGTGTTAAATCCTCCATGGCGCTAAGGGACCTCGGAATCAGGCGGTAAGGGTTGGCGCTGTTTACGCCGCCATAAACCCCTTACCTCCTGGGTCCTAATGAGGCCCAATGACATTCTTACAAGGCCATGAACTACAAGAATGTTAAATTTAATATCGTGCTCGGCCTGGCGACATTTCAGATAGTGCAAGAGCTAAGACACAGATAAGGAAGGGAGGGTGGTGGGACGGAAATGGGAATAGACATGCAACTACCGTACTAGGTGGCCTGGCAACATTTCTGGTAGAACCAGAGATTTACAAGAGGTGAGGGTGAAGGGGAGGAGAAAGGAGGGAGAGGAACAAAACAAGCGACTGTCGTACTAGGCCTGACGGAATTTCAGATAGTGCTGGAGGTGGGGGTGGGGGGAACAAGTAAGGGAAGGGGGAGGAGACAGACATTTGTTGCTATCATACTAGGTCCAGGGATAATTCTGATAGAGTATTTGCATAGAAAAAAGTAAGGGACGGTGGGAGGAAAGAGGGAGAAGGGAGAGGAGGCGAGAACAGAGAATAAAACAGTGGAAAAGAGCAAAGAAGCAGAGGGGAGAGCGAATACAGTTGCTGGGGTCAGTAAAAACACATAATGTTGCAGAGAACAGAAATGTAAGCAAGGATTCAAGATGATGATAGGCACAGCACAATTCAGGGCCACCATGAGTATGAGATGCAGGGGAGGTCCAGCATGAGAGTTGAGAAGGTGAATCACTAAGAGTCAATGGGCCTCATTATGAGGAGGGCGGTAAGGGGTTAACGGCACCGGTAAAGGTGCCGGAGCCGTTAACCCCTTACCGCCCTATTACGAGGTCCGCTCGCGGGACCCGCTCAGGACGCCTGGTTTTACATGGTTTCAATGGGAATGGGAATGGACCGAGTCCGGGTTCCCTGAATGGGGAAATACCGGGCCCTCCAAGGTCGGAATGGCCCAGTATTTCCCCATTCAGGGAACCCAGACCCAGACCCGAGTTAGGGGGCATCCATGCCCTTATAAAGGGCATGGCTACCTCCAAACTCGTAATGAGGCCCAAGCCCCATAAAGTCAAATCCAAGCATTGGCAACAGGTCGGTGATGGGGAAAACCATAGTGAACGAGACATCTCCTGCAGTGATTAGGTGTATGGGGGATGGAAGAAAGGGATAAGGGGGAAGGGGAAAGCGAGAAGAAGAGATCAGGCAAAGCAGGGGGGAATGGGGGAGAACATCATGAGGGGCCAGAGGATGGGAGAGGGGGGAAAACGGACACCACCGGGGACCAGGGAGGGAGGGGGCACAACGGACATCATGGGGGACCAGGGAGGAGGTGGGGGCACAATGGAAAACATGGAAGACCAGGAAGGGGACCCCCAGCCCCAAAGAATGTATGAACTTAATCGTGATCTATAGGCCCCCCTCCCTCGTCACAGACTTCTGTAGTGAAATTACACAATTGAATAATCTGAAATCGACCAACACTGCTACTGTACTGGTTGGGGATTTCAATAGGTGGCGTGGAAATCCTCTGGATAAAGACGCAATCCTTCTCGAGAAAAATATGAAAAATAATTACTTTACAGTCCAAAATAGTGATCCCAAAATGGCTAAAGGAAATCAGTTAGATTGGGTTGTCACGCAAAAAATATGAACATCCAGAATCTGTTATCGCAGCTTTGTATTTGGTCAGACCACTTTTCTGTCTCGTTTGAAGTACACTTGCCGGACAACCCAATACTAACCCATAGCCCCCATACGAGGGTACTGAGTAGAAATTTCAAAGGCTTAGGCCCCGAACAAGTAAAACCATGTCTAAAAAAGATCGCTGAACACCTCCAAATCAGGGATTCTTGGGAGAAAATGCTGAAGCAATTCACTAACCAAATACAAGAAGTGGCGGAGCAACATGCCCCCCCTTAAATCCAAAATGGTTATGGACAATTATAACCATCAAAGCTGGTTCCACAGTAAGCTTGGTGAGCTTAAAACCGAGAAAAGAAGACTGGAGAGGATCTGGAAAAAAGATCCATCACCAGATAATAATGAGTGTTGGAATCGCGTGAACACTAAATATAGAATAAGTATCAGAGAGGCCAAAGCCAACCATTATAACATATAACAAGCTGATAGAAGCCGCACCAAATTCGACAAGCAACTCTTTGACATCCTTAACTCAGTAGAAAAACCTAAAGTATTATCCCCCCCCCCATATGCTCCATCTGAGGAGGACTGTGAATTGGTGCAAAGGGCATTCTCTGAGAAAATACAGAAAGCCAGGGAGGCTATTATATCGGCTAGAGAGGCCTCCAAGGAGACTTCCATACCATCGGTGGCTGAACGGTGGCAACACACGTTAGTAAATTTCAACTTCCAATCCATCTCAATAGATGAGATGATTAAAGTATTGTCGAAAATGAAACCTTCCTTTGCAGAAAAAAATATCCCCCCTAAAATAATCCTGGAAAATAAGGAACTGTTTACCCAAGTTCTTACTAAAATAGTTAACGCCTCCTTCCATGAGGGCATGGTCGCCCAAGACATTAAGAAAGTTACCATTATGCCCCTGGTCAAGAAACCGGGCTTAGATCCGAAGGACCCTGGTAACCTACGTCCTATAACTAATACAACTTCATCCTGAAAATGATGGATAAAGTAGATGCAAATCAATTCCAATCATATGTTGAGGCTAACAACATTCGGTATGATCAGCAATTGAGCTTTGCTGCAAGCACACAGCACGGAGACTGCGATGCTTGATCTGCAGACACATATGTTATCCATATTAGATAAGTGGGATGTTAATGCGCCTGTATCTTAGTGCTGCATTTGAACTGGTGAACCACCAATTACTACAACAGGTTCTGGTGAAAACGGCTGGATGTTACAAGGCCGCTTTGACGTGGTTGACATCCTTTCAGGTGGATCGAGTAGCAAGAGTCCACTGGGGAGAGAGGTTCTCTAAGACAGCTCACATAAACACAGGGGTTCCACAGGGAGCCAGCCTGACCCAACTACTTTTCAATCTCTTTATGAAATGGTTATGTGAATTAATAGAGATCACTGGTGTATATTTTGCCAGTTACGCTGATGATACACAGTTCGTGTTGGAATTGGAAGGTGACTACCAAAAAGACTCGGCTAAAATCGCAGCAATTTACGGTATAATTGACAAATGGATGAAGTCTAATTGGATGTGCTTAAATTGCAAAAAAAATGAGCAGATGATATTTGGCTCCTGTCAAGCAAGAGCCAAATTAGGAACAGAATACAAGTCGTCCTTGGTGAAAGACTCAACTATTAAGGTATTTGCGCAAGTGAAAACCCTATGGATGTTGATGGAGGCGTCACTGGGCGTAGAGGCCCAGGTAACTACCTTCATAAAAACAGTGCCTATTATCTCCGCTTCCTGAGAGCCATCCGCCCCCTTCTCAGTGAGAAGAACTCGGCTACAATCGCCCAGGCCATTATCCTATCACGCCTGGACTATGGCAACTCACTGATTTTGGGCGCTCTGAAGAAAGGCATCGAGAGATGTCAGATAATGGAGAACAACGCGGTACGCGTGGTCAAAGTGATTCACAGAAGAGACCATGTGACGGATGGAAGGAGAGCATTACACTGGATCTGGATTGAGGACAAGATACTCTTCAAATCAGTGACACTAGTACACAGATGCCTGAATGGGGTAGCACCAGGGTATTTCAGGAACAAGTTCTTAAGATACATTCCTAATAGGCCTCTGAGAGCTGAAGCACACAGCAAGTTGCAGGTGCCCCGTGTCAACTGAGTGACCGGGGCAGGGAAATACTTCCCCGTACGGGCTGCACAGCAGTGGAACAAACTTCCACTGGCTATTCGCTTGGAACCTAACTTTAGAATGTTTAGGAAACATCTCAAAACACACCTATTTAAGTAAAATCCCTAAACTGAATGTGTCTTGAACTGCTACTATGTCTAAGTTTGTCTTGCCATCTGGTTCTATGTCACTGCGCCCTGATGCCTGCAGGCTTTCGGCGCACTACAAACACACAAATGAATAAATAAATAAATAAATAAATAAATAAATACTCTATGAACACCTCACCATCCTGCTAGAACGCAGCTATACCCCATGAAGAAATCAGCCTAGATGCACACATAAGCATCCTACACAGCCCTAATGCCGCCAGAATGCAGTCTCGGAGACCAACCACCAGACTGCACACATTCAACTGTTCCTTCAATATCACCATACTTAATGTTAGGATGCAGGTACCTTCAGGCATTCGCATCAGCTGCTCACATATTTAGTGCACCCAAGCACCCCCCTGCTCTCACGACTGACCTGGTCTACGGTCCCCGAGGGCGTTCAACCTACAACTGGTTTGAGGTCATACCACTGCTATATAGAGCACTATGTAAATGCCAAATAACATAACATACCATAACAAAGTACACAAAAACCTGCACATTATTTGTTGGAGCAGTGATCCTGTTCTTCACATTGCTGTGGATAAGTCTTCTCACCTTTTTTCTTATTAAATTTCGGTACATGTTTGAATCCCAATGATCCGCCAAAAGTTGAACATTTCAACCTTAGGTGTGACACATACTTCAAACACAATAGACAAGATGGAGTTACAGACAGCTAATATGGAAGGAGTCTCAACACAAATAAGCATATACCCAATAGAATTAGGGCAAATCTGGACATGCCAGTCTAAAAAAGCATACAGTGGGCCTAGTATGCAACTTCCGGTGTATCAAATATCTGTGATATATTAATCTAGACTAGTGACCCTGAATATGCACATCACAGACATGTATAGGGACCTGCTGAGATCCAAGATAGAAGCTGTTGCTCAAGGAGCACTGTTAGATCCTAAAGATGATCTAAAAAAGTTAGATGACATGGCAGATCATGCATGTTTTGTGAAATATTTTTACACCTTTCTTTTTTATAAGAAAAAAACAGTGCAGTGCTTAAACATAACCTAATGGGAGCATTGCCCTGTTCCTTTTTTGAACGTGCCACTAGAGTTCAAGGGACAATTCCCTTACGTGCCAAAGCCCCAGGTGAACGGAGAGCATATAGCACACAATTGATATATTCCCCCACCTCTCACAGATGGCCAGTGTATGTGGCCTACACATTCTGTGGTATGTGGTAAAATATTCTATGCCACAATGACAGAGAAAACTTGGCAAGACCGAGTCCCTCTCACCACGTCATGGGAGGGTGAATCTTGGCAAGTACACGGGACAGATACTCTGGATATAGCATGAAGAAATCCACATTTTGATGTTTTTCCTCAATCTGACTCTTTATGCTTTAATGTGTAGTTCAACCTATTTACCCACATGTTCAGATGGGAAAGCCTGAGATGGTGGGTTTTGGTGGACAACTAAACAGCTTAACAAAACAAAGGAAGGTAAATATGAACATATTTCAAATGCCTCAGGCGTTCCGGTAGATTGGAATCTTGGCACCAATGTAAAAAAAGGCACAAAGGTTTAACCGTAGGGCCATACATAGCTTGGGCTTCACAAAACGTTTCAGAAAACCATGTCATTTGTATAGGCAAAGTATGCCAATTTATGGTAAAGCAAGCACCTCTAAATGAGGCCGTTAGTAAAATAGACACATGGGGAAGGTCAGGTAATCGGTCAGCAATCCGAGACAGGATAGATCACCTAGAAAGGGCCAGGTACAAAAGGTAGGTGAAAGAAGCTGAACTTGCCTTGGAGAAAGCTGTCCAGGAAATCCAAGGACTGGCTGAACCGCCAATTGAGATGAGCTATTTTGCAGCTGATGACCACTTTATTGCATTGCAGCAAGGAATCTACATGCTGAGAGATGTGGTAGTGGATATGGTTCAGATTATCTAAGAAGACTTGGAAACTGTACAGGATGAACAACAGGCAGTTGTCGAGCTTCCGAAGATCACAGACCTCCTGGACACACTGTCTGCAGGAATTCCAGACTGGTCTATCATCACATGGTCAGAGCCACTGACAGTTCTGAACCTATGAAGACAAGCTCAAAGACAGGATATTTCATAGTCCACTTACACTCTGCTGAGTTTAATAAAAAAGACATTCTATGGAATATCAGTGCGGGATAAAGATTGTGTGCATGGACACTGCATGGGATCCTGAATATTGCCAGCTTGTTCACTGTCCCAAAGGTAGTTAAGTGTTGCAACATCATTCTTCATTTTTCATCTGCCACTGTGGACTGAGGTAGTGCTAGTGTTAGTGCTATTGAATTGGCCTGAGGTGAACCTATCATACCTCTTGGATATGAAGATAAACATCATTAAAACCACAGAGACTCATCAAACAGAAGACTGTAGCAGACCAAGACAGTGACAGCCACAATATGGGCAGGGGCAGGGGATGAGACCCAGACAATGGTTCTCAAACCAATGAGCCAAGACACCCTATTGCCTATATTCAATCTATCCCTCTATCATCTGGATCAGTCTGATCTGAATCTTCTTTTCAAAGGACTTTCTTACGTTCACACTACGAGAGCTGATGCTTTCAATACCGAGCTGGAATTACAAACATTCTTTTGGGAATATATGGCTGAAACATTTTTTGGAAGTCTATCTTCCAGCGCACCAAGGGGAACAGGGAAATAGCCCCGATATAATACCTAATGTTAGTGGCCTAAAGATAAAAACCACTTTTGTACCTCCGTCACATACCTGTACTCCGGAAATCCTAGCTTTTGAAAATATTGTCACACGAGACGTTTTAGAAACAATCAAGAAAAATAACCATAAACCAGACAATTTAACAAAAGACGAGAAAAAGCCTTACAAAGCTATGCGGGATTGAAACCATCACTATAAAACCCGCAGATAAGGGGGTGGTATCGTGATCCTCGACACAAATGCATATGAAACTGAATGTATGCGGCTATTACAAGATCTGACATCATATAAAAAGCTGGACAGAGATCTTTGAGACTGCAAGATGAAATTAAAAGTCTCACTAATCATGCAGAGTGTGAGGAGTGGATTAGTCTGAAGGAAGGCAGTTTTTTTAACAAAGCTGCCCCCAAAAAGGCAGCATTTTATATACTGCTGAAAATCCACAAAAATGTAACTAATCCACCAGGGAGACCTATTGTCTCTGCCATTGGCTCTTTATTGGAACCATTGTCAGTGTATTCGGAATTCTTCCTAAAACCTTTTGTGCGGAAAATGCCTACGTACGTAAAGGATTCAACAGACATGATCAGGATCGTTCGGGACATTCAGATAGAGGATGAAGACATCCTTGTAACGATGGATGTTGAGGCCCTCTATACAGCCATTCCTCTGATGGAAAGTCTCCAAGTTCTTGGCGAATTTTTAAATGCAAGACCTATACCTCACCAACCACCAACTGAGTTTATCCAAGAATGCATGAGACTGGCTATGACGGAAAACTTTTTCCTTTTTAAGAGACAGCTCTATAAGCAAGAAAAGGGTGTGAGCATGGGGGCTACTTTTGCCCCAGATGTCGCAAACTTGTATATGGCAAACTATGAAAACAAGTTCATTCTTGGGAATGGCAATTCTCTTAGTACTTGTCTTGATGCCTACCTCCAAGGAGCCAGGTCCGACCCAGCGACCCCAGAGGCAGGCATCATTTCCCCCAGGGGAGTGCCAGCGGGCCCAAGCTGGGGCCCTTTGGATGCAGTCCTGGCGCCAGGCTCATGTTGGACCTCTGTCCTGGCGCCTTAGGCGCAAGGCTCATAAAGCTAGACATGTGTTCAAGTGTTTTAATGTGCACTTACCTGATGCAGACCATGCTGCCACATCCAGGCCCTCTTGAGGCCTGAATGGAACTACTTTACCTGTGGGACTACTTTCCACCCGGGTGTGGTCGGGGAAGGATACATACCTGATCGGAGGAAGGATACACACTTGGGACTTCTACCAAAGCTATTTAAACCACACCCGATCAGCAACTCATGCTTCGCGTTGTTCTGCTCCTCGCAGCTGGACGCTCACCGTGTCAGCTCCTGCATCTGGACTTCAGCCACGCCTGTCAGCATCCTGGGTCACCTGCAAAGGGAGACAAGAGATCTTACCAGCTAAATCTGCACCATAGAGACATCACCGACGATCCTGAAAGGGAAGACATTATTTTTAAAAGCATTTTGTTACGATCGCTGCAGCGCTGCATTTCACTCACCTTTCCTGGGTTCCTCCATCTTCAGCAGCGATCATCCGGATATACAGCCACTTCCCAGAGCCTAGAGAAAAAGACAAGAATAAGAGGTGAGAGAAGGAAGGGAATAAGACTTCAATATACAAGAGTAACAGGGGATACCAAGGATATCTCAATACCGTGACCTGGCCTGGATAGAGCACAAAAATACTTCACAAAGAAGGTCAGAGTACTATTCGTGTTTATATGGTGAGTACCAGAGCAGTCTATCTGTCTCCAAACACCCATTAGCTCATTGACATAAAGATAAAATATAAAACAATGTGTCTTATTACACCCATTATGCTGGGTTGAAACAAATAGAATTCAATCCAGTCGACACACCAGCACTATTAAATATAGTTTATTAACATTTTCTGAAAAAAATTGTCATAAAAAATACACATTATCAAGAATGTCAATATCATTCAAGTCGTAAACCAGTCCCCCCAATTCATCCGTGGGCTGGTACAATATAACATTCCCATCTAAAAACCACAAGACAACACACGTCAACCATACCGCATTCACTCACAAACCATTCATCACTTCATACACTTTTTACAAATAATTATCATTATACAAATGATCACACTAAAAAACAAAGTTGTAATATGAGTCCATTATTAATGTGGACTATACACATTCACTACTGAGTCAGACTTGAATGATACAATCTGGTCCGACTCTAGCTAATTATACTTAAAGCTGTTTATAATTAACAGTACATTCCCCAACCCGACATGTTTCTTTCTGTATAGGTCTAGGTAAACAGAAATTCTTCAGGGGCACTATGGTCCCATGTGGTCAGGTGGATTATAGATGGAAAAAAGTTGAACGTGTAGACTGCTCCGGGAAAACTCACCTAAATATAAACACAGAATAAACAACATCAATCTGGCGTAATTGCTCGAATTATTAAATTGATCATTACCATCTCCGCACCAATTAATCAGCGGGGTGTAGAAAAGGGGTAGTAAATACCCTAAATTTGCCTCTACCACTGTAGAAATCAAGAAGACCGAAATTCGGACCCAAGACGGGCACACCATATTAGTTGGTATGTCCCTGGTAACACCACCACCACCAGCACCACATGGCAAGCTTGGACAACCAGCACCGATTAGATAGCGCCTCCTCATTGGGAGCACCCACAATCATTCTCAAAACGTGCTACATGCACAAAAAATGGGGACAAGTGCAACAATTTCATTATCTACCGACCATACAATTACGACAGGTCTTTTGTAGATGTCTCTATCCGTACCTCCGATAGAAATCACACAGGTCCAGTACTAGAGCGCCTGAAGACACTGATCAGGTCAAAAATCCGAGCACAAAAAGGAAGAAGTAGAGCCAAATCTCTGGACAAGTTGGCACTCGTATTATTTAATTGAAGACCACCTAAAAACAACATGAGGTAAACAAAGATGAAACTAAATGACTCTTAATCTTTCACAGAATGGTCGAGTAAAGAGTATTGTACTATCACCTGTACAGGTGATATCTCAACCTAGGTGATCAGAGTCTGCAAGGGGTAAACCTAGACTCCTACAGAAACTATCCACCCTCAAATCATGCACGCTCACAGTAGCTTACCTCAATCCGAAGGGTATGAGACTCTCCGTTGTGTGTATCAATGACATACATTCTAGCAGTGGTCACCCCATCAGTCGACCCCCATAGTCTGGTCAAAATGGATCAAAACCCGCAACTCTCGTGTGTAACTACAAAGTATGGGAGAAAAGAGAGAGACCAAACATTGACACTCATCAATGAGTCTCATCACAGCCACTGAGTATACAGGTCTCGTAAGTAACACGACTCTCACAGGGAGGGGTGGATCGTCCGTTCATAATAAAACGTGACATCTAACACCCGCGGTCAAACCCCTGCACCAACTACAGCGGGAGTCACCATACAACCAAGCAACCAAATCGAAGTGGCGTAGATAGAATAAATCAATCACCCAAGACTCTATGACACTGGCTACATCGACAGACCTATTCGCAGCAGCCCTGCTTACCTGAATTACTCTCGAGTGTACTACGAAGGAAGCCGTAATCTTCCTCTGAACCCTCACGTCCGGAGTACGGGCGAAGCGTATCCACAAAAAATACACGGATTCGTCCGATCACGTGATAATCACGTGATATGGATTTTGAGTGCGTCAATAAATACACACCCATCAACCATCACTCAACTATAACGGCTCGTCACAACAACACGGCACAACAGCCGCATCACCAAGCCCACAGGATTCGACCCAAGCGAGCCCATCATCCCAGCCAAATAAATGTGTGAGTGAGCATCTTGTACACTGTCAACATGTAACATTAAACATGATTTCTTGACACTACTTAACACGTTACTCCAGACGCAATTCACCCAAGTACCCAAGACTTTGAGCCGCAAAAAAAATTATTTATATATATGGGGGGAAGACACCAACTAGTGTGTCTTGAACCTGCACACCATAACGTGTATGAACAACCATGGTCCACAATTGATTGAAAATCCATATACATTCCAGGCAAAAAAACACAACATAATGGCTCTGTCATCAGACTCACCTGTCGTAATGAAGCAACTGGGACTAAAAATTCCAGTCTATTGCCTCATTTAAACCAACACAATGACTCTTACTCAAAAAAATGAGTTTAGTTTCCTCCCTTGATAAGGTCTGTTTATCCACTGCGACGTTGTTAGTTACCACAATTTTCTTCAATACTGTCCACCTTAACTCGTCACACCCACGGTTCTGCATTAAAAAATGCCCTACCAGAGGGGCTGTCAGATTCCTTAATCTAATACAGCTCCTATGTTCACTGATGCGGATTTTGATTTTTCTTTCCGTTTTGCCAATGTATATTTTGTCACAAGGACACCAGACGGCATAAATTACATGGCTCGAGTTGCAATTAGAGAACTCCCTTTGAGCCCAGGGTCTAGCGAGACCGATGTCAACCTGGGTGGTACGTTTCGTTAGGGGGCAGCACACACACGTGCCGCAGGGAGCATGTCCTCGTAACTTGGGTAGCCCCCACTGCTGGGTAATGGTGGTTTGTTTATCCAATTTGGTACTTATATCATTCCTACTTACCAACTCTTTAACATTGCGTCCCCTTTTAAAAGCACAGCGCGGACTTGCCACTGGTATTTTAGCTTGTGCTAAAAGGTGCCAATGTTTTTTAATAATCTTGACCACATGATTAGACAGACTGACAAAGACCAATGGGTCAGTACAAGAAGAACAACTTTTAGGTCTATATTCAAGCAGGGCCTCTCGATGGTTATTTGAGGCTCTCTTGAATGATCTTCTGACAATCTTATCGGGATAACCTCGCTGGATCAAATTCTGACTCAAAATCGTGGATTCGGACTCGAAAGTATCCCTCATACTGCTGTTACGTTTAAGTCGTAAGAATTGTCCGAACGGTAAGTTATCCCGCAAGGCCTTCGGATGAAAGCTATCATATCGGAGGAGAGAATTCCTGTCAGTGGATTTGTGGAATGGTTTTAAACCCAATACATTAGTTGACAAATCAGAGTAGATGGTTAAATCCAAAAAATCTATCTGTTCCTTGTGGGAATTCATAGTGAACTTCAAAAAGGGGTTAATCTCGTTCAGCCATTGAAAAAACCTACCTGTTGGGTCTTTCCCATTTCATTTCGGGTCTTGCCGCTTCCAGGCATTTTCCGGACCCCGGCCCCTATGGGGAAAAAAGACAAAGACATTGAATGAGCGTATGCAAAGTCAGTTCCCGAGCGCTCATCCAGAACTAACCTGCCATTTACTGGAACTGGAACTGCACGTTTCACTTCGGGTCGGTGCCATATCTCCGGCATTCCGAACCCCGGCCCCTAAGGGGAAAAAAGACATAAGCATTAGCGCTTGCTGCAAAAAGACAATGAACATTATTATTAAGCTTGGACTTTTGAATTTGCAACAGAACTTTTACAGAGCCTTACCTGAATAGTCAAGCTTACCTGAACTCCCATCAATCCTCAATCCAGTGAAGTAACTGGGTTTCAAAGCGCCCCTGCATCAGAAGCAGGATGGAGAGCTCATCCTTCCTGACCCTAAGGTGAGACTTCACAGGGAATCGTGGAAGGGTATCGTGGAGGGTTGGAAGAGAGTGGGAGGCTTCAGCATAACTCAGCCAGTAGGTAATACTCCCTTTTAACGCACAGGGGAATATTCCTGCGAGCCGGAGAAGCCAGAGTAGAGGGCCCTTCCTGTCCGTCTTCAGAGTCCTGCGCTTCACCATTGAAGAAGCATCAGCACTCGAAGCCAGACCTGCGCCTCTGTGGGAATCAGGTGAGCGTTACAGTACTCACCCAACGCTTAATTCCCATCTGTGCACCTGGCATCATTATATTGATGATGTTTTTCTCATTTGGAAAGGGTCTATTTCATCTTTGACAGAGTTTCACGGGTGGCTTAACCAATGTAATAACAACATCAAATTCACTTTGGAATACAATCATCAACAAGTAAGCTTTCTCGATCTAGTGATAAAAAAATCAGGAAATCGTTTGATCACTACCCTATTCAAGAAACCCACCGATAAGAATTCCCCCCTACATTTTAATAGCTTTCATCCCTCTAGCCTATGCCAAAATCTACTGTATGGCCAATTCTTACGAATAAGGAGGAATTGTACAGAAAAATAAGGATTTTAAAATTCATGCTGAACAACTGAAGGAGAGATTGAAGGTGAGGGGATATCCGAATAGGTTGGTGAAAGATCACTTGAAAAGAGCAGAATTTACTGATCGAGAGACATGCTTGACCACCCGAGAAAAACAAAAGAATAAACGCCTAGTGTGCATAACTACATTTAGTTCTATTAGTGGTGACGTTAAAAGGATTATAAACAAGCTTTGGAACCTAGTTAAACAGCCAGGGACGCTATTGCAGAAGCCCATGTTCCCATTTAAAAGAAACCAGAATCTGAGACAGAGACTTGCTCACACTTATAGGGATCCCAGAAAAGAACAATCAATTACTACTCAGTGGGGTTTACCACAGATTCTTGGGCACTATAAGTGTGGTAAATGTGTGGCATGTCCACTGACGGAGAGTAAACGGGAGTTCCATTATGGCAATCATATATGGAAAATGAATTGCCATACAAATTGTCTAACAAAAAATGTGATCTATGGATTTCTTGCCCTTGCCAACTACTGTACATTGGTAAAACTACACGAGAAGTGAGACAGCGCATATCTGAGCATAGGAGCTGCATTAGAAACAATGTTGCAGACAAGTCTCTCGTGGAACATTTTGTAAAATTAAAGCACAAAGACACGGACCTAAGGTGATTCGTGCTGCACCATGTTAAACCCAATATGAGAGGTGGTGATATGGGCACAATCTTGCACCGTATTGAAAAACGGTGGATCCATACCCTAGACACTGTGCGGAACGGTTTAAATGTATCATTTGAGTGGAACGCTCTAATTACACATCTGTTATATCATCTGATGTATGTCGTTTTGTCAGAGGATATGTGGCGTCCGACATATCTAATACTTCCTGTAATATTCTCTGTATATTGTAAAGAAAAAAATGCCTTTTATTGTACTGTGGAGATATGTAAACATTAAAACTAGCGTGCTAACTCATTTTTGTGGATTCTATCACACAACTGATTAAGAAAAAAAGAAAAAAGAAAAAAGAAAGAATGAACAAACCAGTTAGCATGAGGTCGGGTATGTCTCAATCTTGAGATCCTGTCATTAATAAACATAGAGATATATGTTAAAAACAGAATGAACACTAAAATGTTCACTTATGTACATGCAAAAAGTCGAATTTTTTAGACAACGATTTCTGTTTTCTGTTGTTTTAATTACTTGAATTTGTGTAATGTGTCAATAGACAATGGACAAAGCAGCCCGCTGTTGATTAGTGCTTTAACATACACATGAATCAATATTTTTTTTAACAGTTTTTTTTAAACAGTTTTTATAGTCCTATAGACACGCTGGCACACTCGCCACGAATCCACCATGAATGAGTGTTAGTCCTTTTTTTGTGTCCATTATGCTGGGATGGCCTATAAAAAAACAATAGTCCCTTGTTTATGTTGTCATTTGGAAACACGAACGGTTTTGGCATGATTATGGTGGTACGCGGTGCAGTTATCATTATAAAGGTAAGCTCCATGTGTAAACGCACACTGGATGTGGCTTTGGGCATAACACGTAGAGCGGATGTCTGGGAATTCTAGCGAGATGACGTATAAATTGACTCCATTTAGGACTAGGGGTATCGGCAACATGGCGTGGATACTTGGCGCTGCTACTAGACAGCGTGTAATTGAAACACTCACTATATCTGGGTCCTAAATTGACCAGTTTATACTTACCATCATTTTAGAAGATGGATTCACTGCCCCTGCCTCACACTTTGTGTGGAGAAGGACTTGTGCAATGGAAAGAACACGCCACCTTAACACCTGCAGTCTTAGGCCATTTGAAAAACCAAATTGAAATAAACAATATGCCGGATTGGAAAGGCGTAATGATTTGTCAATATAATTAATGATAGAACTACAGACGGAATTACAGATGGATACATTGCCTAAAAAATGAATACTTTACCGTGTATATCACGTGATAGTGACGAAATCTTGTTTGTATTCTGGCAGGATTTTTCCTCCTCTCCATGACCATTTATGGGGGATTCATGTGATTGAGCTAAAACAACACAATAACCCAATTCACAGAGTGTGAAAAGGAACTTGGGTGAGTGAACACACCTATTAAAAGTGTATTGGTTATGCTTAATAGAAGGTGCAACTAACAAAGACAAAAGACACATTAGAATGTTCTGGTTCTTTTAGGTGTCTGGAGCTGGAGATAATTTGGCTACATCTGAAAACAATACCTTGTGACTGAGAACCAGTTAAAACTGTAAGTTCATGTGGCCATGTGTGAGATTATTAATCAGAATTTGGAACAAATTGATACAGAGAATTTAGTATTACCTTTGTTGATTCACAGGATCTTATATAAGTCAGAGATACCGTGGAGGATTCATTCCTATTATCTACTTGTCATCCCTTGAATTGATACATGGGGGTGAGTAGGTTGATGTGTTTATTCACATAATACACATGTGACAATATTAGTCATCAATAAAAAAAGCAATATGGATGACATGGAATACTGATGGTTATTTTATGTATGTTTTGTAGATCTGAAATTGCCATATACCATTCCAAATATAAGGGCAGACCTACTAGCTCTTGCCCCATGTCCTGAAGAAGGTCTTGGAAAATCAAAGACAGGCAGTTCTGTTATATGTGGACAGAAACACATGTCGACGATTATGTGAACATTCTGGTGAACTTACAAATCAGATAAAATATGACACCTGAAAATGAGGACTGGGTCATAAACATTTGTGATAATCACTATTTGGAAACATCTGTATTAGTAGAACAATACATTGTGTACAAACTGTCAAATTGTGTTTTATTTTTTTTAAAGTTGAATGTATGAATGAGTGAGTACGGGATTGAGTATGGAAGCTGAACATATGAAATATATGATGATGAATTTATGATTTTAAAAAGCAATACATACAATGATGTATTATAATTTGATTGATTAAAATTTGGAATATTTTTTTGAACAACATGTGTCATCCCTTTCCACTGGTCCACTTTTCTGTTTTGAACTCTATATCTTACCTGAAGGACCAGGGATTTAGTCCAGGTACACCCCTTTATTTTGAAGTTGGCCAAAGACCTACTGAAGTGAACACCAGACAGTCTAAAGGAAATTCAAGGCCTACTGCTCCACTCCACCAAATCGGAGCTCCATCCTTCGATCCATTATGAACTGGCTGATAACTACAGTTTTTTCTTTCAATCCATTGACAGTATTCTGGACATTTTTGGAAACATAGGCTCAGGGATCATACATGTTTTCTACATCCTCTCAGCTGGGTTTACAGTGATCATCTTTTTGTTTTATCGTGACAAGTAGCAGAGAACTTTTTGTGCGAAGAAAATCCAAACATCTCTTATTGATCAACAACCGTTAGTGGCCATCAGCGACTGAAGATTGTCTGCTAACCAGTACCTACTGGAGCTGGCTCTTCTGAAAAAGATAACATGTTTTTGTTTAGAATTGAGTATCCCGTGAAGATCCTGAGTGAACACTTTTTAGCAAAGAAGTATTATGTAATGTTTTACATGCTCTTTTGTCTCTTCACTCTTATTTCCATGATTCCTATGATGCTTCCATGTCTTGTTCTGCAGCTCCTGGGGGGTGACATGTATTCTCATGTCTAAACATGTTTAATGTGGTATATTTGGCCGATAGGCCCAAGCCGTCGCCCACTGATTCAAATGCCTTAGAAATGCATTTTTAATTGCATTACATCAGTGTCTTCATTTGAGAGTCTGGGACGAGCGCTAAGTGACATTGGGCCTCATTATTACTCTGGCGGTACCGGGACAATGGTGCAGATAAGCTTACCGGCACCGTTGTCACCGTACCGCCATACTACGAGTTGTGCTTGTGGGTCTCACTCTGCCCGCCAGGTCTGACCTGGGCATGGGGAGTCCCTTATTACCGGCACCCGCAAATGGGAAATTACCGGGTCCGCCGAACTTGGCATGACCCGGTAATTGCCCATTCGCGGGTGTCGGTAAAATTACGGGTTTGGCGGGAGCCGTGCCTGTGTTACAGGCACGGCTACCGCCAAACACGTAATGAGGCCCATTATTTTTAGAACTCTGTGCACGCTTAATGTAAACGTGTATGCTTAGTGTAAACAAATGAAATATAACCATCAGTGCACACCTACAAAAGTATTTCAAGCTTTTACTAAATATTAGCAACTGTTTGGGTGCAGGGGAGGAATAACGTCCCTGACACAAGATCGTGTTACAAAATGCAAGAAAAAAGTGTCCAGTCTATGGACACTCCCGTTCCCTGCACACCTATATGCTGAAATCAGTCAAGTATTCTTAACACGTTTGACAATATTTCCATATCAATTCAAGAATAACCAATTCAATGCACTCAATTCTGATAGAATATTGATAACATCTTTATTCTGTGATGTTCAAGAGGAGGCCAAAAATGGGGCTCAATGTGTTTCGGGGATGTATTCCCCTACTTCAGGAGAAAATAACAGTATGAAAAGAAGATTAATTAAATAAATCAATCAGAGGATCAATACTATGTACATATCTCATAACATAAATATATCTCAATGTCTATTATTCCAAAAATCAGAATCTTGTGAATATTACACCCTTCACATATGCCCACATGCCAAGGGGTTTACAGCTGAAATGTTCATGGTATGCTGTGAGCAAACAATAATGTATTGTATCTAATTGCCTCAATGCCATTGATATTTGTAACAACCCAAGCACTATATGGTATAGACCTTCACTGGAGGTGCACCCCCATCTATAGTGCGTGGGAAGCATTGAGCCAACTAGACACAATACATTATTGTTTGCTCACAGCATACAGTGAACATTTTAGCTATAAACCCCTTGGGATTTGTGGATTGTAGACCGTCCAAAGCAGCAAGTCTCCATTTCCAGCCCTCTCAACTCCTTACCTTCTACAGATAGTGAGTATGTAGGGTCATTCTCATGTCTAAATTAGTGAAAGCAGGTTGCCCATCAACCTTGTGTGACATCATCAACAGCCTTCACTCAGGCACTCTGATTAAGATCAGGTTGACTATGAAGGGTTTATTGTCAACAGCAATTGCCACCTCTTGAGGGCTGAAGCAGGGGAAAATCCTTGCGTCAGCCCTCTATAACTTTTTCATACAAGACGTTAAGCACACATTTGAGATGATTAGCTTGGACTCGCCAAAATTAAATGACATTCAAATACAAGTTTTATGGTATGCAGACAATCTCATCTTGATATGGAAGACACCAATGGAACTGTAGAAATTGTTGACAGCATTATTGCATTATCTTGATCAAAATGGGTTGAGGATACATTTTTCAAAAGACTCACATTGTCATGTATAAACCCACAAAAACATCTAGAGGTAAGATGTTTTGGAATATCAAAAATGTAGAGGTGGAGGTAGTTCCATGATACATGTATCTAGGCATGTGGTTTGAGACGATGCTGCATACAGATAGTCATATGTTGACCATTGAACGAAGGTTGGCCACAGACATATCGCAGACCAAACTAATCCTTCATAGATTTGGGACGTTCTCTGTAAAACTGGCTCAAATATTTGGAATCAAAAGATTATTCCAACATTATTATGCGGGATGGAAACTAGACCAATTGTACCAGCTGTCTGTTTTTACAAACTAGATGCCATATTTTGGAGACAAGTCTTATCAACTTCACCAATGCATCCCATGCCCACGCCTGCAATATGAACTAGGCCTTATTTTCATCAGTGCCCTATATCATTGGCGCCTTTGTGCACTTTTTAGGAAGTGCTTGATTTCTGTTGATTCGAAGCTTGTTCTTAAGACTCTGTCTAGCTACTTGTTTGCCTCTGATCATGTATTTGTACAATCATGGACTAAAAGTATCTACTGCAAACTGGCTTTTGCGGATGCTTCTGTGGAAATTATTGTCTCGGACCATGATAGAGTGCAATGCAAAATCTATATGATGGACTGGATTGAGACTGGAAAGTCCTGTTTGAACTACAAACATTGCAAATAACCATTTTGGGGAAAAAAAACATTCGGAGAGATGGAACCCTACTGGCACAAATCACTGTCGCCTTTTTTCAGATCCTCCATACTTTGACTTCGCCTGAATTTATGGCCAACCAGAGATCTATTGGCTGAACGAAAAATAATCTCTGTGGAGCAACATTTCTTTCACTATTGTTGTGATTTGACTTGCAAAGAGACACTTGAACATTTCATCCTTGCGTATCCAGACCTCATGCAGGCTAGACAAAAGTATTTTGCTAACCACTTTGAATACATTGGTCATTTGAGAGCAGACACCAGGTGGGCGATGATACTATCCACCCATTCTATTAGTATTCGAATTTCCACTGGGAATTTTTTAACAGCAATAGCCTTAAATAGTACTGACAAATAAGGAAAATATTTAGAAGCTCAGTGCAGAAGTCTGTGCTGGATTGATGGTATGTAACCTCATGGCATCATATTGATGTCGCAAAGTGTACATTTTAATATGTTTGCGATTATGTTTCATCAAAACTATGTACAAGTCAGGAAAGTATTTATAAGTTCAGTACAGAGGTCTGTGCTGGATTGATGGTATGTAACCCTCTTATTATATGGATGTTACAAAGAGTAAACTATAATATGTGTGTGATTATGTCTCATCAAAGCTATATACAAGTCAGGTGATAACAAGTAACAATTCATGGTATTTCTTTTTTAGTTTTCGTTTAGCTTCTCTGTTTTTTTCTGAGAATTGTACATGTAAAGATGGAATGAGTTAAATTGTTTTATATTATGTTAATTGTTTTTAGATTTTTTCTTTTTAATGTTGTGATATATTGAAAAGTTGATTAATTTAAGCTAAATCAAAAAATATATATTTTTTAAAAAGATAGTGAGTATCAGAGTTTTTTTTTCACCCTTCATTAATATCACTTTGAGAAAGGTATTAAGGTATTGAAAGGGTAAGTGCTTTTAGGTGCTTTGAGGTGCTTGTAGTTGCTTCTATGAAGACTGCCTAGGAAGATTTGTGAGGTTGTCTAGCAAGCCCTGGTGAGCCAGGTTGTTATTTTTTTAGGTGACTGGGATATCTTGGAGAAGGTTTCAGTCTTCGTCTTGAGTAGATACAGACACTGACTGCTGCGTATTGATTACTGACTTTTTGCATTTTAAGTGTGTTGTGCATAGTGACCATTATGGCAGTAATGTTTCTTTATTACTCATTTCTCAATATTAAAAGATTTACTTTATGCATGAGAGAGTAAGAAGCATTCCTTGAGTGTTCATTACTGAGTGTTTTGTGAGACCCATTTTAACATGAACATTACGTGTGGGGCATCTATTTAAATATGTTGTGCATTAATGTGTTATATATGGTTCATGTCTTTCAATACATTTATGAAAGTTACTGGGAGGGATAAGCAGTGGACTATCAATACACAAATAATGTCACATTAGTAAAACTCTCATGTGCCAATCTTTTCAGTTTTTTGATTGTTTATTTATACAGCACTTATACACAGGTGAAGTGCTTCAAGGCGCAAAGGGAACAAGGGAATACATTCATTATTCTTAGGCCTTGACGATTCCGAATGCTCAACACAGAGAAACTAGAATACTAGGTCTGATGATATTTCTCCTAGTTCAAGTGCATAAAGTGTTAAGTTGCGACAAAGCACGGGGAGTGGGGGAACGAGAGACAGTGGGGACAGACTTCCAACTGGTCCTAGTACATTTAGGTAATGCATATGTACAGACGGAGGTACAGGGAATGTGGGGTTTGGGGGCAACAAAATGAGTCCAGACCAGCAGGGCCCTGGGTTAAGTGCAGAGAGGTTGCCTCGCTCATGGAGCGGACGCTGAAAGTGCAGTAATGCTGAACGAACTGCAGCAGCCCTGAGGTAAGTGCAAAAAGACTGGCGGGTGCCTGGGACCTGTTGGCTCTGGAGGTGAACCAGGAACCCAGTCAGCAAAACCTGAACAGAGTTAGGGGGGAGAAGGAGGGTGGAGAGAAAAGAAAAGAGGTTAGCAAGAGAGAGGGAGAGAGAAGGAGGAAGAGAAAAGGAAGGTCTTGAGGAGTTTCCAGAACTTAAGGTGCTCTGGCTCAAGACAGAGAGAGGCAGGGAGGCAGTTCCAGAGGGAGGCACCTGCAGAGGCTAAAGATCTACCCCCAGATTCGCTGTTTGTGAAAGTGGCTCAAGTAGCATCCACCCACTTGGTTGATTGCCTGCTCGCTTTACTGATGCACAGTGACATGGATATGATCTTCCCTGCCCCTATTCCTACCACAAGCCCTGCTGTGGGTATCTTCTTGGATACTACCCTGGGGGTGGAGGGAAGGCTATTAATATATAAGGGTGATAAGAATCATGTCAGGGGAACAACAAAAGATTTGGCAGATCTTTGATTTTTTTTTTAAATAGTGTAATTCTGCCAAGTGTTTTGGACGTTGCAACAGCTATTCAACTTTTCCGAACCATTCTGGTAACTGTTGGTACTGTGGATCAATCTTCTACTAAGCTAAAATTAATATATAATTAACTTAGAAGTTCTGTGACACAGGAGAGACAGAAGGGGCTGGTCATTATAGAGCGCGAAAGAGCAAGACAAGTAGATGTTAAAGAGCTAACAGAGGAGTTTGACACAGAAAGGCAAAGAGACAAACTTGATTCCAAAATATTACCAGTGTTTCAAAGAAAAGAGCAAGCAACCATTAATTTCTAATCCAAGGACCCAATAATCTACCATCAGTTACTTTCCTTCCTGATTGTAAGATGGGGTAAACTTCGTAATAAAATTGATCTTTTAGCTATTCTCAAAAAACTGTTCCTGAATGCATGGTCTGCCATACAGGCATGGTGTACAGCTGATGATCCTTGCCTTAATGCCAATAAGACAGAGATGCTTCTCATCGGGTCACCTGCACCCTCTTTTCCTCCTACCATCTGGCCACCCTCTCTGGGTCCTGAACCCCCACCATCCTGTGAGGCCACAAAACTTGGGGTCATTTTCGATTCCACTCTCTTCTTCTCCCCTCACATCATGGCCCTTACAAAGAAGTCCCACTTTCAGCTACCCCTCCTCAGAGGCATTCTTTCTTTTCTCACCTTCCCACAGAAGCTCAATGTCTACAAAGCTCTGGTCTTCTCTAGGCCGGAATACTGCCACAGCCTCTTTCTCAGTCTGCCTCTTTCCTCCCTACGCCCACTCCAGCTAATCCAGATTGGGGCTGCAAGATTTATTCCTGGCTTTAAAACCAGGGTCTGTATCTCTCTAGTCCTGAAATCTCCCCACTGTCTCCCAGTAGCTGCAAGGATGACATTCAAGACCCTCTAAATCATCCACAAGGCCTTCTGGGGCCTGGAACCACGCTATCGCCAACTCTCCCTCCCTAAATGTTTATTTTATTTTTATTTTGTTGTGCATTTGTAAGGCGCTTATACAACAAATACATTGGGCTTCATTACGAGGTAGGAGGTAGCCATGGTGCTATTAGCACCATGGCTACCCCCTTACCACATTCCGGGTCTGGGTTCCCGAAATAGGGACTTACCAGGTGATTCCAACCTTGGAGGACCCGGTAAGTCCCCATTCTGGGAACCATTCTCCATTCCCATTCGAGTCTCCATAGGGCTCAATGGGAAAGGGAATGTAGCTAATAACGGTACCGCAATTTGCGGTACCGTTATTAGCTCTGAAGTCCCTTAACGGGTCCCTTCCATAACGCCTGGTAAAACCAGGCGTTAAGGAAGGCACCCGCTAAGGGACCTCGGAATAGGGTGGTAAGGGATTACCCACACCGGTGTCCTTACCGGTGCTGGTAATCCCTTACCACCTACCTCGTAATGAGGCCCATTGTGTTTCGAAGAGCCCACAGGGCAAGTGGGGGCATGGGAATGAAAGGCATGTATAAAAATTAAAGAGAGAGGTGGTCCTACTAGGTCTTGTGAGCATTCAGAACGTGCAAGTGCAGAGAGAGAGATATGGGATGAGGGAGGGGGTAAGTACGAGGAGCACCAAGGAGGGAAGTGCTAGGTAGTAATATGCGAGCAGCTATTAAGTGCCTGGTAGAGATCACTTGGTGAGAGTGGTAAACTGTCAATAAATAAGTGCAGGCTTGTGAAATAGCAGCGGCGAGTGAGCGCCAAAAGGCAAATGCTGGGAGTCGGCAGAGGCTGAAGGCAATTGGGGGGAGGTAGGCCAGGACCCAAAAAAACACATCAAGGCCGCGGTTACCAATCTCAGCGAATATGGGGTTTAGCAAAGGAGGAAGAGGGGGAACAGGAGGTGAAAAGGAAAGTCTTGAGGAGCTTCTGGAATTTGAGCAGATCCAGCTCAAGACAGAGAGGAAGGAAAGTCTATTCCAAAGGAGGGAGCCAGCCAAGGAAAGTGATCAGCCACCAGCTTGCTGTTTAGCAAAGCACTTGACACGTAGAGAATTGGTGCCATAGGAACGTAAAGATCTGGCGGGGGAATATTTAGTGAGAGCCAGTTATAGATAGCAAGGTCCCTGGCACTAGAGAGCTTTATGAATGATGCAGAGGGATTGATCCCTGTTGCAACTGGGAGCCAGTGGATAGATTTTAGGGCTGGAGAGATGCTGCCCCTGGGCTTGAAGCCAATGATAAGTATTGCAGCCCAATTCTGGATAAGCCGGAGGGGATGTAGAGAAGAAGAGGGTAGATTAAGGAAGAGGCTGTTACAGTAGTCCAGCCTAGAGAGTACCAACGCTCTCGAGACATTGAGCTTCTGGGGGAAAGTGAGGATGCCTTTGAGGAGGTGGAGTAAGTGGGCATTCTTGGCAAGGACCTGGATGTGAGGGAGGAAGGAAAGAGAGGAGTCGAAGATTACTCCATGGTTTCTGGATTCAGATGAAGGAGAAGGGGGAGAGCCCATAGAGGGTTTACAGGGAGAGGGGAAGAAAGAGGGAGTTTGAGTCCCAATGGAAAGAATAAATACTCCACTGCTAGAGCCCTATGCACCTCTAACTCCAACCCTTTGTCAAACGCTTGTCCAAGCAGACAGTGGGGGGCAGATCTCTCTCCTCAGCTGGTGCATCCCTTTAGAACAGCCTCCTGCCCCTCTCAGACTTGAGCTAGACCTCCTTAAGCTCCAGAAACTGCTCAAAACTTTACTCTTCATTGCCCTTTTCCCTCTTTCCCTTCTCTGCTTATCACCCCACTGCCGCTGTGACTGGATGCCTTGCCTGATCCTCATGAATCAAACAAGATTCCAGGCCCATCTTCCCAGTCGTTATCAGCACCCTTCCCCTCACTGCACTGCCCTTGTGGGCCCCTGCTTGGCGGCTCAGCATCCCACCTTGGGAGTCACCTGCACTAGCAGTCAGCCTGAGGTTCTCCTTCTTGGCTCCCCTCAGCACTTCCCCACAGACCCTCCCGCAGTACTTGCCCTCACCTCTGCCCCCCTCCATCGCGCCTACACTTCTCCTCACTGCACTTGCATGACCGAATGCTACATAGGACCATAACTGTATTGTACTGTTTTGCCATTGTTACTTTCCCTTGTTCCCCTTCCATTTAGCCTTGTGGCACTTTGAAACACTATCCAGTTGTATAAGCGCCTAACAAATGCTCAACAAAATAAAATAACTAACAACGGTATGATGACAGTGCTTGACTAACAGTATGAAAGGTGTCTTTTGCCCTAACACTCTACACCTTTTATTTTCCAGCAAATAGGTCATCAGTATGTATTTTAGTGCAATTGGTGTAGTCCAATTTGTCTGCCAGTCAAGCAGTCAAAAGTCCATTGTTCCAGCCAAGTAGCCCAAAGTCTGAAGTCCAGTTTACCAGCCAGTAAGTAGTCATCAGTCCAGTGTGTCAGCCAAGCAGTCATTAGTCTGTGGTCCAGTCCGCCAGCCAAGCAGTCATCATTTTTTCCAGCGACTCAGTCATCAGTTCACTTTTGCCAGGTAAGCAGTTGTCTGTCTGGTTTGCCAGCCAAGCAGTCATCAATCTGTAGATCAACAATGTGATAGCAAATCAATAATTGGTATAGTCCAGTGTGTCTGCTAGTCAAGCAGTCAATTGTGCCAGCCAGGCAGTCATTTGTCTCTGGTCCATGGTGCCAGCCAAGCAGTCATTATTTTTTCCATCCAGTCAGTCATCAGTTTACGTTTGCCAGCTAAGCCACCATGGTTCCATAGTACAGTGTGACAGCAAAGCAGTAATGGGCTTAGTCCAATTTATCTTCCAGTCAATCAGTAAAAAGTCAAGCTTGTCAGTCAAGCAGCCACGAATCTGAATTCCCGTTCTGCGAGCCAATCAATCCTCAGTCCCATCTGATGCCAAACAGTCGTCAGCCTGTAGTACAGTGTGACAGCAAAGCAGTAATTGGAGTAGTCAAGCTAGTCTTCCAGTCAATCAGTCAACAGCTATGTTTTCCAGCCAGTCAACAGTAAGCTTTTCCAGCCTAGCAGTCAATAGTCAAGTTTGCCAACCAAGCAGTCATGTGTCTGTATACAAGTTCTCAGCCAAGCAGTCGTCAGGCTCTAGTCCAGTGTGTCAGCCAAACAGTCATTAGTCCAGTTTACCAGACACGCTGTCATCAGTCTGCAGTCCAGTGTGACAACAAAGCAGTAATTGGTGTAGTCAAGTGTACCTGTCAGTCAAGCAGTCAACAGTCATGTTTTCCAGCCAAGCAGTCAACAGTCAAATTTGCCAGCCAAGCAGTCATGAGTCTGCAGTACAATTTACCAGCCAAGCAGTCACCAGGCTGAGGCTCTAGTGCAGTGTGCCACCCAAGCAGTCATCATTCCAGTTTACAAGCCAAGCAGTCAACAGTCTGCATTCCAGTGTGACAACAAAGCAGAAATTGGTGTAGTCCCGTTTGCCTGCCAGTAAAGCAGTCAACAGTAGCATTTTCCAGACAAGCAGTCAACCGTCAGGTTTGCCTGCCAAACATTCATGCGTCTGTAGTCCCGTTTGACAGCCAAGCAGTCACCAAATTCTAGTTCAATATGCCAGCCAAGCAGTTATCAGTCCAGTTTACGAGCCAAACAGACATTTGTCTGCAGGCCAGTGTGACAGCAAATCAGTAATTGATGTAGCCCAGTTTGCCTGCCAGCCAAGCAGTGAACCGTCAGGTTTTCCAACCAATCAGCCAGCAGTCAAGTTTGCCAGCCAAGCAGTCATGAGTCTGTAGTTCAGTTTGTCAGCCAAGCAGTGCCCTGGCTCTAGTGCAGTGTGCCAGCTGAGCAGTAATCAGTCTGCAGTCCAGTGTGACAGCAAAACAGTAATTGATGTAGTCCAGTTTGCCTGCCAGTCAAGCAGTCATCAGTCTGCAGTCCAGTGTGACAGTCAAGCGTTTTATGGATATGAGGCATTCATTATTTGCAATGTTCTTTTTTCTCCACAAATCTCTTTTACAAATGATGTTGAAATTATTTTAATGAGCAGTTTTTTTCTGTTTAGCAAATGTTCACTTAGCATTTTTTAACAATGAAGTAGTGCATCTGATCATTTGTTGGGACAGATATTTGAAAGGTAGTTCATATATAGATACATGATTACTTTCAAATTCTTGGGTAGTTTGCTAGATAGTTAAATGCATGCTGTGTATGTTGCTGATAAGCCACTTTATTTCAGTCTTGTTTCTTTTCTCAAATTATAGTTCTGGACTCCAGGTTCAAGGATCTGTCACTGTGACACTGTTAATTGAAGGGACTTTATACCTGCCAATTTTTATGTGTGAATCATTACAACCAATTGAATGGTCACAATCTAACAAACACAGAATTTCTTATCATGGAATATCTTGAACATATTCACCAATTGACACACTGTCACACTAGCCTGGTGTGACCATTTTGTTCTTTCGTTACCGATCTCAATTGCCTCTTTGTTTCCCATTGATGTTAATGTACTGTAGATTGGCCTGCCCACATGCATGTTCTCTGTATTTATACGTGAATGTACATATGTCATTAACATTGTTTTCTTTTTGTAAATCTATGCAATTACACATTTCCAATACCTGAATTGTGATAATGACTATATTGTGTTACTGACAGCAGAAGGATATATTTTGTAACATTTGACTTTGATCACTATACTCTGATTTGGGGCTTGTGATCTTTTATCACTTCTTTATGTATATTTGCTCAGTCTGATTCAAAGGATAACATAAGTATTCCATTATATTCTGACTGTGTTATGTATTATATAAAATACATTGGGCCTCATTATGAGTATCGTGGTCCGGTAACAGCGGTGCCGGTAAGCTACCGGCCCTGTTGTTACCAGACCGGCATACTGCGAGTTCTGCAAGCTGGTGCCTTTCCACCACCAGGTCTGACCTTGTGGGCGGAACAGCTGCGGCTCACAGACCTTGATGGTAGAACCGGCACCATTACGAATGGTGCCGGTGGTTCCGTCCTCCCCATTCCCATTGAGTCCAATGGTACTCGAAAGGGAAAGGGGAGTCATTTTCCCTGGCACCTGGCAATGGGGAATTACCGGGACCGGCAGGTCTGTAATGCCCCGGTAATTCCCCATTGACAGGAGCCGGAAAAAAAATGACTCCAGAGGCAGCCGTGCCGTTTTTACCGGCACGGAAACCGCCGGAGTCATGATGAGGCCCATTGTTCATTAATTGGTAGCAATGTTTACAAAATAAAAGTGACTATGTTGTATTTGAGTGCAGATGCTCATCAAGGCATGAGTGGGTTGAATGGTTATGAGTGGAGCATAAATGTACTAGTGGACCAACTTTGTAGGGCCGGTGTATATGGTGATAGGCGTTGTCTAATTTGGTGGGCTGGCTATAACTATGTTGGGGTGGAGATAAGGGGGGCCCCATCGGGAGATCTCATGGGGGGCACGTTTTGTGTTTCTGCAACTGACAACAATGGGCTTCATTACGGGATTGGCGGTAAACCCGTAACACCATTACCACTGTCTGATACCCCGGACCAACCAGAATATTACAAGGGTGGCAGTAAGGGTTAGTACGCAGTAAGGGTTAACATTCCATCGAAATTGGTACACTGAAGCACCGGCACTGTTGCTAATGGTGCCAGTGCTTCAGTGAGAGATATGCCGGTAGGAGCCTGAAAACCCAGCAGGTCAGGCCTGCCGGCGGTCCGCGGCCCCTACCAGCATTCTCATAGTATGGCGATCTGGAAAGGGTGCGGTACGTTGCTACCAGCACCCTTATTGCCGAACCGCCATACTTATAATGAGGCCCCATGTCTCACAAAGCAGCACAACATTTGTGGTTATTGGCATAAAATGAAACATATGGTATCATTTCATTCCATCAGCAGAAACCTTGAAGAATAACTGAAGTCCATATCTAAGTAAATCAGCTGTGCAATGCCCCTAGCCTGTGGCTCTAATTTTGAGCACTTGGAGATTGTATCACTCTTCTAGAATTATGTAGAAATATACTCCTTTTTCAAACACATCTCCTTTTCCCAATAGAAACACAAAACAACATCTGTATGCAACAAAAGGCTTTATTTTGGAAAAACAGAAACCAAAATAGAACTAATCACCACAATTTTGCAGGAGAGACAATCATTAAGCTGAGTTGCTCCATCAATGCATTGGAGCTGATTAAGTTAAACGTTAATTCCATTGTATTTTCTTTTCTTCCTCTGCGGCATCTGCAAAAGATACAAAGGACGCGTTAATATCCGCAAGAGCGCTGCCCCTCTCATGATATGAAGTGCTCATGTTCTCTGGGTGGTTATGTTTTCTAAATGTTTGGAAAGTGTCGGTGGTTGTGAGGACCTGTATTTTTTAAGTGCTTTGTGGTATTACAGGCTGCTGGAAGGGTCATTCATTTTCACCATCACCAACTTAATGAAGTTATACTGGCTCTCTTTCAAATGATTTTTTTAAGGGGACATGGTAGAAGGACAGGCTCCAGCGGTATAAACAACAGTATACATATGTTGTGCTTCTTTGCCTACTGCGGATTGGAACTCAGTCACAGACCATACTAAATATGGTAGAAAACCTTCAACCGGCGGCCAAAGGGAGGTGACCTACTTATTTTTTCAAAGTCGCTGCAGGGAAGTTCATGTAGTTCTACCTACAGGATACATGACCAGCAGAGCACTCAGAGACGCACTTAAGTAAGCAGTGGAGGGAGGTGGGAGTCTTTTTTCGAAAACATGTTTTTAAAAGCTGCTCTTTCAAATGGGGCCTCCCTTCCCTCGAAAGGCATCAGATGAGGGTAACAAGCTGGAGGCTGCCTGCCAGAAGCATTGGGATCCAGAAGCATTTGCTGGACACCCTTGATTTCAAGGAAACTCCCACAAATATGCATGTGCTACTTGTGAACCATGTCCACTCACCGCAAACAAAACAGGAATCGATTGTAAGAATAGAAAATGAGAGCTAACCACTTCCGGATGTTTTACGCATAGACTAAAGGAATGGTTAGTGTGGTCACCAGTCATATAACATTGCAATAGATGGGTGCACTGGAGCACAGCAAGACACGTCAGCTATAGGGTCAGTGCCAATGTAATGCAAAAGGGCTCGTTCTTTGTGTTCCAACAATGGGCGCAGGCAGTGGTATACGATTAACAGGCCAGTTATGGGGCAAAAGGGATTCATTCCTGAGACTAGTCTCGCCGCACCTTCTTCCTGCTCCTCACTTTAGCTCAAGTGCTCTACTACCACCGAGATATCCTCTACTTGAAAGGCACACAGTATCGAAGGGGTTGCGCCGTAGTTCACCCAGAAAACCGTGTATTTACAGGAATCAAAATGAGCGCCTATGATTTGTGTACGTAGATGATTTAAATATTGCGAAGTAGATGGCTAAGAACCCATCGCGAGTAAAAAGGTGCGCAGTGCCAGAAGAGGGAAGGCGGTCGATAGTGGAAGGAGTTACGCTAGAGAATGGAGGATAGGGTGCATGTCAGCAAACGGCCCTCATTGGTCAGCGCAGTGATAGTGAATATATCCACATGCAGTGGCCCCCTGTGTTCCTCCAGTAGGTCAATATCACACTCACTTAAGCATTGCAATGATGTGTGGAAAAAGCGCAATTAAAAAACCCATGGCTCTCCTAAAAGATAAAACACTATATGCAAATATGACACTCTGCTGGATGTCAACATGTACTTTTTGTGTGAAAGCGCCCTGGCTGTGAAGAAGCCACCAGATCGCCATCGTCTCCCATTGAAAGGGTGGAAACTGAAGTCTTGTTTTACAATCATTTTCCACCTTAGCTTCCATTTGTACTACAGGTCCCCAGGATGCAAGTGGGAAAGGATGGAATACCAGGCATGGAACAGACAGAATATCAAAGTAATACTATCGAAAAGGGAACCAACTGAAAACAATTTTCAATTGTCTTACTTCACACGTTTATTAGATTGGGAGCTTTAAAACACAAACGGGTGACAGGATAAGATAAGTGTCCTGTGGAACAGACAACAAAGTGTTTTCGAGGAAAGAAGTGTAATTGTAGGCTCCTTCGTGGAGGGAGGAGAAATGGCGATAGCAGGAAAAGGGGAAGGGCATTGTGGGATGGTGGGTATACGCTTGATTGCATTTAGGTGTCTTTACATTTTCTTTACGTTTGATTTAGATTTTCACGTTTGTTTTTGTACCATTTCCAATACAATGTGGGCCCGATTCATGAAATTATCGCACGCCTCAAAGTGACTTTTCACTGCTGTGAAGTGACTTTGCACTGCCGACACAAACCCTGGCACATGGAACTGTGCAACGTGTATTTTTGCAGTGCAAAGTCATTTTGTACTGCAAAAATGACCACCTGCACTGACTTTGCACTGCAAAAATACACGTTGCACAGTTCCATGAATCAGGGTTTGTGTCAGTGCAAAGTTACTTTGAACCTGGCAAATCTTCCATGAATCGAGCCCTTTGTCTTCATAGTCTTAATTCTCAAATTCAGCATTTCTCATGCATGAGAGCAGGACCATTCTCCTGAATGTGTTTGAAATGTTGGTGCGAGAGTCTTCCGCAAGTTGCCTTTGGAGGTGCCTGATTGCACTCGTACACATGCCCGTTAATAAGTCCACATGTTGCATAACACGACTTTTCAAGTGAGATAAGCACTATTTGTGTCCTTCACTAAAATCCTTTTTATTACAAGCATTGGCAAAGGCCAACAGTTTTGGCTTGTGTCTAAATATTAGGCATTTGCCGTGCATTGCTATTAGATACCCCGGTACTCTCACCATTTTGCACTTGCTACCCTCAATAGCTACTTAATACCACGATGACAGTGCCTGCCAAGTGCCTTTCCCATGCCTACACAAAAGCCCAAACTGTTGGCATTGCCATTGCTTGTTAAACATTGTTGTGTTGCTCTGTTTATACCTTTTGATTTGCAAATAGTTGTGGGAGGACTCTGCTTCAGCGCTTTCCAGTTATGTTAGCAGCAGTAGTAGTCGTGGTGGGAGTTGTTGTGGTGGTCGTGGTAGGGGTAGTTGTTGGGGTAGTAGTGGGGTATGGGTAGAAGTAATACACAAAGGGGGGCCACTTGTATCCGGGGTATCTCCTCGGTGGTCTGAAAGGTGGGTATCTTCTTTCCCCGCTGTCGCTCTCGCTACTGTACTGTGAAGATAAATGGATATAATACACATTTAATTAGGCAAAACCAGCACATTTTAAACAACTCTATTCAGAAAATATGCCCTTTAAAACATATCGGAGGTAGTAGTTCGCAAAGCGTTTTGGGTGTCATAGCTCAATTTGATCAAATTGTAACTGGCACAAATCGTCTCGAACTTACAAAACAATGCAAAGGAAATTTGTGATCAGCCACACTGTTCAGAAGTATTCCTGCAACTGATAAGACGTAATTGTGAACATTAGCCGGCGTCGCATCCAGATAGGATCATAAATGTCAGCATGTGCCACACTTAGATAGAATTGTGATCGTTAGCCTTTGCCCAATTAACCAATCCACTAACAATTTCACCCTTCTGCATACACCTCTCAAATTCTAACCAAACACAACCACAAGCCTATAATTCAACAATCTGCACAAACTTTACTACACTGCAACAACAAAACAAACCACACATAGACTCGCACAACAGAACACAATGACTAACGACCAGAAAACACCCCAAGCACAGCCAACGGACCCACCGGGCTGAGGCTGCCAACAGCACATAACTGCTCTCTTCCACATTTCCAGCGTATTCCCGCTAACTCAGCCCCCCTTCCCTTTTTCAGAGCCGCCAGAGCGCCAGGGGACCACTCCGGTGGTGATAGTGCACAGTACAAATATCCTTTAACATTAACATTAACAGACCACCTTTGTATATGCAAAATGAATGTGCGTGAAGGAGTGCCGATGTGTGGTCAGTCAAAATAAGAGAGAAACCTGCAAATGCAATTGAAGAATCCTGTTTGACACAATAGAGCAAATGACTTGCACCTGTACCAATAATCCTTTGTTCGATCTCGGCATAAGTCAGACTTGGGACCTGGGAAAATCTGCAGGGTTACATTTTACTTTTTTTAATTTACCCCAAATTTGGAACCCGGTGTCAGATAAAACATAAAAAAAAATGTTTTTCACTTTTTGCCTGTGCATGCCAACTTTACCCTAAATGGGTTTGCACCTGGTGATTTGTTATTGTGAATGATATTCATTTGCACTTTCATAGTGCAGCACACACAAATGACATATGACGCATATGTAATGTTTTGGCAATTGTCATATGTGTCCAATTTGGGAGTGGTGACATCTGTAGTTTGCACCTGCCGCAGAAGGCAGATTTGATGGGAATTGGCCCCTCTATATCAACATATGCGATAACTGCAAAAAAGGTCCTTGAATTCAAGGCACATTTTGGAAATTCAACATGTTAAGAGTTTGCATGTCTTTATGCAGGCAGGCCGCTTTGGGACCACACCCCAGGGGCAACACCTTTGCATCTGTGTCCCCCTGCCACAATAGCACTCTGTTTGCCTTCTCGCTTCTCTGGAGACCACCCTGCTATTGTCTCCGCTACATTGCACCTCCATCCCCCTTTCTCGGCTTTCCCCCTAATTCGTTGCAGCCCCATATGACCATTTCCCCGCACTCCCAATGTCCTCCTCACTAGTGTAAATGCCACCTATGCTCATCATTTGTGACTCTTAGGGCATCCCTCCTTCTCCACTCTCCTCATGTTCATCTCCTTTCGGCGTTTCCCTCGATAGCTCCTGTCGCCTTCACACCCCTCACACCAAACCGTTGTGGCCACTCCCACTTCCTCCTTGGTTCTGCTCATGCGCAAATCCTTCCAAATACATTGCACTGTTCAATTGAAGTTATGTCTATTTTTGTTTAGCGGGGTGGGGGCGACTCCTTCATTTCTATTTATACTTCTCTTACCTTCAGTGATATCAGAAAGGCTAATTCAGGCAGCCCCATGTCTTGATCTATGCTAACACCCAGATGTATTATGACTGGACAAAAGTGCATGGGAATACATACACAAGCTCATGGTGCCAAAACAAGCATACACTAACTAGTGTGGAATACATACACAAGCTCATGGTGCCAAAACAAGCCTACACTAACTAGTGCACAAATTAATTTTGTTCTTTCAGACATTAGCTCTGTCCTACAGCAATGGCAAATGTTTGTATAACTAACTATTTTGTGCATTACATCTAATCACCATCGGTAGGCGCTGTGGAGTGATGGGATATGCTGAGAATTCTCATAGGGGATGTCTGTTTGCCTCACTGTGCCCTTAGCAGCAGGTGCAAAGCCGTTATTGGTGCTTGCACTGGTCAATAGCGTGATACTCCCCTTGCAAGTAGCGGTAAGTGTGTATATCTTGGTTCCAAAATGAAAATGGTATCAGGTTGTTGTGTATGGCTTCACTCATTTTTGAGAAACTGCATCCTCCTGCTATGGTGTCATGGCATTGGAATGTAAAAATCAGATTCCACTGTAGTGACATTGCGGCTGGGGAATGTGTCCTCTTCAATGCCTCTCCTGGTCCTCCTTAAACCTTTGGAAAGCAGATAATGTCCAGTGTCCTTCCGTGACTACATGGGTATAGCTCCATAAAAGCTTGGAAGCTGCAAACACCTATCTCCCACACTGTCAACACCATCACCATGTATTGTAAGTGATCCTATGGAATGCAGACCTGAAATAGTGAAATTATTCGAGAAATTGAGTGGCAGAGGCTACCCAGAAGAAGATCTGCTATCCACCAAAACCAAACTAGCAACAAGAACACGTGAGTCTCTTGCAAGGTAAAACACACAAAGCAACACCATCAATAGTGTTTGTGTCAAAATACTCAATACAGAGTAACCAAATCAAGCGGTGCATTAACAACACTGGAACATTTTAACCAGTGATGTTAGAAACAAGGATTTATTCCCGAGGTCTCCGGTGTTCGCTTACCAACGTAGCAACAACCCCAGGAACATGTTAGTTAACACGAGCAGATGTAAACAGTTAAAAAAGAGTCGCATACGGGGCACTTTTCCCTGTCTTAATTGCAGTAATTGTAACAATGTCACAAAGACAAATATGTATTTCACCACAGAAGAGGAGAGAAGATCCAATTGAAACGTTATGCGACATGCCTCACAGAAAATGTAGTGTACTGCATAAGATGCTCTTGAGGCATCTATTATGTAGGAGAAACCGGCAGAAAATTAAGAGTGAGAAAGACTGAAAACAAATCTTGTATTCAAAACAGGAATGCTCTCTCAGCAGAAGCAAGACATTTGGTAGATAAAAGTCAAAACATAACACAATTAAAATTCCAAGTATTAGAAGTTATCCATCCGCACAATTTGCGACAGAACGTTAAAAAGAAAAGAGACCAACGCAAAGCATTTTGGATAGACAGATTGAACTCTCTTTCACTAGATGGGATGAATAAGGACTGGGATTTAAATTGCTTTTTGTGAACCATATGTATCACCAAGAATGTAAGACTTCTTGTGATTAAGGTTAACCTAGTGTTTTTGTCCAATCAATGAAGTTGTACATGTCTTTTCAGATATTGATAGGCTGGCGTATTGGATATGGCACATTGTCACTTTATGCTAGTCTTAACACCGGTAATTTACTCAATTTACCCCAGGAAGACATGCTAGAGAGTAGCTAGCCTGAACCAACTTATTTCACATTATTTTGAAACTATTTCACGGTGATAGTATTTACTTGAATAGAGGTTTCTACACAGACCGATCTTAGTATCCCACATGATGACTAGAGAACACAGTGTGAGCTGACCAACACTATTTGCACGACACTCTGACAATGTTGCGTTAACATGCTTAGTTAGATATCATTTTCAATAGGGACACTCCCATTTACTTACTTTTCTTCTTTCCTAACTCAATATTATATATCCCGGGTGTTCGATCCGTACAGTACATATGAGAATGTTTTTAGTTTTGCTACATTTTTTTTACCTGCTTTTTGTTAGCTGCATTTTTTGAAGCCGCACTTTTAAAGAATAATTATGGTTGATTGGATGTGTTCCTTGTACAGTGGATTGCCATTCACTGTCCCTTGTAACAATTAACTACGCTTTAATGGTTGCATCCCACTTGCTTAAGAAGGCTGCTGCCTTTTCTATTGTTTATAGCTGTCGCTCACACTGGGTTTTGTCCTCTCCATGACAACTGAGACGTTTATTTTCACAGCAGCGCCGCGGGCGCTGTTCTTTCGAGCTGCATCGCGCAATCGAGATTGCTTTTGTGAATCCACTCTAAAGGACTGTACTTTGCTTTACGCAACGGTAAGCATTATCTTGGCATCTACTGTTATAGGCAAACTTTGCAACCTGATTTAATAACTTATGACAGATATCCTTATTATAAATATAACGAGTGGGTTACGCCGCTGCACACGACACGTGTGCCATACCAGCAGGTTAGTGACACCAGGATTACTTTACACTGGGTCTTCATCTCGCATGAGTGTCCTTCACAAATAACATAAGACCCCGAGCTTATTGATCGTACGCAAGGTAATTGCTCCATAGTTTAGCCACATTTGAGAACAATCACAAGTATCATCAGTAACATTACCTAAAGTATTTTTAGGGCAATTGAATCCAGACTCTTGTAAAAAAAGGCCTAATTGAAAAACAAAGCACTTAACTAACAATTTAGAAATTAGGATACAATGCCTTGTACTTTATTTATGTTTTCTCATCCTTTGTATTACCTCTTTTATTATTTTATATCTCTGATTTCTCCTATATGTTGTTTTCTTTGTATGTTCATCATAAGGCCAATTGTTATGATGACATTGCTAATTTATGCTGACAATATAACTCTGTAGTTTAACATATACCTAGATATGGTGATGTAATTATGCATATTATTGACTGCTTGTTATCAGATGAGTACTATAGACCTTGAAGAAGGACCATTAAGTTCGGAAATGCATTGGTCTGACTAAACATCTGCTCTATCATTTTGAAAAAATTAAAAGATACAAGAAGCTGAACCGCCGGCTTGGATCATTTTGCTGAACAAGCAGAACATCGAAACAATTATTCCACAGAGTTTACAAATGAGAAAACCAACCACATAGTGGATGATAGGGTGTGCATCCCACATCGAAGGCTATTGAGCTTAGGTCTTTTCGTTCAACACGATCATCATGAACAATGTTAAGCATGTGTGACGGTGGGTCAGTGGCTCTGTCAAACTGACCATCTCATCTCTGCTGAGGACCCACAATTGGAGGCAGGGCGAGGGGAACACGATGGAGTGGGGGAAAGGTGTCAGGGAACCAGCTATTATTTTGGTTCAGATTGAACGAAGAGGGCAAACACAAGCAGAATACCAGGCAGTTTGCTACTTTGGGAAATGTGAGGGGGCACACAAGGGAGTTGGGGTATTGTTTTACTCTGTAGGGGCAGGGCAAATGTGAGAGAGGTGAGGAAGGTTTGCAGGTTGCGGGAAACATGGAGTGTGCAGAGAGCTGCACATCTATGGTGTGCATGTGTTAGCAAAGATTTCAATGTATGCGCAATTTTCCCTACAGTTGTGAACCCAGGATGTCTGGTATGCTGGGAAGACTGGGACCACCATGGTCTGTGATTGGCCCACATCTGGGTTGGTTGAATGTGAGCATATCTCCCATTGGATGCCCTAATTTTGGCGCGAAGCAAACTTTGCATACTAGAAGGCACCCTACACCCATTCCAGGCCGATCTTCTGAGTTCTCACCAAACTTAGTAAAGGAGCCAAGTATCCAGAACTGAAGAAGCAGATCCATTTAACAGCAGGTGACCCACTGGAAGAATTGGAACCCTGACCACGCTGTTGTCCCGTCAGAGCCCCTGTTTCTGATCGATCATAGAAGGCCCTGCAATGGGCGCTTTGACCCATTGGAGCAGTGGGACTACCTACTCTCGGCACCTCCTGCTTAACCTGCAAACAAGCCTCTTCGGAAGTGTTCCTGGACCGCCCAGTGAACTGACCAGCTCATACAGGACCTTTGCCTTCAAACCGTCGCCGTCTCGAGTTTCAACTTGAGACTTTGGGAACCGTAAGCTCTTGGTAGAAGGACACTCCCACCGAGTTACATACTTGCATTCCTAGGTCTGGAATTTGGAGAGTCCGTCTGAACCCGATCTTACAAAGTACCCGTGTCGTCCCGCTGTGGTGACAAGCTTTGTGGGTGCCTTGCTGCTGTGCCCCCCTGTGCCCTAAAATAACCTGCAGTAGAACTGGCCTGATCCCTTGCCCAGAAATGGAGAAAAGCCCACTGTCCCGCCACAAACTGAAGCCCTGGAACGCAGCCCCTGAAAGCCAGAGAGATGCACAACTGAGGGACTGAAACCTGCGAGCGAACTGGACTTGACTGGCGAAGTTTGGCCCGGACTGCGTCGAGGGTAGGTGAGTACTTGCAACCATAGACCTTTACGCACGTGTGTCCCCCAAGGGCCACTCTCCTTTGTTAGGAAAGCCTGTGCTACCATCCTATTCCCGATTTCTGGAACTTACTCTGTCCTCTTGTGGAGGTCCTCCTTGAATAGTGGAACTTTATTCTTCCCCACATACCCCCCCTTCCTGAGACACTACAGCCCCTTGAAGAAGGTCTGCTTTTTACTATAACTCATGATCCAATGCTGTCGCGCTAAACGTACTTTTGAGCACAAGGATCCACACATCATAGGGATTGGACCCTATTAGTTAGGGTTTGGGTTGCGGAATAACTGCCTAAACTATATTCCCACTGTCTGACCCCCTTCTGTTACTGGTTGTGGATCTCTACTTGTTTAATGTTACTTTAGGACAATAGTTACTGTTTATATGTTCCCTAGTATTTGGTTGTGTTAAATTTTTAATAATTACGGTGGTTTCATCTTGTGTTTGATTTAAAGGGCCTTTAATAAATGAATATCTATTTTTGATGTATACACCTGACTGAGAGTCATTTATGGTGCTGTTTGCTGTGTGTGCTGATTGTGGACTTTTGATCACCCCCTCTCCTCCTGAGACCTAGTCTTGAATGCCATCCAATGCTACCTTGATTGGTCTGGCTTGTCCAGAAGGTTACCCTGTTCCAAGAAACTAGGCTGGGCTTCTGAACCTCTGCCCACCAGGTCAGAGTTCAGAAATCCATCTTAACAAATTGGTGTACAGCGGTGGGATAGGATCGAAGGTACCCAGTGTTGCACACTGGTAAAAGTACCAGAGTTACACTTAACTAGGACACATAGTGACCTTAGTGAAAACTTAACTGCAAAGCTAACAACCTAGCTTAGAAAATGGAAGCAAAAACGAACATAATTTGAATGCTTCCAAATCAGAGACACTGAGAATGTTGTGCACCGAGAGAGGCTTATCCACTCAAGGTACCAAGGTTGAGATGATCCAAAGGATCATGGATTGGCAAGAGGATCAACTCAATGCCATTACTTAAGATGATAGTGCAGAAGATGGTGGTACTGCACTCACTGACAGCTCTAGCAGAACTGTTGCTGCCATCATCCATGGAGTCCATGAAGACAGGAACGAGGAAGAGTCCCAAGTTTTGTCTGTTGGCTCTGATGCTGAAGCCATGCTTGAATTCAAGAAACAAGAGCTGCTGTTTAAGCAAAAGGACCTTGAGTTCAACATGACAAGGCTGAGAGTTGATCAAGCAGAAAAACAAAAGGACAGGGGTCACCAGTTGGAGCTGGCTCAGATTCAGGCTACAACTGGCTACTCCAAGGGATCTGGAAATGAGTCTGGGTCCTCTTCTCATCCACGGTTTCCCAAAGATCTGTTCAGTATGAATTATGAAAAGAATGACATCATGGACTGTTTAACTGCATTTGAGTATGCTTGTGAAGTACAAGCCATTGTGGATGCTGACAAGATTGCATGGTTGCTCAGTCGACTACCACGATCTGGCTGAAGTACCATTATAGCCATGTCAAAGGCTGACAGAAAAGACTTTGTAAGATTGAAGCAAACTCTCATCTTAACGTTTGGGAAGACTCCTGCGCAATACTTGAAGAGATTTAGTGGGTGCAGAAAGAAAGAAGGTAACACTTAGGTGTCCTATGTTACTGATTCCTTGAGAAACTTGACTGGCTGAGTTGAAGGCTATAAGGTCACCACCTTTGAGGGCATGATATGTTTGGTCATGCTTGAACATCATTTTGCATCTTGTTCCCCTGAGCTTAAGTAGCACTTGGCTGACTCTAAGGAGATAGAGCCTAAGAAGCTATGCAATACAGCAGATTTGTAGGTGTCACCCAGAGTGTTTTTTAAGGACAAGATTACTCCTGGTAAGCAGGAGGAGGGGAAAACGCACAAAGATAAAGAGGGTGGGGAATCTGATAAAACGTTCTCCCAAAAGAGCCACACAAATAATAACAAGAGTACGTCCCAAGAGAATGTTCAGGGTAGTGGGAGTCATCCTCCCAGACAGAACTCTGGTTACAGTAAGCCTCCCTATGTCCCAAGACCTAGTGGATCTTGTGTGGCTTGTGGAGCAAGTGACCATGTGAAGGGTGACCCCAGATGTAAGGTCAAAACCGTAGGGGTCCACTCTATGAGTCTGGCCTTCCCCTCTTATGAGGAGGAAGAGATCACAGGGGGATCCTTCTCCCCAGGCTCTCTTCCCAGTGGTATAGAATCTGAGGTAATCCTGGTTTCCCTGGGTTCCTGGGAGCTTAACGTCTCAGATTCATATGCTAGTATTCCAGATAACACAAAGCACTACTTTAAAGACAGTGTGCTAATCAATGGAGTAGATACTCCTCCCCTTAGGGATAGTGGTACCAGCATAACTGTGGTGCATTCCACTTTGGTAAACCCAGGGGAGCTTTCCAGAGCTCCCCTGATGCCCAGCAAGTTAGCTGATGGTCCCCCTCTGAAGTTCCCAGTAATGCCTGTACATTTAACTATCAATGGTACAATGGTTAGGATTCCAGTGACCATACAGCGGCAAGTCCCAGGAAAGGTCATGCTGGGGAGTGATCTCAGAGACTTAGGTCTTGTCGGTGACACAGCAGATAGACCATGGACAAGGTCACAAACAAGGACTGCCTTAGCCAAGACCAAGGCACAGCCCAAGCCAAAGGGGAGACCCAACACTAAAGGAGTCAAAAAAGATGAGGCGGAAAGAAAATAGTCCCCCTAACTCACCTACCACTGAGGTGGAGGTAGTTGGCCAAACACCTGAACCTGACGAGGAAGAGGTGTTGCCTGAAATTCTCAACCCACATGACCATCCTGAACTCCAAAGTTGGTTGGTTGAAAGTGGTCCTGATAGGCCTCAGTTTAGTATGGGCCAACATGAGTGCCCATCATTGGAAGGCCTAAGGAGACAGGCATCCTCCCAGCTTGTGGGTGAACCTTGTGGGAAGCATAGGATCTATTGGGAAGATGGGTCCCTGTACAGTGAGCCCACAGAGTATACAGAAGGAGACCATAGGAGGTTGGAGATTCCCCTTCATGTAAGACCCTTCCTCTTGCAGCTGGTGCATGAAGTTCCCCTTGCTGGTCGCCATGCCATCACGGGAACCAAACAAAGGTTAGCCAAGATGGGGGTCCAGGTAGAAAGCCACTGCAGGGGTTGTGCTATATGCCAGTTATCTGGGAAGAGTGGTGCAACAATCCAGGCTGCATTGGTAGCACTCCCAGTTGTGGGGGTACCATTTGAGAGGGTAGGGATTGACATTGTTAGTCCCCTTGACTCTCAGACATCCTCAGGCAATAGGTTTATCCTGGTGCTAGCCGACCATGCTACCAGGTACCCTGAGGCCATCCCATTAAAGACAGTAACTGCCAAGTCAGTTGCTAAAGTTTTGCTTGGCATATTCTCTAGGGTTGGCTTCCCTAAATAAGTTGCTTCTAATAGGGGCATCAACTTTATGTCCAAGTACATGCAAGCCACGTGGAAGGAGTCTGGGGTGACTTATACGTTTTCCTCAGCATACCATTCACAAACCAATGGCTTAGGTGAGAGGTTCAATAAAACCCTCAAAAACATGATTGGGGCAATGGAAGAACCCCAAATGAGAAAATGGGATCTCCTCTGCCATGCTTATTTTTTTCCTACAAAGAGGTACCTCAAGAGGGGGTTGCTTTCAGCCCCTTTGAGCTTCTTTTTGGTCACCTTGTTAGGGGACCTTTGGCTATAGTCAAGGAGGGGTGGGCCATGCCTACTCCCCCTATCACTACCAATGCAGTGGACTATGTACTGGGACTAAGGAAGAGAATGGTCCTCCTGATGGCTCGGGCCAGTGATAAGTTGAATGCTGGGCAAGCACTGGTGAAACACTGGTATGACTAGAAGGCTTCACTTGTCAACTTTACACGAGGCCAACAAGTCCTGATCATGAACCGTATAAGGCCTTCAGCTTTACAGGATAAATGGCCAAGCACTTACTCAATGATTGAGCCACTGGGTGAGGTAAACTATTTAGTGGACCTTTGAAGTGATGTGCAGGCTCCAAAAGTGTTCCATAAGAATAGACTAAAGGCTTTGATCCCTAGGGTTGAAATTGCTGCACTGCTCCTGGCCTCAGATATAGAAGAGGAGGAAACAGAGCCTCTTTCTGACCTGTTCCAAGGCAGTCCTTCAGACAGATCCATTGAGGGTGTCAATGTGACCCCTCAACTGACTTCTGTTCAACAAGATGAGGAGAGAACTTTGCTGAGGCAATTCTCCCCCTTGTTTTCCCTAGCTCCTGGTTTGACACTGTGGTGCAAACATGACATTGACACAGGAAATAGTGTGCCTACCAAAGGTAGGGCATAAAGAATGTCAGATAAGGTGATATCTGACATCAAGACAGAGGTCAACAAGATGTTAGGTCTTGGGGGGATTGAGCCCTCCAGTAGTCCTTGGTAGAGTCCTGTGGTTGTAGTACCAAATGCAGGTAGCTCTGAGCTGGGGTTCTGTGTGGACTACAGGGCTCTGAATGCTGTCACCAAGACATATGCTCACCCCTTGCCTAGAACCGATGAGCTGGTGGATATCTTGGGAGCCTCCAATTACCTCAGCACATTTGGCCTCACTGCAGGGTATTAACAAATAGCCCTAGCAGAACATGCCAAGGAGAAGACAGCATTCTCAACTCCAGAAGGCCTTGCCTTTACCAGTTCAGGGTAGTGCCACTTGGATAGAAGAATGCACCCGCCACTTTCCAGAGGCTTGTGAACCATGTCCTTAATGGGTTGGATGAATTCTGCTATGCTTATATGGATGATATAGCAGTTTTCAGTGCCACCTGGGAGGATCATGTGAAACACCTCAGAATTGTGTTGCAGGCTCTTCAGAAGGCCCACTTGACCATAAAGGCCAGCAAGTGCGAAATTGGTCAAGGTACAGTGGTCTACCATGGTCATGAAGTAGGTGGAGGGAGGATTCAGCCTCTACTCAGTAAAATAGTACAAGACTGGCCTACCCTGACTACTCAAACTCAAGTGAGAGCCTTTGTAGGCCTCACTGGGTATTGCAGCAACTTTAAGGCAGACTATGGCACCATAGCTGCCCTTCTGATTGCTCTCACAACTCCAAAGAAATCCAAGAAGGTCTCTTGGTCTGAGGATTGTGGGAAGGCCTTCAATGGTCTTAAATGCTCCTTGTGCTAGGCTCCTGTCCTCAGGCCCCTTAACTACAAAATACCTTTTTTTGTGCAGGCTGTTTCCTCTGCCACTGGGATAGGTGCTGTACTATCACAGATAGATGGGAAAGGCAATGAACACCCGATTGGATTCATTAGTCACCAGTTTGAGGACAGAGAGCTCAGGGGGTCCACAGTAGAGAAAGAATGTTTCTCTGCTGTGTGGGCCCTAAGGAAGCTGAGGCCCTACCTCTATGAGATCCACTTCACTGTGCAAACTGTCCATAAGCCCTTAAAGTGGCTCATGAACATGAAGCGAGAGGATCCAAGGTTGCTAAGGTAGTCCATAAGCCTGCAAGGGTTTGACTCCACCATTGAGCATAGGCCAGGTGTCCAATATAGCAATGTTGATGGTTTGTCCAGAATGTTTAGTCGACATGAACAAGCTGCCCATCCAGGAGTGGATTAGTTCCCCCTTGTCGTAGGTCAGGGAGGGGCGAGTGTTAGAAAAGATTTCCATTTATGTGTCATTTTCCCTCCAGTTGTGACCTCCCACCATTTTGCTTTTGTCTGACCATCCTAGCCTGACTTTTACCAGTGGAGCCCAGCCTTCTGCTGTACTCTGCTGGGCTTTAGCTCGTCCTGTGAGGGAGAAACTGACATTGTGAGGGATTTGACCATCCGCACGGAAAAAGTGCGCTCACCTGGGCTTTTTTTTGTTTGTTTAAAACAATGAATGATGGGAGAACAACCTCCGAAAATATGTGGGGCCATTCCTGCACATATTTTCCACGCTCACTGTACGGCAGAAAAATAGTCTTGTACTCTGGGAGGACACAGTTTACCAGCGCCGCTCTCCCCTGTCATGTGTAGCTGACACCTGACAGCCATGGGTACAACAAAAGCCTTTGGCTGTGGGTAGCCTGATTAGAATTTCAAGGCCCCATGGATTTGCATCTCCATTGTCAAACCTTGCTGGTGGCGGCGAATACTGAAGAATGTTAATTAGCAGGCCTCAGGGAAGGCCTGAGTGCAGGAAGTGACAATGGAGACCAAATGCCAACAACTCTTTGTAATGCAATGTGTCAACTTGGTACTAACACCCCTCCTTGGTATGAAAGGGCAGTGATTGTCCTTTCTGGAACTACTCCTTTCAGAGCAGGGAAGTATGTGAATTGTAGGAGACGAAAGTCTGCCTGCAGCCCGTTACTTAAAAGGCCCATGTTATGATCAAGTGCCACATAGGGCTAAGTTAATTAGGGAGACACTTTGATGTACAGCAGACAGGAAGATGGGTGGGACTTAGAAGTATATGTTGTCATCCTTCCTCTGTTAGTTGCAAAGCGTCCTGTTTCTGACCTGAAGCATCACTGAAGATTGTTGGTGGAGACTCAGGATTGGCTCACTTAAGTTAGGCTTCACCTACACCAACCCATGGGCCCTGTTTGGCTTTAAACAAGAGCTGAGCCCCTCCCTGATCGGATCATCTGAAGACTTTGCAAGGAGTAAGGACTCGTTTTTACCCGAGCTGAAGGTACAGTCTACCTTACATCTTCCGCCAGTGAAGGAAGGCCAGGAGTTCCAAGAGAGAAGCAAGATCCCTCCCCTAAACATCTCCCAGGGAACTGAGGGAGATATCTGACTCAGAGGACCCATCCAGCAGCTCCAGAACCGGTACCCAGCCAGCACACAGCGTGCCCTGCTAGGTTCTGATGGCAAGCTTCCTAGGTGGGAAATGCCGGAGAGTCTCTGGAAAAAGGACAAGGCCTTAGCCTGCTAACACTCTCCTGAGCTTTGGGCTGACCACCTTGAAAGGACACGAGCCCTGCGTAGAAGCTAAGAGGAGTGCCACACAAACATCATCCAGCGTCCATCTTTTTAAGGACAATTTCGAGACAGTTGAGTCCTACGAACCGCATCCGACGGCACCGCTGTCTGTTGTCATGGCGCAGTCGAAAGAGCCGTCCGAGACGCCTCGACCCACATTCCAGATCTGCCAACCAGCACAGACACAATGATTCTTGGCCCAAGCGGGCCCGCAGAAAAGCCTGCAGACATCCGGCCAGCCTTGCTTGCTGTACTGCCCGCCGCCTGGTACCCACAGTTATCTCCCGCCACTAACTCTGTCTCATGGGCTGCAAAGCGCCCTGGAACTTTCGCAACGCTGTCGAGCACCAAGAACATCTTCAGCACCAGGTACATTGTGGTCCTGCCCCCCTCGTCCTTCTCTGAAGGCCCCTAGAGACAGTTACGACCCTTTGCCCCTTTGGTGTTGAAACCAAATAACCTTGAACAGTAAGACTGATTGCTTTACCAACTACCCTCCTGTCAGTATCCAGAGTGCATCCCTTTCCTTTGAGAAAATGTCTGTCCTCTGTGTTCCTTTACAGTGTGGGTTGTAATTGTAGTGTGCTAGACTGTCTGTTGTAGTAATAATAAGGTAGTTATTTGTATACAAGCTTGACTGGACAGTCCCTTTTATCATTGGGTAATAATTGTATTTTTGCTGTGTTGCAACTAACCAACTGTTAGGCAGAATCCCGTGCTGTGCCCTTAGGGACCACTACACACGATTAAGACCACAGGTGGCAATACATGTTTTACCTTTGGTACAAGCCTGTACTACTAAGTTATAGTGGTAGCAGTAGCAGAGCAGCCAGGCTTATCTCAAGAGTGTATGAGCAGTAGCAGAGATTACACAAAGGGACCACAATTACTGTGACACAAGCAAACACTGACTCAAGGTTTCAGGTAGAAAAATATAAATACATTTATTTTTAAAGCATTCGTTATAAACACAACACTTCTATTAAACTTAAATAAAAACCATACGTTAAATATACTACAACTAACCAATTCACTTTGTACAGTAAGTCTCAAGGTAAGTACCCTGTGTTGAATGCACCAGTGTTAAGAACAAAACACGTTACCGCGAATACATTTGCAATCACTTTTTGACAGGTCGGTCTACTAACTAAACGCGTATCCGTGACATGAAATGCTACCGGGGTAAAAACACACTTAGCAGTTGAGATATCCAGAGGGAGTTGGAGGCAAAAATCACAGGCAATATTTTGGTTAGGCAGGCAGAATCAAGAAACACTCAAAGACAGGAGTTAGAAAGTCAAAGGGCCGGAGCCAGGCTTGAGAGACACCGGGGCCTGTTGCCGAGGATCACACAGTCAGATGGTTTGAGATTCAACATAGCTAAAAGTACTTCGATATTGTCAATGTACGGAAGCAAAAGTTATAAGAAGGAGGGAAGACAAGGGCAAGCCTTGGAAATGAAGAAAAGGGATTCACCCAGTTTCTTCAAGCAGAACACAGTACCTTGTTCCAACTGTGCAGCTGGTGCCCTGGCAGCTGTTCCTAGTGGTTTCCCGCAGACCCACGATTCCTGGAGCTTCGTTGTGAAGGAGGACGTCTGAAGGGGGTCTGCACCACACAGGGATGAGGCCGGCAGCAGCGACACAGAATAAAAGGTGCACTCCTTAAAAACAGGAGAGGCTCTTCAGGTGGCTATCCGGACTACTACAGCTGTGTGCAGCGATTTCGACCAAGGAAGAGGATTCTCTAGCTGTGGAAGATGAGCTGGTTGTCCCCACCAAGCTCAAGGGAAGAAGACTCCGGACTGGATCTTCTCTGGGTCGTTGAAGGTAGATAGCTCAGGACTGCAGCAGGGCTTCACCGGGACGGGGTAGTTGCAGCAGCCGTCGTTCTCTCCGCTTCTCGTCGGTTCCTTGTAGTTACAGTGGCGACTCTCTCTGACTTCTAGCCCAAGAGACCTGCCTTTTATGTGCAAAACCCCCATTCACACAGCCTGGCTGTCAATCATGCAGCAGGGGGGTTGTCCAGCCCAGACAACCACCTTGACCAATCATAACAAAGTGCGACTTGGGTTTCCTAGGATACCCTGTGCAGGGGGTGACTACACCCCTCCCTCACATTCAGCCCACCTAGACACCCAGGCGCCTTGAGGAGGGCTTCTAGGTAGAAGCCCACCAAAAGACAGCGAACAAAGAAGGCAAACCTTTTGTGCCCTGCAAAGCAAAACACAAGAAGGAGTTCAACAAAAAGAAATGGCGTATAAACTGCACCGGAGCCAAAAGAAAAAGGATTTGGTCAAGCGGGTTTAAGTTCTAGGCTAATATGAAAGCCTACAATATTACCACGGTTATATAAGATAACCGCGGTAGAAAGTTAGAGTAGATAGCGTTGCCACCAGCCATGTCTAAATGTTAAAAGAGCGAAACAATGCTCTAGGAGGTACAGATCAAAAGGGATACAAAATAACCCTTCCCAGTACTCCATGGAAGATGGGGTGTACTGGATCTATGGTAGATTGACTAAGTAAAGTTAATGGTAACTTTACCCTTTTCTGGGGGACAGTAGTCGCCTCAGAAATGGAGTCGGTGGGAGTCTGAACGAAAACCCACTGCCACTGCACAAAAGGTGCTGTGTGACACACACAAAGAAGGGGGCTACTGAAGTGGTGTCCTTCAGAGCCCACAATCGCGAAAACAGGTGGAAACACATAGCAAAACACAGGTAAGAATGGGGGAAAAGCTCTCTCTCTTACCAAGTGGAAGTCCAGGAAAGCTGCTGGGGGACTCACTAGGTGAGGGAAATTAGCCATAGATGAGAATTCTCCCTAACACCAACCACCCACGACCGTGCACAGATAAGCCTTCTGTTCCGTCCACGTTAACAAAATTGGGCAAGGTGGTCTTATAATTTACTTGTATTCCGATCTGTTCAGATCCCATCTGGTGTGCTAGAGGTGTGGGGTTGATTGATGGTTTAGAAACCGATAATCATCCCTGGACCACTGGTTACCCTGAAGTTGATTCGTCACAGACATGCCCTTCAGACTGTCAGTACTGGGAGACTTTGTTTCCCTTAGCCTTTCACTTTGTTACCATTTCTTGGTAACTTATTATCAATGCGCCGTCCAGTGCAGTGCGCTGGCATGTCTTTTTTCATTTTTGAGGCCCTAAACACCCTTAAAGGATTTTTGGTGAATGTACAAGTGTGCCCAGGGCAGAGCTGGTGGCAGCTGTTAAGCATTTTTGACTCTTTTTCAATGGTCCAAACCATGTTTACCTCATTTGGCCGAGGACAGTGACCAGTGCCAAAAATGGCCCTGCCACAAAGTCCTTTGTTCGGTCCTTAGGCCATGTTGTCCCTTGCCTTCCCCCGGTCGAGCAGACCTGGGAAATTCCTTATTTGGTCATGAAGGGTCACGCGCAAACTGAAGCTTTAACAGGCTTCTGCATTCCTTGTGTGCGTGCGCCCAGTATGTGGGCTGGACTGTCTAGTTACAATACACATCCTGAGTGCCAGGATGTGTGGTGTGCTGGGATGACTGGGACCACTGTGGTCAAGGATTGGTCCACATCTGGGATGGTTGAATGTGAGCAGATCTCCCATTGGATCCCCTTCATGTTGGCGCGGAGCAAACTTTGGATAAGAGAAGGCACCTTACACCCATTCCAGGTCGATCTTCTGAGTTCTCATCGAACTTAGTAAAGGAGCAAAGTATCCTGAACCGAAGAAGCAGATCAGTGGAACCGCTGGTGACCCGTTGGAAGGTTTGTCACCCTGACCCCACTGTCAGAGACCCCGTTTCTGATAAATCATAGAAGGCCTGCAAGGGTGCTTCGACCCATTGGAGTAGTGAGACTAACTACTCTCGACACCTCCTGCTTAACCTGCAAATGAGCCTCTTTGGAAGCGTTCCTGGACCGCCCAGTGAACTGACCAGCTTATATGAGACCTTTGCCTTGGCACCACCATGGTCTCGATTTTCGAATTGATACTTTGGGATCTGTAAGCTCTTGATAGAAGGCACTCTTCCACCAAGTTTTGTATTCCTAGCATTCCTATGTCTGGAATTAGGAGAGTCTGCCTGAACCCGAGCCTGCGCGGTACCCGTGTCACCCGCTGTGGCGACAAGCTTTGTAGGTGCTTTGCTGCTGTGCCCTTCTGTGCCCTAAGATGACCTGCAGTGGAACTGGCCCAATCCCTTCCCCAGAAGCGGAAAAAAGGCCACTGTCCCACCACGGACTGAGGTCCCGGAAATCAGCCCCTGAAAGCCGGAGAGAGGCACAACTGCGTGACTCGAACCTGCAAGCGAACTGAACTTGACTGCGTTGAGGGTCGGTGAGTGCTTGCAACCCATCATACACTTTTACGCACAAATGTCCCCCAAGGGCCACTCTCCTTAATAGGGGTAGCCGGTGCTACCATCCTATTCCCGATTCCTGAAAATTGCTCTGCCCTCTTGTGGAGGTCCTCCTTGAATAGCAGAACTTTATTCTTCATCGCCTTACCCCCATTCCTGAGACACTACAGCCCCTTGAAGAAGGTCCGCTTTGGACTTTAACGCACAAGCGAGTTCTGCTGCGCTGAACATACTTTTGAGCACGAGCACCACACTTCGTAAGGACTGGACTGCCTATTAGTTAGGGTTTGGGTTGCTGAAGAACTGCCTAAAGTATATTTGCACTGTCTGACCCCCTTCTGTTACAGGTTGTGGATCTCTTCTTGTTTAATATTACTTTAGGACAATAGTCACTTTATATATGTTCCCTAGTATTTAGTTGAGTTAGATTGTTGATAATTACTGTGGTTCCATCTTGTGTTTGCCTTAAAATGCCTTTAATATATGTATATGTATTTTTGATATATACACCTGACTGAGAGTAATTTGTTGTGTCGTTTACTTTGTGTGCTCATTGTGGACTTTCGATCGCCCTCAACCCTCCTGAGACCTAGTCTTCACCGCCGCCAATGCTACCTTGATTGGTCTGGCTGTCCAGAAGGTTACCCTGTTCCAAGAAACTAGGCTGGCATTATGAACCTCTGCCCAACAGGTCAGAGTTCAAAAATACATCTTAACAGTATGTTTGGCTCAAGCCTGACTTCTCTAACTCCCGCAATGATGGTGTATGTTGACCGAATAGGGGGTGGACATTGGTGGTCTGGGGTACATTCAAAATTAACATTACAGGTGGCTAACCATCAGTAATGAAGTGCATTTCACATTTGTGTTCTTACCAACATTCTGGATATCTTGCGATTCATCATCTTTTTCTATCAGGTGTCACCCAGAAAACATCAGTGGAATACTTTCCCATTGTTGCTAGCTACCCATCTATAATGTAAGATATTTGGGGCTACTTCAGAGTGCCAGGAGATCACAGAACACTTGAAAGCGACTTTAAGCTAACTAATTCAACCACAGATGAAAGGTATCCTTTATAACACAAAATCACATTCAATATTTATAGAGACATAACTTCTTGAAAAATAGCAAACTGGATTACCGAGCCACTCCTAGACGAACTCCTGGCTTCACGCATGTGTTCTTCTGCATTCTACAAAGGGTTAAATGGGTAAAACAAAAACATGTATAAAGTTAGGTACTCTAAAATAGTTTCCATGTTTAAAGTGTACCACATAGTACCATCTTAAATATCGTTAGCACATTTGGGAGCCATATTAGAGAAGGGTTCCATGGATGCAATTGCAATGAGCACTAGAACAATAAGTGCCCTTGTTGAAAAAATGTAGGTCGGCATTGCAGAAACTTTGCAAAAAACTTGTGCTTCCAATGCAATTTTGCACACAGGCAACGTCTGCCCTAGTACTATTACCATTCCCTTTTCTTAGACCTCGTGTAAACATGCATTGAAAGAATAGGGGCCTGATTTACAAAGCGTGTTTTCAATGTTTGTCCTCTTCTTAATACCATCGAAAATTGCACTTGCACTGGTGCACTTTGTCTATAATCTGGCCCCTGCAGAGTGTACGATTCATTTTAGCAGTGAATCTTGTTTTTTAAATGTTTTCGTTACTGTTGAAATCGTTTGTTAGGAGCCTAGTAGTTTTACAGAATATGGATTGAAATCCATAATCTTTCCTGGAAAAGGATTCAAAAGCTCTATATTTGAAATGGTTGATTTGAAATACATGTACTTCCCCATCTTCACACCCGGGGCGCACATGCCCAATGTGTCTCTCCTTTGACCCTGGGCCTGCTGTAGGGCATTGATTAGGTTTTCCTTGTGGTGTTTATTTTCTGGTGTACCTCCTTTATACTTCAGGATTTGTGTTTTTTGTCACTATGTTTTATTGTGTCTCTATAAAAATGTCTTTCCAAGTTTAGTTCTAGATAAAAAATGTCAGTTCAATATAACTGAATCTAGAGGGCCCATAGATGATGGGAGCTTACTAATTACTACTACTACTACTACTACTACTACTAATAATAATAATAATAATAATAATAATAATAATAATAATACTATAAGTAATACAACATATAAGGTCTTTATATAGTAATTCGTACCAGATTCGAATGCTTCTAAGCACTTTCATATTATCCGTTCTTATTACTCAGCTTATTAGTATTCAATGTATCAACATCAGGTAGATAAAGGATGGATTGGGCCCTGACGGTGTCATGAAATAAACCCTCCCCTGTATAAACTCTCCCTCTGAGATTTTATTTCAGAATGAAGTCTCCCCCTGAGACTTTATTTTGAAATAGATTATCCGGGAGGAGGAATACTTTCGCGCCCCCTGCAAAATTAATTCTCCCCCTCTCTACGTGCTGCAAAGGCGCGTGATACAGGAACCAATTCAATCCCTTGTAACCTTTTTGATACATGAGATATCTCGGCCGCATGTGGCTTCTTTTCTTCCCACATGTAGGTGGTCGTAACGCCACCAAGGAATCCTAGTTTGCTGTATTGTGCTGAGAGAAAATGACAAAAAAGAGAGAAAATGGGTTTTTTAAGAAAACGCCAATACAATGATGTACAAAGAAGCCTGTGTTTTCTTCCTTGTAAAAGATAGGAACAAATGGTTTGCTGTTCTGAATTCACCATTTTTCAGGCTTTCAAGAACAGGTTGAGTGGAAAGAAAAAAACACATATTTTTGTAACGTTACCATCAGTTTTGGGAGATTCCATTTCAGAATCCGTTCTCCCGGGGAATAAAAAGCCTCCCCGGAGAGACTTGATTACGGGGGAGGGTTTATTTGGTAAAACGGACATTTAAATTTGAAAAGTTCCTGCTTGCCCAATGTCAGAGGCAAGGACTTAACCTGAAGCCATACTTAAGGACTTCATAAGTGTGTGCACGAAAACTAACCAGGGCAATGGGAACGACCAGCGCATCATTTAGGCGGGTGCTTTGAAAACATGGCATCTTCTGAGGTTTTTTGAGTTGCTTGATTCTTTGAAAATTGAGACCAGATTTGCACCATTACAATATAGTAACATTTCTAATTCAGCAAAAGCTGAGGCTGGCTAAGTTTAGCAATGATTCACTGATTGTACTGGGAGAGGGATCTCTGCTGCTGATCAGGTCTGAATTATGTACAATAACTTGTGAAACTGGAAACGGGTTACTTACACTGATGCAAACATACAAGGCCAACACACACGACAGAAAAAGTAGAGCCTTCATTTTTCACTTTGCTTTCCTAGAAATAATCGACAAAGAAAAAACCTAGGTCAGTCGAAATATTCAACAGCCTTCTTTAAAGCACCCCCACCTCCACCCCGCACCACCATCAACATTTTCTAAAGAATGAACCCTTGTCTTTGGTATCCTAAGACTCAAATAGTGTCACAGACCTGTAAGCATGTTGCCTTGTGTCTTTGCAAAACAAACTAACCTGATCTAACACAACACACATATCGTCTTGCAATCGTAGTTTTTGAGAGAATTTCCAAGCCTGTTAACAGATGGGATTATTTGTGGAGACGCCAGAATTACAAATATGTCCCCTCTGTCCAATTATGGACTTCGAGTAATCTGCACAACTTTGGTTATGTCTGTGTTGAGATTTAAAATAAATTGCAGGCTTAAATTAGAGATCAGAGTCAAGTCCAGAGTGGCTCAGTGCAAAAATAGATGAGACTGCCAAAAGTCTGCACGGTTGTTGCTTTCTAAATTGCTTTCTTGTTCTCTTGCTCTACAAGATAACATAACGTTTGGAGGAAGAAAACCTGGGCCTGATTTACAAAGTGTTTTTCAATCGGATTGCACCATTGCAAAGTGCTTTTCTAAATCAAGCCCCACATGTGCCCCTAACCAGCATGCGCTACTTATCCGCGAGCAAATTTGACCCTGACAAAAGCCAACACATAATCATCACACACAGACAAGTTACACAAATGCAGCCTCACCTCTGTCCTCAGTCTGCTGCGCTTGCCTGGAAGTACAAGGATGATGTATTCTGATTGCGGCTTCTGCAGAATTTATACTGCGTTAACATAGAGAAGAGATTAATGGGATTAAGTATAAAACAATACTTTTACTGTTTGCATGTGCAGTAACGAGATGGGTGGAGCGCAGGATTAATTAGCACAATGGTGGGATGTGTCATGTCACTCTTGCAACAAACCTGCATTTTCTGTTATTATGGTTGAATCTGGGACCATGAACAGTCATGTTGTGTTAATTTGCATTGGGTGTGAATGCATTGTCCAAAAAACCTCACAAGTACTCTGCATAATACAATGTACGCTAAGCTGTACACAATGTGGACTTCTGCCCTCTCTGTGTGCCAGTGACTTGAGGTTGCGCACACATTGATCTTTTGCCAAGGGGCCTAGCCCCTAAATTAAAACAAATGATTCCCAGGCGCATTAGTCTACGTCATGCCAAAAAAGTGGGCCCCAGACTAGTGTTTCCCACTAACGAGAAGTAACTAACCAAAAAAACAAAGCACCTAAAGGCGACACTTATGGCTAGATTCACAGAAGTGTTTTATAATGGTGCAATCCCATAGGAAAACGTTCTGTGAATCAGGCCCCGAGACTCACATTGGCTTTTTGCTCCTCTGCCACCATACACAATCATTCTATTCTCAATGCAGACATAGGGCCTCATTACGAGTTTGCAGGCAGCCATGCCCTTAATAACAGCATGGCTCCCTCCAAACTCGGGTTCGGGTTCCCTGAATGGGGAAATACCGGGCCATTCCGACCTTGGAGGGCCCGGTATTTCCCCATTCAGGGAACCCGGACCCGGTCCATCCCCATTCCCATTTGAGCCCCCATAGGGCTCAATGGGAATGGGGAGCTTGCTAACAACGGGCCGGTTAATGATGGGCCCGTTGTTGGCATGCTGGGCCACTCGCAGGACCCGCTAAGGACGCATGGTAAAACCAGGCGTCCTTAGCGGGTCCCGCAAGCAGACCTCGTAATAGGGCGGTTAGCGGTTTACGGCTCTGGCGCCTTTACCGGCGGCGTTAACCCCTTGCCGCCCTTCTCGTAATGAGGCCCATACTATTTGTTCAGGAGCAACCCAACCTCTAATGTACAAAGAAATATATATTTTATTCATTTTATGACACAATTAAAAGAACACAATAATGTGTTGTTACTTGAACCTAACAAAGGAAAAAATACTTGGAACGTTTCACAGAAGCTTAGTGATGGTGTTAGTAAAGTGCACCAAATTCATATTTCCAATGTATCCATTCTTTCTTAGCAAAACGTGACTAACAAAAATAAAGTAAAGCAGGTCTGGATTCGAGGAGCACTTCCTTTATGTCTGGCCACTTTGGTGAACACCATCACCTGACTAAACTTCAAATTGGCTACATCTGGCCGGTGTACATGGACAGCCACATCCAGTGTTTGGCTTCGTGTTTCAATGTCTCAGACTACAGTCACTTGGATATGCAATGCCTTAAAAAACAAACTGTTGACACTGGTGTGTTTCGGCCTATTACTCTGGGGTCAGTTCCCTTTGTCAAGATAATGTTTGCCCGAACTTCAATTTGCACAAAATTATGCTTCTGGGACCAGACAGGAAGAACTTTCTTTCATTTACAGCTCTTGGGACTCTTTCATTGTTAGCCCCTTTCTTGCATATAAAGCAGTTTTCAAACTCGGACTGTATTTCAATATGATATATAGCCAGACACTAAAATGTCTGTTGCAATGTGCCGAGGGGCTAAAATATACATTTTCTTGTACATTAAAAGATGGGTTGCTCCTAAACAAATGGTATGTCTGCATTCAGAATAGTGTGATTTTGAATGATTGTATAATTGTGACATGCTGTAAATATATACCACTACAAAGTGCAAAGGTTTATGAAGGCAAATGAACATGTACATTAAATTGGGATGTTGAAATGCTGGTAAAACGGCAAGCTGCAAAATGTTCAAAAGAAGTAGAAGTAGTGGCCTCTGCCTTGTTATGGATTTACAAATACATATGATGCAATTTTGCAAATTATAAGAACAGCGAGGCCTACCCCAGTTACTTTTTATATGAAAGCACAAACAATTCATTAAAGCTTCATACTTTTTCAGCTTTATTATAGAGTCCCAGGGGAAACTGACTACGGATTTGAATGCACCCTAGTAGTCCATACTACTGGGCATTAAAAACAACCCATACGCCATTGATTGTTTAAATTAATAATAATGTAGGTGCAACTTCTTCACATGTTGATAAGCAGACAGTATTAGCCAATGCATTTTGGACAATGGACTGGTCCTTCATCAGGGCAATGGGCCTCATTATAAGTTGCCTTATGCCCTCTGGCTACAACACTTCGCTCCCAAACCTATACCCAACATACCTTGCCATAAGTGCATCAGGAATGCTAGGCTTGGTTCTCGCCTGCACCACACACTAGGTACCTATACCACACCATGCGATAGTATCACCTCCCCCCACCACACTTGCCCCATGTCTGACATAGCCACTTCGATGCCCGCTGTGAATAATTCTTCACTGCCCCTCCCACCTAGCAGTCAAACTCCAAATCTACTGAGTCAACCATGTGACACCTCAGTCAGAAACCAAAGACTAGCAGCCAGATGTCACCATTGGTCCTACCACGCAAATTCCATCATTATGGATAATACTGCTGCCAACCCCATCAAGAAAAATTCCCCTGCCTTGGCTGCCTTGATAACTGACGAGGCCCCCAAAACCACTAATTCCAACACCACACCCAAACTTAAAGGTGCACTCATTAACGCACGTTCTGTCCCTGCGCACGCATTAGACATTGCAGATTTCATCCTGACTGAAAACCTTGACTTCCTGGCAATCACTGAAACCTGGCCGCAAGCAGCCTCGGGACCTACCCTGACCCTTGCTATTCCCAATAGCTATTCCATCATCAGGTGTGACAGGGATACTCACCAAACTAAGGGGGATGGACTAGCTTTCATATTCAAGAGTTCCCTTAATCTTAAAGTTGCTAACACCCAACAGTTGCCCTCATCTGAAATACTTTCTATTAAACTCCCAATCTCACCTAATCATACCAGCTTAGTGCACCTCATCTACAGGCCACCTGGCCCCACTTCTACATTTGTAGAGGATATCTCATCAATCCTAGCCTCTAGCACCAAACCCAAATCTCAAATCATTATACTTGGAGACCTCAACTTGGGGTACCAGGATCCAAATGACTCTAAAGCCAGTGACGTAGCCAGTGTTCTGACTGACTTCGGCCTCACCCAACATGTCAGTGAACCGACCCATATCAAGGGTCGCACCCTGGACTGGGTCGCAGACATGAACTGTGCAGTAAACGTAATCTCTGTATCACCATGTGCGTGGTCTGACCACCATAAAATAATATTCTCCTTCAACTCCAGCCCACCGTTAGACAAACCCATCACTGCTCCGCCCACTTACACTCGCAACAAGAAGGATATTACGAACGAGAAACTACTCCCACTCATCCTCCCTCTTCTGAACACGGCCTCTTCCACCTGCTCTGACCCCACTGCCCTAGTGGATATCTACAACCGGGCTATGTTTAAAGTTCTCAACACCATCGCACCTTTTAAACTACACAAACAAAAACCATGCAACCACCTTAACTCATGGTTCACCCCCCACTTACGCGAATTGCTCAAAGATAAAAGAAAAGCTGAGTCACAGTGGAGAAGTTCACCCACATCAGCGAATAGAATTATCGTCATAGCCGCTTCCCTCTCTTACAAAGAAGCCATCCTAGCGGCCAAAAAGAAGTGTACAACAAAAGGATCATACAAACTCAATTGAACACCAAGGAACTCTTTAAGATCCTCAAGGAACTAGAGTCCCCAGTCGCTCCTCTGGATACATGTACCCCTGACACTGAATGGTGCTCCAATATACAAAAAGCACTATTAAACAAAATTGATGTACTCCAAGTCAAAATTAACGCTAAAAAAAGCCATCTCCTGGATTCAGTAGGTAACCCCCAGTCCTACAATACCCCATCCTCTAAACACTCCTTCAAACCTTTCACCTTTTCTCCACTCTCCATTAAGGCTGTGGAAAATATCATCATGAAGCTAAAGCCATCCAACTGCCAAGGTGACGCATGCCCTGCACCGATTGTAAAGGAAGCAGCTCCGGACCTTGCCCCATTCATCACCACATTCATCAATTCCTCCTTTAAATCTGGTATTGTACCTGACAACCTCAAGGATGCCTGGGTCATCCCTATGATTAAAAAAACGAATCTTGACCCCAGCATCCCCACCAACTACAGGCCCATCACTACGGTGCCCTACCTTCTCAAAATCCTGGACCGTGCAGCATATCTCCAGATCCAAGACTACTTGGATACTAACAACCTACTAGGACTTAGGCAATCTGGCTTCCGTCCGAGGCATGGCACTGAGACAGCCTTGATCGATTTAAAAACACAAATCGAGGACTTGAAAGACAAGGGCAAACAAGCGCTCTTACTCCTACTCAACCTATCTGCAGCCTTCGATTTGGTTGATCACCAAATCCTTTGCCAGCACCTTAAGATGGCTGCCCACTTCTCGGATGCAGCTGCCACATGGATCAGCTCCTTCCTGGCAAACAGATCCATGAGGGTCTTCTCCCCCTTAGCTGCAGCTGACCCAGCTCATGTGACCTGCGGAGTTCCACAAGACTCTTGTGTATCGCCCATGCTTTACAATGTATTTACTAAACCGCTCTTTGATATTCTTGACCATCTGGGTGTCACCTACACGAATTATGCGGACGACACCCAGATACTCATCCCTATCACTGGCGATTATGTAACTGATGTTAAAGCACTCAATGCAGTATACACTGTCATCCAGGCTTGGATGGCTCACCACGGGCTCTGCCTCAACGATGAGAAAACTGAGTTACTCATCTTAGGGTCCCAGGCCAAACTCACTAAACTTGACCCTAAATACGCTTCCTTCAACATTGATGGCAATGTTCTCAAGGTCACCAACGTCAACAAAATCGCTTGGAATTTACTTAGACTCCACCCTCTCTCTCAACAGACAAACAAACTCAGTTGTGTCAGCATCCTCGTATACATGTAAACTCATCACTGCCTGCCGCCCCTTCCTGACATCAGACAACTGCCTGATCCTTGCCAGAACCCTCATCTTGTCGAAAATTGACTATTGCAATGCCCTCTACCTTGGGACGAGTCAAAGAAACCTCGATAAACACCAGGTCACCCTGAATAAAGCCATTAGAGCGGCTCTTAACATACCCAGACGCGCCCACATCTCAGCTACCATGCACAACCTTCATTGGCTTCCCATTACACTGCGCATTGCCCTCAAAGCACTTGTTCTATGCCACAAAACACAGCACAATGCTGCACCGGCCTACTTGTCTGCGCTTCACTCAACACACAGCATCCAGACCCTTGAGATCTGCACAGGCGCACACACTAACCATTCCCAGCTTCAAACTTCAGACAGCTAAAGGTACGAGCTTCCCAGTTCTTGCAGCGAAGCTCTGGAACTCCTTACCCAATGATCTCAGGAATATTCCATCCCTCCATTCCTTCAAAGACAAAACCAAACGGTGGCTACACGAAAAGGATGATGCACTGGCCTCCCCTCTGTAATCTCTTGTTGTTCCCAATCTGCTAACCGGCTACTCAAATGTATACACTGTATCTGCCCGCTGCTCGGACACCTCGTGGAGGGTCCCACCTCACGCTTCACGTTCTTTGTAAACTATATGTATATATTTATATAACTGTATCATGTATCCTCTTATGTAACACTTTCTTGTAACTACCTTTCCAAACATGCGCCCTGATGCCCCTGGGCAGGTTGCGCAATATAAATAAACAAAATACAAATACAAATGCAAGTAGGCTGGTGCAGTAAAAACAGACAGTACAATGGAGGTAACTCCATTGCTGCCTCATTAACCCACCAACGTGCTATAGGTTTGGTGTTGAAGTGGATGAAAAACCTCCAGCACAATGCTGGATGTATATCTGACGCCTTACGGCCAAAAAAAGCGTAAAAAATGACAGAATTACTGCTGGCAGTAATTCTGCCGAAATCCCCATGGAGTCCTATGAACTCCATTAATGGGGACTAACACCACCATACCGCCACTTGCGATCCAGTGGTAATTCTGCCAGACCAAGTTGCGGTAACAGTAAATCCATTTGGCGATATTCTGGCAGATTTATCACCAGAATACTGCCAAACCTGTAACAAGGACAGATGTTTTGTAAATAATATAGGCAGTCTACAGTCAGAGAATGGAAAACCCTTAAATTGTGTGTATATGTATATATATATATATAGTAAACAATGGAAACATGGTTCTGTAAAATGTTAATACCCTTCAAATATGCATGTCACCTTCCAGATTGATCCCCACTAGAAGAAGAATGCTCCTGCACTTTGATTCTGTGCAACATTGCCTCTCCGCTTGTGAGGGATTGTCATCGGGCAAGGTTCTAGAATGCCTATTTTCTAAGAAAATGTATTAAATATAAAATTATGCACGCACTTCTCTCTCAGAGAGAGTTGTCTGCTGACCCAATGTCCTTCTCCACAAACTCTATGCGAAAAGCATAGTGAACACGTGTGTCCTGCTGAAACAGTATCCTGATCGACACACACCTGCTTCCCTGTGGCACAAAGTGGGTTCAGTGGGTATGGGTGCCCTCTGACAGCTGCAATGGCAGCCAAGCCAACATCTCTCACAGTTACTACGAGCACCTCAATTTGATATCATACATGTGACAGCTCTGTGAGCCCAGGTAAACTTCAGAAAGTGTATGCGTATTCTGGTTGGACAGCCTGGCCCTGCCATGTGACAGAGCAGGAGACTGGATGGCCATGCCTCTCCTTTGATCCTTTGTGAGGTCAGGTAACCCCTCACTGCAGTGAGCCAGCCACCCAGCAGGAGCTGGCCTGGGAAACAGGGATCAAAGGGCACACCCATTCCAAAATAACTAGTCTCGCACTAGGATGCTACCTACCAAAAAGGCCTATGATGATACTGACATGTCAAGGTGGTGGGGTTGGTGTAAACACGGGTAGCTCAGATCAGCCAAAGGGAGATTCCATAATCTTGTTTTCTCTCTTTATCTCTTTTCCTTCCTGTACCCTTAACTTCGTTTAACAAAAATCACTTTGTCTATGACATCAGAAGGTACATGTCTACTTTTCCCAAGGAACAGGATTGGTCTCCTAAAGCAGGCATGTTGTTGTCCAATCACCTGAACACCTTTGCCTTTAATAGAAGGGGTCTCCCACTCCTCCACTGATTCACTTTTAGACAAACACATGAGAAATAATTAATATGGACCTCTTTTGGGAGAGATGCTCTTTCCAAAGCCCTCAACCACTGAGGTGAAGAAGGAGCATTCAAAGGCAAGGCAGGGGCAAGCTCTGCCCCCCTCCAACTCCCAGGGCATATTGGGAGTGACATTTGCTGCACACCAGGACTGCCACTTTGCACCAAAACTGCCTAGGCTGGGGGAGCAGACCATGCACTGAATCAGAACTTAATCCTCCTGTCCTGTAGCCCCTGCAGTGGGTCTCACAGCAGCTGGAGAACCAGAGCAGTTATGGCCTCTTTTCTACCACATTGAACTGGTTGGACCACATTTTGGCAGGGTTTGCTGTAATTCGAAACAGATGGACCTGTGCTGCTTTTGGCACTCAAACAGACCTTTGAACCACAGTGTTTGCCACTTTGAACCAGCTCAATGCTGCATCATGTCCTCGCAGAGCCTGTAACATGGTCAGGGCATATCAACTGCTCATCAGTTACTACACGTCTCTAAGCGGCTCGACCCCAAACCAATCCTGGTGAGCGCTCTGACCTGCATCATTCTAACACTGCCTTTGAACAACTTTGAGAAAGCGCTTTTGAACTGACTCAATGCCAGTTTGCTGCTTGGTCCAACATCACTCGTCACATCTGAACTTGATTCGATTCACTTACACAGCAGCTTGAAGCCTGTTTCAATGCTGTTGAACTGCCAAAGATTGGTACAAAGTTACTATTGGTCTCTAACTGTCCCCCTAGTCCATTTCATGCCCTTGACACTGGATAGGACACTTGTGCACCGTTTTCATAAAAAGATATATCCTTTTTAAAGAACATTGTTGTTTCGACTATCCTGTCACCCATGTATTGTGACTCAGAATGATGCATCTCTTATTCTTTTATATATTTTTGGGTCTTGCCAAAGGGGTGAGTTTTGTGTAATGATTTTCAATTTAATTATTCTTGCAGATGGTGTGTTTGATTAACGTAAATCTATTTTTATAGAACCTTGATTGAACATTCCCTTTATTTTGGATTATTATACTTGACTGTTTGTGTTGTTACTGAATCATATTCTCACCCATCTAGGCAGTATAGCCTTCCTTTGACCTATGTTAGCACTAAAGGCGAAGGAAGTTTATCTCATAACTGAGACTGTTTTACCTTTATGGTTGGGATGCCTGTTGGTCTGTAGAAGTGAGAGACCTGTGTAAGTGGTTTCACTACTACTTGTACTCCTTTAGAACAGAAGTCCTTTTTTCACATCTCCCCTTACTCATGATAATAATCCTGGATTTATTATAATATCTTCAGAACTCTGCAGAATGGGTAGCTTAATGTACTGTACAGAAGTCACTGACTACCCACTACCATCCAGAACCTATTTTTTTACATTTTAGTTGCAGATTTATGATGGGTAACTCAGGAAAACTATTTGATTGTGAACAACCTCTTCCAGAATGGAATGGGGCTAACATTATGTATTTCATGGTAAATATTATTTCAAAGTTTTTTATTAGTGCAACTTAACCATAACGTCCCTTTAACAAAGTATTTTCAGTGAATTGCATAGGTTTTTACCAGTGCACCCTTAATTTGCTACATGTTCCTTATATTATACTCACCCGCAATGTAGCAGTTGCAGAGTCTGTGAACAGTACGAAAGTCCACGGACAGCAGGTAGCATTCACAAATCCCAGAAGTACAGGAGAGAACAAAAAATGTTCTACCCTTCAACCAACAAACACATACACATAAAACAACATTACATACATTTACTACACCCAAATCTAACTTTTTGTACAAAATCATCATTTGAAAAAGTACACAATATTTTTTCATGTAGCATACAACATAATGGAATGCGAGAAGCACAAACCATATCTATACACCTCCTATTATCACCTCAGTAAAACTCTGCATACAAGCACTTATTCGAAAACAAGCCCTTACTAAATAGTAAGTACACTGTATCTATTGCTGTTTTATTACCATTAACATTTCTTATAAGCAAAAAGCACTATTGTTTTATTTTAACAGAAATGACAACCACACTGGAGTGGTTTGAAAAAAACTTCCCAAAAGAAGAAATGAGTGATGATAACATCTCTAATGGTATACAATACATCTTTTAATATAAATAAATAATGTAATTTATACAGACCTCACTGAAATAAAAAAACCTTCTGATGGTACATAAACACCATAATTGAATCATGCAGAATCCCACAAATCACAAAGAGAAGCCTTATCCCCAACTGTACATAATGACATTATGATGCTGTCTACAAAATTGGAAAAAATCAGTAATGAGTTTAAGCAACTTTTAAATTATGTGAAAATTCATGTGATTAAAAATGTTCATTATCACTGTCCTTCTTGCACCTGTCCCCCTTGTCCCCAGCAATCGTCCCCATCAAATTCCCAACATTTCAGTGAAAGACGCTTTGATCAAACCTCACTCCGCTGATCATGATTGCACAGAATTTCTTAACTCTCCCATTTATGTTTCCCATTCCGACATCCCACCCCTTTCTTAAATAGATGTGTTTCATACTATAAATATCTTGTATATTGTTCTGTCATTTTTTTTTTTTTAAACTCAAATTAATAGTCTGCAGACAATGCGCATGGTGTCCCCACATGTCGGGTTTTGCATGACACACCTTTAATTAGTCCGCGGATAGAGCACCTGTTCTACGGACAGTTCTGCACATGCGCCCTGCGTCTAGCACCCGATGGGTGTTCACAGATGGTCATTAGCACCGTGGACGTCCCTGGGCATCATCATGTGCCTGCGTCCGTGCGGTGTGACAGCCTGACTGTGGACAGTTGCCATGGTCTGCGAACAATTTAAAACTGAATTTTTCACCAATTTAGTGTTTCAAGTTGAAAGTTTACGCTTCTAGAGGTGATAGACCCATTCTTAAGTGAGTTGATTACATTTTACAACTTTCAAGGCCCAGTTTCGACGCGGTTAGTCCATGGACAGTCAAACAGTCAGCAACCGGCTCCTCTGAAGGGACCCACCCATTACTTCCAGTCATTCTCAATCTGGCTATCCAGGAAAGAGCACCTGCTTTGCAAAGTTATTTGAAAAAGCTGCAATCTTGCTGAAAAAGGCTTCAGTCATGGCCATCCATCCACCCCAACCACCCCTATTACCACCATCATCACCATCTGGAGGACCTGGAAAGACGAACAGGCGCAAGGATGAAGAAGAGGATTAGGAGGAAGACGAAGATGAGGTAGAGGAAGTGCCTCTCTCCAGCGCCCAATGTGAGTCCTGGGTATTGTGGTTTTTCACCACCATTAGGGGTGTGCCAAAGGCTCACGCAGCCATGGTTCGATGCACTGAGGGCAATGTTGTACTCAGTCACGTAAAACTGGAGCTATACTCCTACGGCAGCACCTCCATGCACTGCCACACCAAATCCAACCACTCGTGTGCTCTGAAAATGGTGGTACCTTTTTCGGGGAGAAGCAGATTATCAGCCTCTATTCCATCTTCCTCAACCGCTCCTGTCCCCACACAAACTACTCCTGTAGGGTAGAGGATTCCAGCGGCCACCTTGCGGGCCATACAGAACGCTGTTGACTGTTACCTAGGAGGTTCACAGTACAATGTTGAGAAACAGTGCCCTCCACCTTAAATTTAAGGTGCGCCCTCCATTTTCCTCTGTCCACCTGCCCTTACGTACCAGTAGTTGGAACCCCTTCCCTCCCTTCCCTCCCCTATCTTACCTTGCCTCTCCTGGATACAATATTTAAAAAGCCCAAAAAAATACAAAATCATAGAAACAAAAACAAAAAGTTCCTTTAGGAGACAACTTTCACAGTTTAAAAATAAAACTGAAAAAAAATCACAGGCCCCTTTGCAGCCTGCATAGTCTGTGGACAGTGCGGTGGTCCGTGGACATCTGGAAAATACCTGCAGTGGGGTGGGAGGGATGAGAATCATTGTAATTGCCCTCAAGTAATTTGGTTTTTGGGATAAAGATGCTCCTGCCTGCTTGGGATGTTTCTAATGCCAGGGGAAAAAGGGGAAGGGATTGACGCACCAGGGGTATATTTTTGGGAGGAGTAAAAGTGGATAATTTGGGGCAGGAAGCTCATAACCAAATATGAACTGGCAGTATGCCCTTGAGTGATGGGCGGCATGGTGGCAGGCCCTTGAATGCCAGTAATTAGCCAACTGAGATCCAAAAGAGACTGTTCCAGTTGAGTGGGAGCCAAGGAATGGCACCAAGGAGGTGACAGATCGGGCACCCTGGGCAGGAACATAGTTATGCTTCTTTGGAGTGTGAACAAGAGTTGAGCAGGGGGTCGTATATGCTAAATTACCCTCAAAGTGTAAGTCCAATCCAGCTCGGGCCAGGGGTGCAGGTCTTATTATGGAACATTGCTGGGGTAAACAAGAATATGCGTGATCATAACTGGCTCTCTTTCATTCACACATTTGGGGTGATTTGTTTACAAGAAACCTGGGATCTGGTGCCACCTAATACCCAATGTTATGCAACCTTTGCCATCCCGGCATGTAAGGGTGAGAAGGGCCTTCCAAACAGAGGTCTGTTGATATAGGTGAATTTCACCCTCAGTAAATCCATCAAGCAAATAGAGACTGGTTCGCCAGATCTTCTGGAATTGCATATCAAGCTTAGGGATAATTCTGAGATCCTGTTGCTAAATTTTTATAACAGGATCATCCCAGGAAAGAGCGCAGAGCTTGTAGGGACAATAGTTGAAACCGCACTGGCATGGAGATTGTCGGTGCAGGGGCTATTGAAGACCCCGGTGGTGGGGGACCTCAATCTTCAGTACGAGTCTCTGCGTAGTATGGTTGATACCCTGGAGGATTGTTGCTGGGGACTGGGGTCCCTTAATGCAAGCTTCCCAACCAGGCAGCATAGGCTTGCTATCACATTTATGTCAGCTAACCTAAGGGGTTGTAATGGCTGATTTTGGGGGGATATTCCAGCTGCCCCAATGTTCTATAACAACCTGCCCAACAGATTATTGATTACATCCTGGTGAACATTGAGGCCTGGATCTCCATAAATTCCTTTTGTATTCACAATAGGGTCAAAAGCTACCCTCACCCCCTGCTCTGTTAGTGAATGAGATTTGTTGGGCAACAGCAGCCATTATAAAGGCCAGCAGCCTGCTCAGGCCTGCCACAGGGGAGCATTTAGATTATGCCAGGCATAATATTAGGTGGTGTAAGCTTGACCTTGAAGTAACTCTGCCATTGGTCTATCAAGAGATTGTACCATTTTTGGTCGATCTTGCCACAAATGACACCATGGACGGGGTTGCAATAGTGGCTATACATGAGAACCTGATAGCGAAGGTGGGGACACACTTTTCTAAAATTTCTAAAGCAACTCGTATATCTGTGAAGGTTGCAAACCCCTGGTATGATAAAGATTGCAGGATGGCTAAGTGCAGGGTGATTGACAAAATGAGACATTGACTACCTGGCGATGGGTGAAGGTTGGCCAGAGCAGATTTTCAGAGGGTGCTGATGGGGAAAAAGAGGGCTTGTCATGAGAACCTCTGGAGGGAGTTGCTGTATGCCATGTATGCCATAGATAAGAGGGATTCAAAGGGGTTTCGGAGTTTAATCGAGGTGGGCAAGAGCAAGGGACCTAGCATGCTGCAAGCCCACATTACAGAGCAAGCTATGGTTGAACACTACAGCAGTCTCTATGGGGCAAACTGGGACATGTCTGGTATGACTAGCCCTAGCGAGGTGTGCACCATGGGTGGAGTTGACACAAATTACCCCCCCACTGAGGCTAATATGTGAGGAGGTGGGGAGAGCACTCATGTGCCAGGAGCAGGTCAAAGCGCCCCGCCCAGATAGAGTACCCATTGACTTCTACAGGAATGAGATTGCAGTGTGGGTGCCTTATCTAACCAGGCTATTTAATGTAGTTCTGATCATAAATGCAGTACCAGAGTCCTGGAGAAGATCAGAGTTGGACCCAATTGATACAAAACGCCCCATAGATGACCCCTTGAATTATAGGCCCTTTCCTCTCGAAGATGCAGGGGGGGAAATCTTTGTCAGGGCATTGTTAGCACATTTAGACTCCTTGGCAAGCAGCGGCGCAATCATTAATCATCATCAGGCGAGGTTCTCAGAAGGACTGAGCACAGTCGACCACAGTCTTTGACTAAGGTTGGTTAGCGATAAGTATGCAGTCCTGACAAAAGTTAGTGTGTATGCAGTCTTTGTGGATCTGTGCACTGATTTTGACACTGTCCCTAGGGAGCATCTCTGGGAGATATTGAGGAGGCAAGGCATCCTGGGTCCCTTACTCACTGCAATACACAGCCTTTATACGGGCCACACTGCAGTGGTCAGATGGGGTACTGCTGAGAGAACCTCCAACAGCATCAGAATAACTAAGGGTGTCCATCAGGGATATGTACTAGCTCCAAAGCTTTTTTGCTTGTTTATTAAAGGCTTGATAAATGAATTTTTGGCAGTTTAGACGGATGCCCTGACATTGGCTGGGGAAAGTATTATGGCCCTGCTGTTTGCTGATGATGCGGTTCTGCTATCTTTGACACCTGCAGGAATGGTTTGGCATTGAACATCACAAAGACAAAAGTCATGAAAGAAGCAAAAGGTACTGAATCTGGGCCTGGATGAAGTGGTGATTGAACAGGTCACCATGTATGATTATCTTGGGATAAGGGTAATGGCGACCTGTGGCTGGGTGAGGCAGCTTGAGAAGGCCCGGTTGACACTAGTGAGGCACAGTGGGGCACTTGCCAGGTTTACCATAGAGAACGGAAATGGGGCTCTACGTGTTTCCATTAAAGCATAAACTGCTCAGGCATGGCAAGCTGCGATGCATAGAACAGAGCTGTGGGGGCATATGTACATACTTACCCTGGCAGTTGTTGAAAATATGTATCTTAAGATGTTACTGGGAGTGCCCATCGGCTCCCTGAATCTGCTGGTGCGTCTTGAGATGGGCAAGCAGGGTATAGAGTCTGCTTGCCAATTGCGCCCAGCTCTTTGCTGGGTTCGGCTGTGGTCTAACAAAAATCTCCTTAAATATAGAGAAGCGCTGCAGGATGCATTATCCCAGCAAGGGGGCTTGAACCTGATATAAGTAGTCCATGTAAAGAGGTGTTTGGTTAACGTTTCAACTTCTGAATCCCTAACACGCTATCTTACAATCAAGACGGTGGAGGGGTTTGAGTCATACCTAGATCTTATCAGCCCTAAACTTGAAAGATCCCTGTATGTGAAATTTCGAATTTGGATCCTGCCTAAAGCAGAGTTGATGCATAGATGGGATGCTGATGCTTCATCCATCTATATCCTATGCAGGGGTGGCATGGAGGACCTGAATCATATGATTCTGCTGTGTCCCGTGACATTGCCTCTGAGGAGGCGCTTCCTTTTTCGGGTGTGTGGCTGTAGATGCACAGAAGGGGCATTGACAATCTGCCTAAATGCAGCTGATATTCCTGCAGTGCACACCACAAGCCAATATTTGAAGTGGGTCTGGAGGACACGCATGAGCAAGCGTCAAGGTCTATGATACCAATCAATTCTAACATTTCTGCCTGTATATTATTTCTATATGTGGATTGCTTCCATCACATGTTTTATCTCATTGAATGGATCTATTGATGAATAGTGAACGTATGTGTGCTTTTATGACTTGTTTGTCGAATAAAGCTTATGAACTGAACTGAATTAGAAAATAACATTGACATTTTTGCACGTATTCTAAAAGAAATTGATGGTGTGGTGGGGTAAGGGTATGACTTGAGATATGGGGAAGTGGGTAGGCAGTCCAGGGGCACTCCTCCTGTATTATTTTTTTTAAAAAAGTAATGTCTACTTTGTTATTTTGTTTTTGGATATTTCACGGACATCCCTACGTACCACCATTCACCTCAAACACTCAAACCATTGAATGCTTCATTCCACAAGGATCAAATCTTTCACCACTTCTTTTCAACATATGTATGGCCCCACTTATGAAACTAATTAAAAAACATATCTTCATATGTTGCAACTGTGCAGTGAACACCCAATGCATTTTCAAGATGACAACTAACATTGATTTAAACAATTCCTTCTCTAGGGGCCTTAGAGTGATAATCACCTGGATGACCAATAATAGCCTGAATCTGAACCCAAACAGACCAGATATTATGGCTTCGGCATCAATAATTGACCACATACACTGTGTTCCTCGCCTATAGAAATGATATCAAGACCAGAAACCTCAACAATCATTAAAACCTTTGGCATTCACATGGAAAATGGGCTCACAGTAGAACCACAAGTCAACGCCACAGTAAAACAATTCTTCTACCACCTAAATTCAATGTGATGTATCACGGCGTATCTTAGCTTCCCACACAGGACAACCACAATCATATCACTGAACTGCGCGTATGCATGCCAGGCGACCTCACCACAAACTTACTATGTATCCTGACCACCATGGCAAGGCATCTACTGAGACAAGATAGGAGTGAACTTATATCTCCAGCCATGAGAAGACTTCACTGACTACCAGTCTAGAAAATAATCGATCTTAAGCTGCATGGTCAAGGAGTACAATTCCTTCCATCCAACATCATAACATAACAACCGTGAAGGATGCTCAAATCTAGCAGCAGCATGCTAATTGAAACCAAGTGCTACAAGTAAAACACATTCAGAGGTACAGCTTTCCCCAGCCGTCATAGCAAAATTGTGAAATCCGAACTGCTGAAGAATACCCAGCTTTCAGAAAAATATTAAAAGTCTGGCTTTTTAATGCATCAGGTAAGTGGACATCTCACTACAGAATGAGAGACAGAATAAAACAAAGCGCACATCCACAACGTGTTAACATCAGAAGATCATGCACCTGTCGAACAAACCAATATCCCACCAGAATGAACAAACGGTCAGACACTCAACCAGGAACAAACTCTAATTGTATTAACTGTAAACGTTTTGGGATAGCATGCCTCACAGAAACATCCCATCTGCCATCAGCACCATCGGACGACCAGGTACCTGCCCAACAAGCAAAATTCCAACCAGGAAGCACACATGGAAAACACAGACAAATGGGAAAAATCCTGCAGAAAAATTCAAATGCAATTTACTGAAAATGCTTGCCATGCAGGTGCAGTACTCCAAGCCAGTCTGCAAATATTTTCACACCACCACCTAAAACCAGAATAAAGGTAAATAACCCCTACACATAAACATCTCCTTAGCGAAGAGCCTATCACATCAAAATAAATATTGCGAAATGCCAGAATGAACCCAACCCACAAACAACGCCCCTCTCAGCAACCCTCACAGAACACATGCTCCCCAACACAAGTAGATAGACACAACCCTCTACCCACATGAAAAAATCCCAACTCTACATCTCTAAAATCAACTTTCAAACCTCAACCACCAGCCAAAACATCCTGCCATGTCACACACTAGAAGTCTCCCAGATGAAAAGAAAATGCCTCTGGTGTGCAAATCACTATCCCATTAAAAACACGCCAACAGAGATGCATGTTGCTCCTGTTTCGGTATTACCCAAATTGACCTTTTACAATTGACCTTTTGCACAATTGACCTAATTATAGTGGTCCTAATTGACCTTCTGAACAATTGACCTTTATATTATTTTAGTTATTTTATGTATGCATTGGGCTGGTTTTGGATTTTAAATAATATAAGGGGATTGGGCGGTGGGTTGCAGGGGGGGTTTTGGATTGGGTGGGGACTTGCGGGGGGTTTCCCCCCGCAAATATGTCCTAATTGACCTTCTAAATTAGGTCAATTCTCCCCAGGTCAATTGTGAAAAGGTCAATTAGTACACAACCCCTGTTTCTAAACACACCAGCAGTTAAGCACAACACCTTGCCTTCTGACTATTCTCCCCTAAACACTGCCCCAATCCCCTTTTCAAGTCTGCATTAGCAGCGGGAGACCATGTCGATGGCAGTGGTCTGTGGTCAGGGTCGGACTGGGCATAAAATGGTCTCGGGTATCATTAAAAAGTGGTCCAGAGTTGCAAATGGCAATTCATTATTTTTGTGACAGACTGAGTAGTACCCAATGGGGAAGTTTTTGATACAATGTGATGCAAATTGTGCATTTGAAAGAATATGTATTCACTCTCACTGGTACAAATTACAAGCCGCATAGTGAAGTAATTTATAAACTGGTCCAAATATGCCCAAAAATTGGCCCATTTTGACCAGAAAAATTGGCCCACACCGGCATGTTGTGTTTTTGGTTTGGGCATTGCCCTATCACCCTATAGGCCAGTCCGAGCCTGTGCGTGGTATACATTGCAATAACAAAACATTCGAATGTCCAGTGGTTGAAGGATCAGGAAGCTTTGCAACATTTCCTGAAAATCGTCTGCATTGGTGGGAAGTTCAACCATGTGTTATAAATTAGGGCCCTGCACGGGCAGGCCACCGCCATCCTCAAAGTTTCCAGATGGCATGCCCTGCCCTCCATTTTATAGCGTGTCATGCCCTGTAGAACAGTGGGCCTTTTGAGGTATGTTTCTATTTCCCACAATCTGGCTCTGGAAATAAAAGTTATTTTCACTTGGGATGCCGTTGGAATCTTCCCCCGCCCCAAAAGGAACCCTCCAATATTTGCAGGTAATCAATCTTGTTATTAGTGACCCTCAAGTATTTGTTGCTATTTTTATGAGGTTCACCTCTACTTACTGTTAAACAAAACTGTGTGTGTATTCATGACTTTTGATTGGCATTTTTGTATCCCTGCCACTGCAGTACATTTTTGTGTGCTTTCTTTTATATCGGTTGCTGTACATTTTGACAAACAGTCAATGACTGAGTTATAAAATTAGAATTCTCTTAAATAGTAATGCCTTCAGTATCTGTGGCAGAACCAAAATGTACGATAATTTAGGCAGGAAACTAAGTAGAAGTTTGGGAACTAGAGTCATGCAAACCATGACTTCATGCCAAGCCTGACAGTTTTCATTTTAGTGCGAAACCATACTGTGTCAACAATGGCTGCCAACATATACCTCAAAAATAGATGACTCATCAGTCAAACCGCATCTCAGGCTTTGCCAACACCCCAGCAGCTTTTGATTGGGGTTACAATATCCTGTGTGAGTAGACTAGGTGTGCACATGGGACCTGTTTGCTTAATCTCCAGACAGGCCGACATCTCTTCAGAGACACAAGTTAAACCTTTCCCTGTCAGTTTACAACTAACAATTGAGTTGCTAAAGGTTGCATGTATAATCCCAGTTTTTCAGTTCCTTTAGTAATTCCAAAATTAGACATCACTTGGCAACAGAAATGAAAGCAGACGTGCACCAGCTGCACAGATAAGCAGAAACACTTGTAACGAAAGCATTATCAATTGCAGGGTTCTCTAGTGGGGGAGGTGGGTTGACAAAGACACTGTAAAAAAGTTGCAGTGGTTCAGGTGCTTATGATAAGTGCCATCGTGATTTGATACAAGAAAGGTTGCTTGGGCTCCGATAAGTCCTAATTTGAGCTAATTCTATTGGTTTTCAGGCACAGCCGAGAAATGATGATTGTAGCTGGCATCCCTTCCATTATGTTCAAACTTGATGGTATTTTACTATTCTGACTTCGAATTTGAATTTCTTTCGTTGTATTATAATGTTTTTATTGACATTTTTATAGTAATCTATTCTATATTCTCTTTTTCTTTAGTTTTTTTCCTCTTTTAGGTTATTATTTGATGTTTCATGAATAGGTTTTACTAATGTTTTCTTTGTCCTTTGTAAAAAGGTTCTAGTAACCAAATATAAATACACAATTTAAAAAAAAGAAAGTTGCCATTGCAGTGTTTATTATGGTTTATTGATATTATTGATATCTGTAACAGTTGCAAAGTTGACCCCATTTAACTATAGTGTCACTCTATTCTCAGGGGTGTCTTCATGCAGGAGCATATTTGCAATACTTATGGGTTGCCTACCTGGGTATGGTTGGACCTCACAATGATTGACTCTGCTGCCAATGGTAACTCTTTTACTACCAACTCTGCCCCTGAGAAGAGTGAGCACGTCAATAATACTATAGGTTTTTCCATATGGAGATGGCATGCCTGCTGGCATGGTGCCCTCCTTTGGTCGTACACTGTATATGTCTTTCCCCAAATGCACGTCATCCCTTGATCTTCCAATAAGATTCTAAACTCGGATCATAAATATAGTCTTTCCATCAAATGCATGTTTTCATGTTTAAACTTGAAAACTTTGGTCCTGATTTAAAATATTTTTCCTGGAAAAGGTCAAACGTATTTCTGTTAAAAGACATATGTTACAAATGGGTAAATTACAACACATTCCTTGAATCCTGAACACTCAAATGTCAAAATAATAGACTTGTTAGGGAATCACAGTTTTGGTGTAAGTTATGTACTGCTGTGTAAATTACTCAGGCATAAAAGTCTGACAGACTGTAAGGGAGAAAGACTCTGTGGAGAGATCCTGGTAATTTCGTCCGTATCCGTACCTGGCTTTTTCAAGTTTATTCCCAGGTTAGGCCTGCTATAAGGTCTAACCAAAGATGCATTTCAGTAAAGATATTACCTTGCAAGACCCTTTGACTTCCCAAGGAGGGTTCTAGTATTGTCCTATGAGACTGCAGTCTCGCACCTCTGTGATACATTAAATGTATGGTTGGTGGAAGTTTTACTTGTATTATAGTTTAGGGTACCGAATGTAACCCTGGCATTGTCCTACAGTGCATTTCCCTAAAATAAAATTGAGTACTATGTACTTTCCCTGTCAGTTTACATAGTACCTGTCTTTTTTTGCACTTGTGCTTCCATGTCAGCACATGGTGGATAGAATGGGGCTCCTTAAAGGGATGGTTCGCCCAAAAAATGTTATTTCAAAAATAGATAGGCAATATAAAAAAAAAAACGATTGGCATTTTTTTTTCAAGTCCCTATGTAAAATTTTGAGCAATTCAAGCTCAAAATTTGCAAAAGGAAGCACATGGGCTCATCCATTTTGTGAAATGGATGCCCGCCTGTGCTGGCTTTTGCTTTTGCGGCACTAATGAAGGAAAAGCCAGCCAGCTGTAGTAAAGAAAAGCTACCACTGGGTGGCTTTTCCTTCATTGGTGCCAGTCCCTCGCATAGCAGTGAACTCGCTGCTATACAATAATGTACAGATACGTCTTTCGTGCAACTGCAAAGTAATGGGAGCCCACGTCTAATTAGCTTAAACAAACCACTGTACCTAGACTTTATACAAGCCAACATTAAGCCTCAGTAGAAAAGCTGGAAGCTCGAAACACGTGTCAGGCTGCAACAGCACTCATTAAAACCACTTAATTAATCTGCAATATGCTTGCTATTTTATGTGTGTGTGCGCAGTTTGAGAGCAAACCCATTCTTCTCTTAACACCTTGTGAGAGTGGTATAGTCTGAGCCTTTTTGATTTTTAATAATAGAATCATTCTGGTAAATTTGTTTCTGAAAGTGAGATCTGATAGACCACACGTTCACAATGCCCCATCATAAAATGCATTGCTGGGACTGTCTCCTGACATAGGGCCTCATCATGAGTTGGGCGGAAGGGTTATTGCCCATTCCCCATTGGGCCCATTCAGGAATTCCTCATTCCCCATTGGGCCCAATGGGGAAAATTCGTACTATTACTGCCGGCGGATTTCCCTCCGGCGGTAATCGCGCCGAGAATCAGCAATTTTGCCACAGATTTCCCCCCAGCTAAAAGCTGGGGGGAAATCCGCCAAAGCCATGATCTGGCGGACCCTTAAATGCGGCGGTAATAGCACTAACGCAGCATTTAAGCGTTACCACAGACTCGTGATGAGGCCCTATCAGCAGCTGCTCTGCAGTCACAGCAGGGCAGGTTCAAAGGTCACATGTGCATTCAATGAAAAGCTACTGGAACACAAAGTTCCAACTGGCAGTTGTGGCTCTTTAACGGTCTTTACCTCTGGCTCATAATATAACTATGTAACCTAGACAAATTATTAATGTCTAAATACAGCACATTTCTGGTTTTTATATGGTGTCTACTGAGTTTGCACATTTATACAGCCACAAGTATTTGATGCCATGTATTGTCTGCATAGTGAGCCATGACTCTGCTATAACACGGCCTGTTGGGCATTAAGCTGTCAGGCCTGGCTTTATACATAACAATCTGCTGCCTAAACACTAACCACGATCCTGCTCACTGGAAGTAACAGCTACTGTATCTTCTCTTAGATAAGTGTCTTGTGTGAAAGTATAGAACAAGGACTACCCTCACCTCTAGAGACAATCGACAGGGCCTCCAAATAACCCATAAGTCAAAGAACAGCCCTGTGCCATAGTTTTCACCTCAAACCACTTTTGAACTACGCTGACCCAGACTTCGCCTGCTTGCCCCAAGCTTCTTTACGACATGTGCTGTTGCTGCTTGGACCGCACAATGTGTTGGGCTCAATAAACCAGCCCACCAAACCAACTGAAAAACATCCTCATTGAGTTCCTTTAAGCCTCACTCAACATTGTTGAGCATCCCCAGCAAGAACTAAAGGTATGTGAAATAGTCCCCCAGCCTACCCCCCGCTGTACATCTGTTCTGTTGTTACCACTGAAAAGCACACAAACAAAGTAATTGATAAACCAATGTTAACCCATTTTGCTCAACACCAACATAAAACCACATACATGGCATGGTTTATTATTATAATGATTGAGCCATCGCCAAGAGTTGGAGACAGAGATGTTGAACTGAGGACAGCAGAGCAGAAATTGATTTTCAAGCTAAATATGGTTAACCATGGTTTAAACACAAACATTGAATGGGGACTTTTCATGCATGATTAATAGACTCATGTAATCAAGACAATACATATGCTCGCCACGAATATGGTCTCCGAGGTTAACCACATGAGATAGGCAACCTAGGCTCCTTGTGAGCAGACAGACAAGTAACCCACCTCCATAGATGATGGCAGAGCCACCTTGAGCAGTATCATACACCCCTACGCCACAACAATATCCCCTTGACTTTTGATGTTTGCATCTAGCAGGTTTTATATGAAGAGATCAGACCTAACACGATAAAGTAACAGAATACGCACCCCACAACATTTTTGATCTGATAACCGTACAACAATGTGCAGACAATTGATAATAAGAACAGGACACGTAACACCTTGCAGACTACCTTTGGCTCTATAACTAGTGAGACTCTTTGGGGACGAGATGTTAACACGGACCCAGTATAGGCCATATAACCACTGTTGTAACTATGATTGTGTGCAACAATGATTCAACACTTTATTGATGGACTCTCCGTGAGATCAACATACATACATAGATAGTTGAGTAATTGTCACAACATGCATGCATGCATTTTTCACAGATAAGTTAAGTCAACTTGTTTGACTCACCCAAGATGGCACCGTTATCATGACGAGGCTTGGTTCCCCCAAGTAAACAGACTAACGTGGAAAACGCACAGAGAGAGCTCTGTAGTGTTGAGCACAAACATATGTGCGATCAGTCCCTTCTGATGTTCAAATCAATGAATAAGGTGAGCCCCCCCTTTTTTCTGTTATTATACACAGATATACCTTAGACTAAGGATACATAAGACAGGACAGGACCACATGCGCGTATCCTAATATCAGTGGCTAAACAAGATAATGTAACACTATGGTGAAAGTCACCCTTGTTGGAAAAAGTAATTCAGTGACAAAAAGGTATAAATAGACTGTGCAAGCATAGTCATATGGCAGATTAATGCAGAACTGGATGACAACCTTGACGGGAATCAGGCCAAAAATACACAAAACAAGATACACAATGATATTCAAAACCTTTTTCCTGTATTTTATGCAGGTCCAGTCCAACATTAGGATAAACTAAGAAATATCTACTGTGTTGTAGACCGGATACATAACAACAAAAAGAATCAACTGGATAGGAAAAGGTGACATCACGGATGTCTGAAGTAAGCTTGAAGAAGAGAGTAATTAGGCAATATCAATGTTTACCTAAACATCACTATTTTGGTCCAAGGCCCTCAGGCCAACCTCCTCCTTTTTGATTGACGCTCTCCGTGGCTCATAAATTTCCTTACTTCTCCTGCTTTCCCTACTTTCCCTTCTCTGGCTCCTCTGCCTCCAGCCTCTGCCACCTCTTTGGCCTCCTCTACTTCTTCTCTGGCTGCCCTGTTTCTTCCCTCATCTCCCACCTCTCTGGTGCCTTCATCCTCCTCCGTGGCTACCTTGCCCTTTCATTCTTCTTCCTCTGCACACCCTCTGGCTCCTTCTACACTTCCTCAGGGCATACCGCTGATCTGTACTCCTCCACAGAAGTCTTTCAATGGTGGCAGCCTTCTCCACATTGCACTCTCAACTCTCGCTCAGCTGTCAAACACTCTTCTGACATCTGTCATCTCCTGGAAGAACTCAACCTTGATGTTCTCGTTCTTACTGAGACATGATTCACAGCCAGATCTGTCACAAGTTTTGATCCTCTCTTTACCCTGATGGCTCCAAGATCCTCTCTAAGCCAAGATCCATCTGTCTGGTGCGAGTGAAATCCCATCTCTATCATTCCTATGCAGGTGTCCTTCGCCTTTCAATTCCTGGTCTGCAGGATCTCCCTCTCTCCTGGCTGCTCTCTTATTGTGTCTACTATCTACCAGCTGCCTGGCCAGATAACCTCCTTCCTCTCCAAGTGGTGGTCCTCTGCTCCTCCCTTCTTGTCTCAACCACTCAACTCCTCTTCCTCAGAGACTTCAACATCTGGATGCTTCCTGTCCCTCCTCTTGACTCTGTTGCAACCCCTGTGATTCTCTTTCTCTCTCTATTCTTCCCTCTTGCCTGACTCAAACTGCATGGCACACCTTGGATGGTCTGATCTCTTCAGACATCCCCTTCTCTAACCCTCTCACCACATTTCTCTCTTGGAGTGACCACTTTCTCCTCTCCTCTCATCTCTCTCACTCTACAACTCAGCCCGAGTGAACCAATGCACTACCACTGACCTTCTTGGTCATCCGACCGATGAAGCATGTGTCAGTTCAGGCTTTCGCCTCCACTTTCTCTCCCCCTCCTGCACCTCTGGCTGACTCACACCCTGACACAGCCCTTTCCAACCTCCATTCTCCTATCTCCGACACTCTTGATGTACTTGCCCCTGTCATGAGGATGCGCTTGAAGCCCAAGGCCAAGTCCAACTCTTGATATGACTTAGACCTTGTCACCCTTAAACGCAAGTGTAGGGTGACTGAGAGGAAATGGCGGGCATCATGTGCACCTTCTGACAAATTGGCCTGCCGCCTGCTTCAAAGGCAGTACCGACTCTCTGTCCACACTAAGAAGAGAGCTCACATCCAAGTCCGTGTCTCTGCAGCATCTAACAACTTGGCCAAACTCTGTAAAATATGCAAGGAGCTCGCCAATCCTGCTACAATGTCTACCTTTTCTGTCCCCTCCCAGGCCCTCTACACAGCCTTGGTTCACATTTCATAACTAAAAACCAGGACATCCTGTCCGCCCCCTGTTTCTCTCCTCCTTCACCCTCTCTGCCATCTTCTTCTACTGTTTACTCTACTTCTGGACTTCCTGTGGATGCCTCTCCTCCTCCCTTCTCTTCCTTTCCTTTTTTCACCCCTGACAAGGTTTCTAGACAAGTCTGATCTATGAAAGTCTCATCAAAACAGGTTCTTCCCTGTTCATCCAAAACCATCAAGGACCATATTGACACCCTCTCTCCAGACTTGGCCGACTTCTGCAACCACTCTTTCATCACTGGAACCTTCCCTTCCCCATTGAAGCACTTCCTTGTGCACCTACTTTGTAAGAAACCCTCAGCTGACCCCTCCTGTCCGGCTAACTAATTCTGATCTTCATTACTCCATTTCTGGGCAGACTCTTGGAAAATCTGCCATCTCCTAGCTTAACCTTCATGCTGAATCTGTTGGTTGTCTCCATGACCATCAGTCTGGTTTAGGAGCGGCCAGAAGCACGGAAACTGCTCTCCTGATCATCTGTGAAGACCTTCTCTCAAACCTTGACATTAGCCATCCATCTGTCCTCATCCTCCTCGATCTCTCTTCTGCTTTTGATACTGTCAACCACGCCATCCTGCTCAACCGGCTCTGTGATAACCTGGGCATCATTGATCAGGCCCTGGCTTGTCGGACCTCCTTTCTCTCTGACCCACCCATCCACTTCCAACTTGGGTCATTCCTCTGCTCCATTTCTTTCTACACGTGGTGTTCCCCAGGGTTTGAATCTTTATCCTTGGCAGTTTGACCAATACCTGGTCCTCTCCCCCACCGCAAAGCTTCTCTCTGCTCCAACTTTCAGCGCTATGCGGATGACACTGAGCTCGCTTTCAGGCTGCCTTTAGCCACCTCTTCTCCCTCTCTCATCCCAGATTGTCTGTTCGTAATGCAGGCGTGGTGTGCCACCAACGATCTCTGCCTTAATGCCAGTAAGAAAGAGATCCTCCTCATCGGCTCACCAGCACCTTCCTTTCCTGTCACTCTCTGGCCGCCCACTCTGGGCCCTTTTCCTGCTCCTACCTGTAATTGGAATTCTAATTGGTTATTTATAATGCACTTAATACCCAGAGGTTGCTAAGCGCGGACCTGGGGATCAAAACTGTGTTACTCCACATCGTCTTGGCAATAGCCTGTGAGGCTAGGAACCTCAGGGTCATATTCGACTCCACACTCTCCTTCTCTCCTCACAGCTCTGATGTCTCTAAGAAGTCAAACTACCAGATGCACCTGCTCAGAGGTATTCTCCATTTCCTCACTTTCCCCCAGAAGCTCACTGTCTCTAGAGCTCTGGTTCTGTCTAGGCGTGACTACTGCAACAGCCTCTTTCTAAATCTACCTACTTCTACTCTCCATCCTCTACAGCTCATCCAGGACAGGATTGTGAGACTTGTCCTTGGCCTCAAGCCCATGGATAATATCTCTCCAGCACTGAAATCTCTCCGTTGGCTCCCAGTGACGGCAAATAACAAGTTCAAGACCCTCTGCATTGTCCACTAGGCTTTCTGGGGCCTGGGACTGCAATACCTCCAACTCTCACTACTGAAATATCTTCCTACTCGAGCTCTTTGCTCGGCCACCTCCAACTCCTTGAGGGTCAGTTGCTTCCAAGCAAAGGGTTGAGGGCAGATCTCTTTCTTTGGCTGGTGCCTCCCTCTGGAACAGTCTCCCTGCCTCTCTGAAACTTCAGCAGAACCATCTCCGGTTCCGGAAGCACCTCAAGGTCTTCCTCTTTGCTTCTGCCTTCTCTCTTCATCTCCCCTGCTGATCTCCTGCTCTGTTACATGCTCTGGTCACCTGGCAAACCACTGAATTCGGGCCCAGGTCCCTGCATGTCCCGCTCCATACCCGCACTGCATCTTGGCACCCCATGCACTTGTGGTCTGTATCTGTAACCCTCCTGCACTTATTAGACACATGTTGTCTGCACTTCTAACCCTCACACTTGCCACCTGTTGGATGCACTGCTTATTGTTCCTGATTCCTTGTTTGCACTTGTCCATCCTCTCCACCCCCGCCCCCCTCCTGGCACTTCTTCCCTCCACATCCCCTGTACTTGCGCGATCTGAATTTCACTAGGCCTAGTAAGATCGTTGTTTTCTGTTTCCCCTCCCATGCCTTATCGCACCTTACAACACTTGTGTATAGGCGCCTTATAAATGCTACATCATATCATATCATATATGCCACAAGGAACAATATCAATGAGGGCTCTCTTTGTTGTTGTTTTTCTTTTTTTTTTGTAGAGGGAAGAAAGTGCATCATTAAGAAACTGGGCCAAAACAAGTACTTAGCCTGGAAACAACCACCCTAAAAATCACTATATTATCTACCTTAATGGAAGGTAGTACACCGTTTTGATTTCTGAGATGGTATTATAACCATTTAGATTATATATAAGAGAGATGTCTGACCATGATGTGAAACTTATGCATTGTTTTTATATTATAGGAAGTGTGAGCAGTGGGGTTTTCATCTGACTTATCCTGAAATATAATTATACGTATGCCCTGAAGATGGTTCTAATAACTAGCTGTCATGACCCGGCGAAATTGCCCCTTCTGGACCTCATGGTCATTGTCACGAAGGGCTTGTACTCCTTGTTCCTCCCAACATGGCCGTACCAAGCTCCGTGCTACGCACTAGCTTTCACGTCGTAGCACGTACTATAAATTGGTCACGCCCCTGCGGGTCCGCACGTCTCAACGCTATCTTCGATAGTGACCCGATGTGTGTTTGCTCTCTACATTTGCTTCCTTGATCCTTCCTCTTACTTCCTTCCTTGCCTTTTTTCCTGTTCCTGGACTTCCCCCCTACATTGCTTGTTTATCGCTAATCCTGGACACCCTGGAACCACGAACTTCCCGGACCTCTGAACGCGCTCTGCAACCTGACGAGGCTCGGGCGAGCCTATTCAAGACCCGAACCACCCACAGGAAGAGTCCTGCGGCCGGAACAAGGGAGATCCCGATCACAAGTGAGACGGGGGGAGATTTATGACAGTTTGAGACGCAAAACGATCAATACGGATTCTACCATGGAGAATGCTATTCAGGACCTGATGCGTGGAATGCAAGAACTTTCCACAGAGATGCAGAATATAAAAGCCGAGAATGCGGCGCTAAGACAGCTCGTCCTGTCACGCGACTCCGCGAACAAGGACAGCGTATTATTGGGAGGAGTGGTTGATAAATACGACGGTTCAGACCTTACGTGGCTTCCTGGATTCTTGGATTCTTGTTTGGTACATTTTACCTTTAAGCCCCACTATTTCACAACTCCTAGGGCTAAGGTGGGCTTCATAATATCGCATCTTTCCGGTAATGCCCTTTCATGGGCCACTCCATTACTCAATTCAGGGGATGCTCTCCTGGATGATTATGAAGGGTTCATCGCGGAACTCAAGACCATGTTCGAACGACCAGGACTGGTTCACAGTGCTCAAGAAAAGCTACTTGACTTCCAACAAGGATCCCAAGACATGTTGACCTATGTTACCAGATTCAAACAGCTAGCCAAAGAGGCGGACTGGCCCCTGGAAGCCAGTTTTACTTTGTTTTGCAAAGGTCTAAATGAAGAGATTAAGGACGAGCTAGCCAGGGTACACGTCCTAGTTCATTCCAGGCCCTCCTGGACTTGTCTATGCAAATAGACTTTAGAATCCAAGAAAGAAAGGCCGAAAGAAAAAGAATAAAGTATCAATTCAAAGATACTCCCTAGAGTATACTACAAGGACAGAATCTGCCAAGAGTCCGAGCATTGATTCTGAACCCATGCAACTTGGAGCCTTTCGTGGAGCAATTTCCCCTCAGGAAAAGTTAAGAAGAATACACACAGGCTTATGCATGTATTGTGCCTCGGTAAACATCTAGTTAAACAATGTCCTCTGGCTCCTCCCCGACGCTCGGGAAACGCCAGCTCCCGATCCTAAATCGAGCCAGGTTTCGGGAGAGCGATGTTTGCTCCACATCAATTCCATGCTTGAACTCTCCTGGACAAAACAAATTGGTGATATTACAGGCCTTTTTATCGCCATCCAAGGACAAGGTCTACCCCATACTAACCTTGGTGGATTGCGGGGCAATGGGAGTCTTCATTGATCAAGATTGGGTTAGAAGTCATAACATTCCGTATGAAGCAAGAAGTTTTTCACAGCCAGTGGAAGTGATTGATGGAAGACCTCTTTCCTCAGGACACATAAGTCTGCAAACAAGGGAGATCCATCTTTCCATCAATCATCATCAAGAAAGAATTGTGTTTGACATTATAAAATCAGCCCATTACCCCTTGGTTTTGGGCATGCCCTGGTTACAAAGGCACAATCCATATATCAACTGGATGGCCGGATCCTTATTTCTGGGCTCGGAGTTCTGTATGAACCATTGTTTAAACCTGGATACCTCAGTCACAGCCCCTAAAAGTCCACCAAGGTGTCCAGAGACACCACTTATGGTTTCCAATATTGTACAAGTTCCAGAGATCTATCAAGGGTATGCTGATGTATTCTCTACTGTCATCGTTCAAGCCTTACCTCCACATAGACCCGAAGACTGTGCCATAGATACTGAACCCTCAGCAGTGATTCCCTTTGGCAGGATGTTTATCCTTTCAGAACCAGAAAAGAGAGCCCTCCGGGAATACCTAGACACTAATCTTGAGAATGGCACCATAAAACCTTCAAAATCACCAGCTGGTGCTTCATTGTTCTTCGTTCCTAAAAAGGATACCAAAGAGCTCAGACCTTGCCTGGACTATCGGGGCCTAAATCAACACACCCTGAAAGACAGATACCCACTACCCCTGATCTCGGATATCCTTGAAGCTGTGAGAGGTGCAGTGATATTCACGAAACTGGATCTCCGAGGTGCTTACCATTTGATCCGTATCCGGGAAGGAGACGAATGGAAAACAGCCTTTAGAACACCCTTTGGTCACTTTGAATAACTAGTCATGCCCTTTGGTCTGACTAATGCTCCCACAGTCTTCCAGCGTTTTATGGATAGGGTGTTCTCTGACATGTTATTTCTCAATGTTATCGTCTACCTGGATGACATATTGATCTTCTCAAAGGATTCCTTGAAACATGAAGAACATGTAAAGGCAGTACTTCAACGTCTCCGTGAAAATCAACTCTTAGCCAAACCAGAAAAATGTTTGTTTCATGCTACATCAGTTCACTATCTGGGGTTTGTCCTTAGTTCAGAAGGAATTAGTATGGATCCTTCAAAGGTGAAGGCCATACTGGCTTGGCCCGCCCCAACATCTGTAAAGCAAATACAGTCCTTCCTGGGGCTTGCCAACTTCTACCGGAAATTCATTCCCACCTTTTCCGAGATTGTTCAACCCATTGTTAATCTCCTGAAGAAAGACGTTCCATTCAACTGGTCTATACCACAAGACAAGGCATTCCAACGCTTGAAAAAAGAATTCACTCAGGCCCCCGTCCTGGCCCAACCTGACATAAATCGTCCTTTTCTAGTGGAAACAGATGCCTCCAATTACGCCATAGGAGCAGTTTTAAAACAAGAATTCGATGATAAGTTGGAACATCCCATTGCTTACCTTTCACGGACCCTGACTACCAGTGAAACTCACTACTCAGTTCTGGAGAAGGAGTTATTGGCCATTCGTCATGCCTTCACTGAATGGAGACATCTACTCATGGGTGCTAAATATCCAGTTCAAGTCCATACTGATCATTGAAATCTTCAGGTCCTACAATCCATGGAGTGCAGGAACAGTAGACAAGCTCGATGGGCCTACTTCTTTGCTCAATATCAATTTCAAATCTCACATGTTCCTGGACCGCAAAACATGATTGCCGATGCCCTTTCTCGGCGTCCCGACTACGTTCCCTTGGAGGATAAGATCTATCCCAAAATTTTTCCACCTACAATCTTTGTAGCTCAAGCAATCAATCTCCTGGAAGAAATCAGAGTACAGACTCAATCACCTGAACTCTGGAAGGACATATCCGAGAAAAATCCCTGGTGTTTGACAATCAAGGAAGGATATTTATTCAAGAACAATTCAGTGGTCATTCCGACAAAAGAACTTCAACAGAAGGTAATGAATCTGTGCCATGATACTCTTCACTCCGGCCATCGAGGGGTAACCAACACCTTCCGTCTTATACAAAGACAGTTCAAGTGGCCAGGGATGAAGTCCAGTGTAGTTCAATACATCAAGACCTGTGCAATTTGTAGTCAGAACAAATACGATAATCAGAGGCCGGCGGGTCTGCTTCTACAACCTACATTGCCAACCAGACCCAGGAAGTTATTGCCACTGACTTCATTGTTGAATTACCACCTTCCCGAGGATATACAACCATCATGGTAACCATTGACTTGTTCACTCATCTAGCTCATTTTACACCATTGTATAAACTACCATCTTCCTCAGAACTTGCTGGAATTTTCCTGGAACATATTTTTCGTCTTCATGGCCTCCCTTCGTGTTCTAGGAATCCAACGTGCCCTTTCTTCAGGCTATCATCCACAAACCAATGGGGCAACGGAACGAGTAAATCAAACCCTGGAACAATATCTTCGTTGTTTTGCCACCAAGGTTCAAGACGATTGGTCTCTCCTTATACCTTTAGCCGAATTCTCCTACAATAACTCAGATCATTCAGCTCTCAAGATCAGCCCTTTCTATTGCAGTCAAGGTTATCATCCGTCTGTTTTACCATCAGTTCTTCCAGAATCTACTCCGGTACCTACCCTTGACTCTTGGATTCAGACGCTGATCGACTTACAAAGAGAGGCCAAGGATCAGTTAGAACAGGCCCAGACTCGAACCAAAAGATATGCAGACTCTAAGAGAAGACCTTCACCTTCCTATTCAGTTGGCGATCAAGTCTGGCTAGCCTCGAAACTGTTACCTCGACATCTATGACCAAACAAATTGGCTCCTCGCTATTATGGTCCATTTTCTATAAAGGAGATTATCAATCCTGTCTCCTTCCGACTTAAGCTCCCGGATTCCTGGAAGAAGATACATCCAGTCTTCCATACTTCCCTGTTGAAACCCTACGTTAGTTCTACTCGAAAACCCTTCAAACCCACACCTGTTGTTGTGGACGACCAGTTGGAATATGAGGTGTCCAGGATATGTGATTCCAGGTATAGAAGGGGTCGATTACAATATCTGGTCGAGTGGAAAGGCCCCCTAGCGAGAGAACATGGGAACCAGTTTCTAATTTAAAGACCCCTCGTTTGCTCAGAAGATTCCATCTTATTCACCCAGGCAAACCTGGAGGAACCAGTCTTCGGAGGGGGCATGCTGTCATGACCCGGCTAAATTGCCCCTTCTGGACCTCATGGTCATTGTCACGAAGGGCTTGTACTCCTTGTTCCTCCCAACATGGCCGTACCAAGCTCCGTGCTATTCACTAGCTTTCACGTCGTAGCACGTACTATAAATTGGTCACGCCCCTGCGGGTCCGCGCGTCTCAACGCTATCTTCGATAGTGACCCAACGTGTGTTTGCTCTCTACATTTGCTTCCTTGATCCTCTTACTTCCTTCCTTGCCTTTTTTCCTGTTCCTGGACTTCCCCCCTACATTGCTTGTTTATCGCTAATCCTGGACACCCTGGAACCACGAACTTCCCGGAACTCTGTACGCGCTCTGCAACCTGACGAGGCTCGGGCGAGCCTATCCAAGACCCAAACCACCCACTGGTAGAGTCCTGCGGCCGAACAAGGGAGATCCCCATCACAGGTGAGACGGGGGGAGATTTATGACACTAAATACGTGAACACGTGGGTACAAGTGTATTGTGAGTAAAGAGCCAAAACACGTGTCGACCTGAGAGAAAAATAAACTGCAGATTCTACCTAACCGAAGAGGAAAACTTAAAACATCTAGTCCTTTTCTGTAATAATCTAAGGGACTAGCGTGAGAAATTCCTAAGGAAAGAGCGAGAAAAAGAAATCACTCTCGCTAGCACTAACGAAGTTCCTGGATGTGCTAGAAAAGATGATGGAGTCGACGCCAGCTGTCGAAGAATGAAAGAAATCTTTTGGTTGTTTTTTCCTTCTTAAGCAACGGTGAACTGACATTGAGAGTACTGATCCTTGTGTTATCCTCTTTTTCCTTGTCTTTTTCTCTACTCTTCGTTATGTTAAGTGTATTGATAAATGTATCTTTTTTTTTTTAAGGATAAGATTTTATTATGATTAGTTGTGCTAGATTTTTAGATTTCAAAAGTTCGTTTAAACTGTGAAATAAAAAAAAAAAACTAACATCGTCGGTGTTCCCACAAATAAAAAAAGACACTGAATAATATTAAAGCAATTTAGACTCGCAATACAATGTTGTGGAGTCCAACAAACCAATGCAAAATAAAAACTGCAGTATAGACCTTTACTTTTCCTATTTCAGTGCTTTGTTATGTGTCCAAAAGTACTGTGCAAAGTCACTGCATACTAATCCCCAGTCACATTTCATTTGTTGATGTTTTCGTGTAAAGAATATTGTTGTGTAAAACTCTTTGTAATTCAATTGTTGCAAATGTGTATGTTTTGTCCAGCTGAATTCAGCTGCTTTTTATTATTATTTGTTTTGTACACTGAATAACCAATTTCTAAATAAATAAGTGACATTAGATAATTTGGTATTCATGATCCCTTCAGCTGTTTGCATAAGTAGCGGCAAACAGCGACATATTTAAACAGTGAAAACCCATAAGTGTGGGCAAAAACCAAAAGGAAAGATATCTACCACCCAGTCGTTGCCTTGAGAAGCGACTCACCCACAAATAATTGGAAATAGATGAGCAGTGGGCTCTGGACGGAAGGTACAAACCTGGGAGGAGTAGCAGCAAGTACAGAGAAACCCAAAGGAGAGCAGCATCTGTGAGACTAATGCACATACGATTTTTGTTGTACAATGTATCAGACATTCTGGGAGGCTCTAGATACTAATCACTGGTCAGTGTCTGTCTCTTGAGGTTAGTGGGCAATTTGTATGATGCAGTGTCTGGCAAATGTTAGGTGTTTAGAATTATTAAAGGCCCAATGCATCAGAAGCATGGACAAGGTGCCCCAATTGTACGTATCCGTAAATGGCTGAGACAAATGACATTGGGTGACTCTTGGGAAGAGGAAGAACAACAAGATAGATAGATGTTTAGTCTCTTCCACAGTTGAGTTTGCTCCCCCGTCAACAAAAAATCAGTGGAAGTACCCAAAACGTTGACAGCATTTGAGTGTAGACAGAAATATGACAAACCACATGGCTGAAATCACCCGCGCAATGCAGACCTTATTTTTATTATTATTGTTATGGTAATTTTTTTAGCGCAGACCTATCTTTGGGAGGGGTAACCATTCTCCTACAGATAGATAGATACACTTCGATGTTTCTACAGCACTGGCCTGGCTCAATGCATGGAGGTTGGATGTGTTGTCCCAAGCAATGACACAACTTCAGTATTTTCCGGAGAGATGGTGTGTCTTGGTGGTGGTATGGTGCATATAAGATGGTATGGGGAGGGATGCAATTTATATAATTTGCCCTTCCCAAGTGTTGCTGCAGCATATGGTACCACAAATATGTGGACTAGGTTGTCCACTGAATTCCGCCAGCAATCCACTTCCAGCAAACTGTGAATGCAGCCTGATTCAGTTGCTGTTTATTCTTGATAAGTACTGCCACAGTGCCCACTTTTGTTTTGGGATTACAATACTCAGACTGCGTTAATCTTGGGACAATATGGTGGTGGTGGTTTCCTGATGCCACATAATGATGTGATGGGCTTCCTAATCTGTGAGAGGAATACTGTTTTTCAAAGAAACCGAAAAAAAATGTGCTGTGAGCTTCGATTACTAGTACGGATCTATGTGATTATTGTGACGGCCGAAAATGGCGACTTTTTTTTAAAACCCCTTTACAACACATATATATGCGGGGGAGACCCCCCACAGCACCCCCATATTAATATCATATTCTATAGCCCCCACATATATATGTGGTGTAAGGGGGACCCAAATAAATAAAAAGTCTGCAATTTTGGCCGTCATAATTGTCAGGGCGACATTTTGGTACGATTCCACTAGTAATGCCTCTTTATCTGCGGTATGATTCTACTCCTCCTTAGTATCATTGCTTTCCAGCAGCAAAGCACATTCTTGTCTAGACACTAATGGATCTTAATCTTTAGATTGATCACCATCTGAATGTCATTATTTTTGCCTAATTTATCTGTAGATGGGGACAAAGACCTGGAATTTTCAATCTCCTCCTAATCAGGTGTTGTTCTTCTCTGATCTTCAGTGATTAAGCTATGGACCCCTCCCTGTATGCTCCTGAGAAAGTGGGTGTAACTGAAAGTCCCACTTCCTCTCTCAGACCTGTGTCTATTCATCACCATTGTGCATGTACTTTTACTGGTACATGTTCTTCAGAGTCAGATGTGTGATTAGTGTGGGAAATGTGAGTTGCATGATACCTTTGATTGACCTCTGCTACTTTTTCCTATAAAAATGACGCAAGAGTGAGTCTCACACTTGCTGACTTCAGAGGTTTTTTAACCCTCCTTCTAAGTGTCACATGTTGCCATGAGTCTCATACACCCACTTTAAGAGAAGGACACTGACTTGTATCTCCTGCCTCCCAGAATCGCTGCTAATTTCTCTCACAGAAGCCATGGAAGCCTGAGTCTCACAGTAGCCACCCTCACAGCTTCTCTACTCTTACTTTCAAGTGTCACCTGATGTTATGTGTCTGTCCAATTGCTTTAAGGGATGGACATGACTGGTACCTCTCACCTGTTTGAATTGCTACCAATTTACAAATTTCTCCCACACAAATCACACAAGCAAGCATCTCACTCTAGCTGTCCTCAGGTATTCTTTAATCCTCCTCCCGAATGTCAACGAAGGGCCACTCATCCACTCACATCAAAAGTGTGTCTAATCAACTCACTTGAAGAGATGGACACTGACTGTTTTTTCCAACTACCTGAATTTCTGTTACTGTCTCACACACAAATCATGCAAGCATGAGTCGTGTACAAGTTGCTCTCAGGGACTCTCTGCTCCTCCTACTCCTCTTCCCAAATGTTACCCAATAGCATCTGCCTCATCCGTTCACTTCAAGAGAGACACACTGACTAGTGACTGGTGTCTTTTGGCTGCTCCCTAAATATCTGCTACTTTCTCTTACAAAAAACACACAAGCATGAGTCTAACCCTAGCTGTGTCAAGGAGTTCCCCGCTTCTCACCTGAGTTCGATCTTTGCTGGATTTCCTGATCGATGCCTTCTTGCGTACTGCTCGAGTCTTGAATAAGGCTGCACGAGTCTCTTCCAACTCCAGTGTACGTTCAAGTACCGGGATGCAGGGATCCAGGAATCCAGGAAATAACAGGGTGCACAACTAGCACACGAGTCCAGGAATCAAGAAAGGAAGGAAAGGGACTACAATTGGGTTAGAGTGGAAGAAGCAAGGGAAACAATACAGCGAGCTACGGAGCACACCTCTGGTCGCTACTTCGCCATAGCATTGAGACGCATGGGGCCGCGGGGGCGTGGCATATTTATGGAACGCACTACGGCCGCCGTGAAGGCTGGTGCGAGGCCTGTCACGTGATATGGCCATGTTGGGAGAAACAATGAATGCAAGCGCCGCCGTGACAAGGACAAGGAAGTCCAGAAGGGGCACGTTCTGTGGGTCATGACAGCACGCCTCCTCCGAAAACCTGTTCCACCAGGTTTGCCCGGGTATATAAGGTGAAATCTTCTGAGTAGTCGAGGGGTCTTGAGATTAGAAAGTGGTTCCCAGGTTCTTTCACTATGAGGATATCCTTTCCATTCAACCAGGTATTGAAGTTGACCCGTTTATACCTGGAGTCACATATTTGAGATACTTCATATGCCAATTGATTGTCGACCAGTAGAGGAGGAGGTCGGTAGGATTTCCGAGAGGATTGGTGGCAGGGTTTTAATAAGGATGTGTGGAATACTGGGTGAATTTTCTTCCAAGAGTCTAGTAGACTAATCCGGTATGAAACTGGGTTGATAATTTCCTTGATGGGAAATGGACCATAGTACCGAGGGGCCAACTTGTTTGGCCGTAGATGACGGGGTAGTAATTTTGAGGACAACCAGACTTGATCACCGATTGCATAAGAAGGACCTGGTCTCCTTTTTAAATCTGCATACCTCTTAGTCTGTGTTCTGGCTTTCTCTAAATTTTCTTTGGCTACTTGGTGTACGTTGATGAGGGTTTTAATCCAGAATTCGACAGTAGGTACTGGTGTAGGATGAGGGAGAACAGAGGGTAGAACTGATGGATGGAAACCTTGGCTAATATAAAAGGGGCTGGTCTTAATTGCTGAATGGTCAGAATTGTTGTAGGCGAATTCAGCCACGGGTATCAGGAGCGACCAGTCATCCTGAACCTTGGTGGCGAAACATCGAAGATACTGTTCCAGGGTCTGATTAGCACGTTCTGTGGCCCTGTTGGTCTGGGGATGATAACCAGATGAGAGGGCGCGTTGGCTTCCCAAAATGCGATAGAGGTGTTTCCAGAATTGAGAGACGTACTGAGGTCCTCGATCAGATATGATCTTGGAAGGGAGTCCATGTAAACGAAATATGTGTTCCAGGAAGATTCCAGCAAGTTCGGACGAGGATGGTAACTTACACAGGGGTGTAAAATGAGCCATATGAGTGAACAAATCTATGGTAACCATGATGGTCGTGTACCCTCGGGAAGGTGGTAATTCCACAATGAAGTCTGTAGCTATGAATTCCCATGGCCTTGTTGGCAGCGATGGTTGCATTTGAAGACCCGCCGGTCTCTTGTTATCATGTTTGTTTTGACTGCAGACTGCACAAGCTTTGATGTACTGCTGAACGTCGGTCTTCATTCCAGGCCACCAAAACTGTCTTTGTATAAGACGGAGGGTGTTGGTTATGCCACGATGTCCGGAGTGAAGGGTATCATGACAGAGGTTTATCATTCTTTGTTGTAATTTCTGTGTAGGAATGACCAGTGCTTTGTCCTTGAATAAGTATCCTTCCGTAAGTCTTAGGTTCCATTGATTCTTCCTAGAAATATCCTTCCAGAGGTCAGAGGATTGGGTTTGTACTCAAATTTCTTCCAGAAGGTTGTCTGCTTGAGCTAGAAAGATCGTGTGGGGAAACATCTTAGGATAGGCCTTGTCTTCAGTAGTTACATAGTCAGGACATCGAGATAAGGCGTCAGCAATCATGTTTTGTGATCCGGGAACATGAGTGATTTGGAATTGGTATTGGGCAAAGAAGTAGGCCCAACGCGCCTGACGACTGTTCCTGCCCTCCAATGATTGTAGAATTTGAAGATTCCGATGGTCCGTGCAGACCTGAACTGGATATCTAGCACCCAGAAGTAGATGTTGCCATTCAGTGAAGGCCTGGCGGATGGCTAACAGTTCCTTTTCCAGGACGGAATAGTGTGTCTCAGTGGGAGTCAGGGTGTGTGTGAAGTAAGCAATAGGGTGTTCCAGTTTATCCTCAAGTTCCTGTTTCAAGACCGCTTCTATGGAGTAGTTAGAGGCATCCGTTTCCACTAGGAATGGGCGATTTATGTCTGGTTGGGCCAGGATGGGGGATTGCGTGAACTATATCTTCAATCGTTGGACTGCTTTGTCTTGCGGTGTGGACCAGATAAAGGGAGTGTCTTTCTTCAAGAGAGCAACAATCGGCTGGACGATCTCGGAAAAGGTAGAAATGAACTTCCGGTAGAAGTTGGCAAGCCCCAGGAAGGATTGAACCTGTTTCACGGAGGTGGGAGCAGGCCATGCCAGTATGGCCTTTACCTTTGAAGGGTCCATACCAATTCCTTCTGGGCTAAGGATGAATCCCAGGTAGTGAACAGAAGTAACGTGAAACACGCATTTTTCGGGTTTGGCTAAAAGTTTGTCTTCACGGAGTCGTTGCAGTACTGCCTTTACATGCTCTTCATGCTTTAGAGGATCCTTGGAAAAGATCGATATGTCATCCAGATAGACAATGACAAAAAGGAATAACATGTCAGAAAACACCCTGTCCATAAAACGTTGAAAAAAAACGCGGGGGCATTAGCTAGTCCAAAGGGCATGACTAGATATTCATAGTGACCAAAGGGTGTTCTAAAGGCTGTTTTCCATTCGTCTCCTTCCCGGACACGGATCAAATGATAGGCACCCCGGAGTTCCAACTTCGTGAATACTATGGCGCCTCTCACAGCTTCCAGGATATCCGAGATCAGGGGTAGTGGGTACCGATCTTTGAGGGTGCATTGATTTAAGCCACGATAGTCGAGGCAAGGTCTGAGTTCCTTGGTGTCCTACTTGGGAACAAAGAACAATCAAGCACCCGCTGGAGATTTTGAGGGTCTTATGGTGCCGTTTTCAAGGTTGGTATCCAGGTATTCTCTGAGAGCCTTTTTCTCAGGTTCGGAAAGAATGAACATTCTGCCAAAAGGAATCACTGCTGAGGGATCTGTATCTATGGCACATTCTTCAGGTCTGTGAGGGGGTAAGGCCTGGACTATGGCAGTTGAAAATACATCAGCATATCCCTGATAGGCCTCTGGGACTTGTATGATATTAGAAACCATGAGTGGTGTTTTCAGGTCTCTTGGTGGTTCTTTAAGGGGTGTCGAGGAGGGATCCAGGATTAGACAGTGGGACATACAAAACTCTGAGCCTAGGAATAGTGATCCTGCTGTCCAATTGATATACGGATTGTGCTTCTGTAACCAGGGCATACCCAATATCATGGGGTAATGGGCTGACTTAATGATGTGGAATGTAATCCGCTCTTGGTGATGGTTTATGGAAAGTTGGATCTCTTTTGTCTGCAGGCTTATGGGTCCTGAAGAGAGAGGTCTTCCGTTGATTGCTTCCACCGGTTGCATGGTGCTTCGTGTCTCGTACGGAATATGATGACTAACAACCCAGTCTTCATTAATGAAAATTCCCATAGCTCCGCAGTCCACCAAGGCCAGAATGGGATAGGTCTTATTCTTGGAGGGCGACAGGAAGGCTTGTAGTATCACCAAATTGTTCTGTCCAGGAGAGTTCAAGGATGGAATTGATGTGGAGCAAACATCTCTCTCCCAAAGCTCTGCTCCATCTAGGATCGGGAGCTGGCGTTTCCCGAACGCCAAGGAGGGGCCAGAGGACACTCCCTAACCAGGTGTTTGTCTGAGGCACAATACATGCACAACCCCGTATGAATCCTTCTCATTCTTTCTTGCGGGGATATAGGTCCACGGAAGGCTCGTATCTGCATGGGTTCTGGTTCAGAGATTGAGCCTGGGTTTGTGTCCGCCTTGGTGGTACTCTCAAAGGACGGTTTCAGAGGATTAGCTTTGGATTTCTTCTTCTCTGCCTTTCTTTCCTGGATACGAAAATCTATTTGCATGGCAAGGTCCATTAGTGCCTGGAATGAGTTTGGGCGAGCCACTCTGGCCAACTCATCCTTAATCTCCTCATTCAGTCCTCTTCTGAAAAGGGTAAAACTCGCCTCCAGGGACCAATCAGCTTCCTTGACTAACTGCTTGGATCGGATAACTTAGGTGAGCTTATCCTGGGATCCTTGCTGAAAGTCTAACAGGCGTTCCTGGGCACTATAGACCTGTTCTGGACTGTCAAACATGGTCTTAAGGGCTTGTATGAAGCCATCATAGTCATCTAGAAGAACGTTGCCGGAATTAACGAGGGGCGTGGCCCAGGTTAAGGCGTTTCCTGAAAGGTGGGAAATTATGAAGCCCACTTTAGACCTGGGAGTTGAAAAGTAGTAGGGCTTAAACGTAAAGTGAACCAAACATGAATCCAGGAATCCTCAAAGGGTTTTTGGTGAGCCACTATACCGCCCAGCAATACACTTTCTTTTATGGCAGAATCACGGGATAGAACTAGTTGTTTGAGAGCTGCGTTTTCCGCCTTTAGATTCTGCACCTCGGTTGATACCTCTTGCAGGCCAGGCATCAGGTCCTGGATGGCCGCTTCCATGTCCATATCGAGTTTGGTCGGTTGCCGTCTCAAACTGTCAAGGAGTTCCCCCCTTCTCCTAAGTTCGATCTTTGCTGGATTTCTTGATCATTGTCTTCTTGCGTACTGCTCGAGTCTTGAATAAGGATGCACAAGTCTCTTCCGACTCCAGTGTGCGTTCAAGTACCGGATGCAGGGATCCAGGAAGTCAGGAAATAACAGAGTGCACAACTAGCACACGAGTACAGGAATCAAGAAAGGAAGAAAAGGGACTACAATTGGGTTAGAGTGGAAGAAGCAAGGGAAACAATACCGCGAGCTACGGAGCACACGTCTGGTCGCTACTTCGCAATAGCATTGAGACGCGCGGGGCCGCGGGGGCGTGGCATATTTATGGAACGTACTACGTCCGCCATGAAGGCTGGTGTGAGGCGTGTCACGTGATACGGCCATGTTGGGAGAAACAATGTATGCAAGCCCCGCCGTGACAAGGACCAGGAAGTCCAGAAGGGGCGCGTTCTGTGGGTCATGACAAGCTGTCCTCTTGAATTCCCTCCTACTACTCCCAAGTGTCACCTGATGGTACATGGCTTGTCTACTTGCTTTATGAGATGGACACTCACTGATCTTTGCCACCTCCTTGAGTCTCTATTACTATCACAAATATCATGCAAGCCTGACTCCCACAATAGCTACCTTCAACGATTCTCTGCTTCTTCTCCCAAGTGTCACCCATTGGCACATTTCTTGGCCACTCACTTCAAGTGACAGAAACTGACTGGTATCTCCTGCCTCCCTGAATCGCTGCTCCTTTATCCCACAAAAAACACAAATTGTGGGTCTTGCAATAGCTACCCTAATGGATTCTCTACTCCTTCCAAGTGCCGCTAGTGTCTCGGTTCTCCTCTACCCATTTCAAGATATGAACACTTTCTGCTACTTTCCTCCACAAAATCACATGAGCATAAGTCTCACACTGACTCTCTTCAGTGACTCATTGCTCATCTTACTCCTTCTCCCAAGTGCCACATGTTGCCACATGTCTTATCATTTCAAGAGACAGACATTTACTTGTATGTCCTGCCTCCCTGAATTGCCACACATTTTGCCCACAAAGATCTTGCAAGTATGAATCTCATAAAAGCTGCTTTCATGGATTCTCCACTCCTGCTTCAAAGTGCACTTGATGGGATGTGACTCATTTACTCTCTTCAAGGGATGGACACTGACTGTTATCTCCTACCTTGCTGAATCTTCACTACTTTCCCCTTCAAAATCAAATGTGAGTGTTTCATGAGCTGCCCTCAGAGACTTTCTGTTCCTCCTGCTCCTCTTCCCAAGAGTCAACCAATGTCATTTGTCTCGGGTATTTACTGATGCATACAATGGGGGTACCTTCTCCATGCCTCTGATGCACTGGGGCCTTTAATAATTCTAAACAACTAACATTTGCCAGACACTGTATCATACAAATTGCCCACTAACCTGAAGAGACAGAAACTGACCAGTGATTAGTATCTAATGCCTCCCAGAATGTCTGATACATTGTACAACAAAAATCATATGTGCATTAGTCTCACAGATGCTGCTCTCCTTCGGGTTTCTCTGTTCTTGCTGCTACTCCTCCCAGGTTTGTACCTTCCTTCCAGAGCCCTCTGCTCATCTACTTCCAATTCTCTGCGGGTGAGTTGCTTCTCCAGGCAGAGACTGGATGGTAGATATCTTTCCTCTTCAGGTGCCTCCCTGTGGAATGGCCTTCCTGCCGCTCTCCACCTTGAGCCAGACCTCCTTAAGTTTTGGAAGCTCCTCAAGACCTTCCTTTTCTCCTCTTCCATCTCTCTGCCTCTCCCGTGCTAACCTTTCCCCACCTCCTTTCTATCTGCCTTCCCTCTGCTATCCTTCCCTTCCTCCTTCTTAGTTACGTTGACTGGCTGCCTGGTGCTCCTCTGAGTCTTATAGGACACCTGCCCCCACTGTCCAGTCCCCAGCAATTGCCTTCAGGCTCCCCTGCACTGCCTCCTGGCCTTCCATGCACTTCAGGGGCAGGTTTACCTTGGAGGCCTTGCCTCCCTTGAATTCAACCCAGGGCACTGTTCCACTGGGTGTACGTCTCCCCTTCCCCTCTAGTGCAATTCTTGGCTGCACACTTGCACAATATAAATGTTACTAGTCCCAATAAGATTGTTTGTCTTGTTCTCCACTGTTTTCCTGACACTGGAAGAGAGATGCAAAAAACTGTCAAATAAAGTAAGATGGAGTGATCAGACCTTAACTCCCCTGCACCAAAACAAAGGGAACCAGTCCCTGAAAAGCAAAAGCCTGGATTATGACAACACAACGGAGACCAGTCAAAAACATAGAAGCACTTCAAAGAAAGTCAGTTCTAGCACAGACAACCCGAGTTCTCGCTCTTACCACAAAACTTCAACGCAACATTCAGTTCCTCTTAAACGACACGAACAAGTGCATTATGTATCTAGAACTAACCAGTACCATAGGGTGGAAAAGAAGCAAGAGAAGATGAAATGGATCCTTAAGCTGGAGCAGATCCCAGGGAATGACGATGACATCATCCTAAATAGAAGATCTGTGCTGAAATTATTTGACTTTATCCCAAATCTGAAGCGCATTAAAACAGAAGATCTACTCATTGTAGACCCCAGCCAGGGACATCGCAAGTACATAGCTCATCTCTATATTGCCTCAAAATCAGTCCACTTTCTCTTAAAAGAAGAAAGAAAGGCTTTGTTGAAAATGGGATATGATATCACTGAATCTTCTAGATCAGGAGGGTCTAGTCTCAAGAGCAAAGGGACACATTTTAACTCACCTGGCGAAGGGCCGCCAAGACGGGATCACAGTGTCCATCAACAGGAAATAACGAGCTCTGATCAAACCCGTAATCCCACCCTGAAAGATCATCGTGCCATAGAGAGACAACAGAGTGCAGATGTTACGAACAAGCAGAGGCCCCCACAAGATCTACCAAGAGACACAGAAAAAAATGACTCAAGACACTTGGCACTAGCCAGGTTCGCCATCGGAGAAGTCACGAAGCGATAACAAGAACAATCTTGAAGACTGTGCCAGAAGCGAAGCCAGCTGCTGAGCCATCAATCAAGACCTTGTCTTCCCATAGTATATGGTCTTGGCTAGCAAAAGCCCTAGCTAGGCAGACAAAAACATAGCAACACATGGCCCATGAGCCCAACCTTCAGTCCATCAGCTCAGACAAAACATCAAAGTCTCATGTTCGGTTGGGCTCATGGAACAACAGTGGCCATTCTCATCTGACGGCACAAGGGGACATAAAGCTATCGGATTACAACATCCTGTGTCTACAGGAGACCTGGCTCACACAATCCCCGACGTTAGAGGGCTATGAAATTTCCTTAGCGCCAGCAAAAAAGGGGTTGTTGGGGCGACCCTCCTCTGGCATTTTGACAGCCTTCCGACATGGAAGTGGTTTTTCACTTGAAGCAACGCTTATCAGCAACCCCTCTCTTCTTATGGTGAAAGCCAGATGGACGCATCCAGGCGCTAAGGAAGAAAAAGGAAAGACTTCAGCCTTCATCAAAGCGAATACCTATTGGAACCCAGCGGTCATCAGTGACTCCTCGTATCTCGAAATGCTGGAAGCAGCAATTGATGAGGCATTAGGTGTCCATCTATCCCCCTACCTCTTGATACGTGGTGACATCAATGCAACATGCCAGACTCAATCTAATTCTCAAAACCTACATTGTACCTTAAGACCAGCAGCTCAAAGAGGAGTCGCATGGTCCAAGTTGATGAAATCACGTGATTTGCATAACCTAGACACAGTGTTCCCAGACACTGATCGTTTGCCTACATGGGAGTGGGACACTTCAAGAGACACAATAGACTACATCTTTGTGTCCAGGAAGTTGCTCCCAGTTATGACATCATTTGAAGTAACAGGCACGACAGCAAGTGAACATAAACCTCTCTCAACGACCTGGCCAAGAAAATCGACTCCAGTTGCCAGTTCGAACTTCCGGTTGAGCGTTAACAATCAACGCTCAAGATTGAAATTATCTGCCATGGCAATAAGAGACCTTACGTCGAAATATCAATTACAGGCCCACATCGAAACAGACAAACAGATTGATTATTTGCCTCTCTTCATGGCTTATAAACACCAAGCCCATAAAAAGGCCACCCAGAGCCCAAAAAGCCCTACTTACGACAAAACTTTGGTTGCAAAAAGAAAGGAGATGAGAAAATTAAAACGTCTAGCTAAATCGGTGTGGACTCAGTTACAATCTCGGCTGCTAATGAAGCATCTTGCCTATAGAAATCATTGCTTGACCTTATATCAGCAGGACACGGAGAGCTTATTAAAGGCTATAAGTACCAACAACAGTCAATAGTTCTGGTCACTATTGAAATCATCTTCTCCAACCACAGAGCCTTTCATTATTTCAAACATCGGAGAAACAACATGGGTCAACTTCTTTCAGACTTTATTCCAGAAAACATCTAGTCTGTGCCGAGAGAGCACCGGTCTTGAATCTATAAACTGGGTATGTCTTGACGACATCGAAGAAATAACGGCCGGTTCAAGAAATTGAAAAATTCCAGAGCTCTGGACCCAGACGGAATAACCAATGTAGACCTGAAGGCTTTTCCGGTAGAGTGGGCAACGTTTCTGAGTAAAATCTTCTGCAGATACGCAAACTTAAAGTCGATCCCGCCCTCATGGAAATCTGCCACATTGGTGCCAGTTTACAAGAAAGGAAATAAGCCTGAGCCAAAGAACTATAGACCAATCACCCTACTCCATTGCATCGGGAAGGTCTACGGGTCATTACTGCTCCGAGAATTCAACAACTGGGCCAAAACCGCTCCATGCAAACACCATTTACAAACCGGTTTTAAGAAAGATCTGGGAACATCAGCTAATATTTTGATGATTAATGCACTAAAGAGCAGGGTCCTGGAGGGGGATCCAAGACTTTTCATCACCTTCATTGACCTAAACCAGGCCGTTCATCGAGTAGATCGATCTCTACTGTGGGCGAAACTCGAGGCCTTGAATTGCCCACAACCACTCCTGGAGCCAATCAAAGCTCTTTATACTGGAACCCGTATGAGAGTACGGTTAAATCAGCAAGGGTTACTTTCATCCGAAATACCGACAGCAAGAGGAGTTAAGCAGGGGTGCCCTTTGTCCCCGGCTCTTTTTCTGGCTTTCTTCGGGGACCTCCAAGAATCGGGTCTAACAGTTCGATGCTTTCCTCCAAAAATGGGCAATATCCACATAAATCGATTACTATACGCAGATGATCTAATCCTTCTTGATCATACTCTTAGAGTGGAGCAATGCAAAGTGTAGTTTTGCAGTGCAAAGTGACTTTGCACTGCAGAAATACACTGTGCACTGCTCCATGAATCAGGGTGTTTCTTGGAAGTGCAAAGTAATTTTGCACCAGTGAAAAGTCACTTTGCACAGCGCAAGGAATTCCATAAATCAGACCCTAAATGTTTTTAATTCATAGGACAAAGACACATAAAACTACATTGAACTCATCACCTGATAACCCAAAAAAATGAACCCAAAAAAATGAACCGACAATCAACATGAGAACATACACTTTTTATTTCTGGTCAGGGGAGGGAAACATGAATCTCTTTGTTTTCCTAATCTTCTGTATTTCACATGTTGTGAATCAAGGGAATGTATCAAATGTACTTTGCATTTTGGAAAGAATGCTTTCACTTCAAATACATTTTGTGGACATGGTAAATTCACTATTCAGACGTACCAACTTCCGAATTAAATACTATGGCCCTCATTACGACCCTGGCGGAAAGGGGTTTACGCCAGCGTAAACATCGCCGACCCTTTCCGCCTGAGTACGAGGTCCCTTAGCGCCATGGTGAGTTTAACGCCTGCTTTTTGCAGGCGTTAAAATCCATGGCGCTAAGGGACCTTGATGTTAATTACGCCACCGTAATTTACGGTGGCGTAATTAACGCCTTCCCCACTCCCATTATGCCCTATGGGGCAAGAATGGGAATGGGGAAGGGCAAAATGGGGATTGGGGACTTACCGCTCCGCCAAGGTCGGAATGGGGCGGTAAGTCCGCCAACCACCATGGCGGAATTGCACCCTTAGCGCCATGGACCATGGTGCTAATTGCACCATGGTCCTCCGCCAAGGTTGTAATGAGGGCCTATGTCAGACTGTCAATATGGCAAATGTCCAATCTAACAGGGCACGTATATATTTTAGTTCTTTCAAGAAATGACTTAGCATTCCATTTTGACTCAAACAGCTCATGCTATTTATCTGTCACCAGTCGTAAGAAATCTCTTCTCTCACTTGCTCTCCGGTACATGAAGCACTCCCCTACCCCCCCAAGTATTTAAGGGCCAGCTTTTCGGTTTATATGCTGTAACCGATCAACCAACTTCACTCCCAGCAAACAAATGAATAGGCTGAAGACCAGGAAAAATCGAACCAAAGAACAGGAGTACTGAAATCAGAAGATCCCTCAGAAAGTCAAAAATCCGGAGCCTTTGCTGGAAAAGGCGAAGTCAAAACCCCGAAAAAAGAAAATGTCATTCACCTTGTGTGCAGCTGCATTTAACCCCTCTGTTCTTGTATCATTTCCCTATACATTGGCCACAGTTCTAAGTGATATTTTTGCATTTTAAAGGCCGAACACAAAAAAGACAGATTTATTTTTTTCCTCACCCACCACGCCCTACCCACAACAGCACACACTTTCTCACCACACACACACATTTTTCACTTGATACCGTTCCCACACCACTGAGTCTGTTCACCTCAGCACATGACCCTTACATCAGCATGCCTTCTGCCCCTCAAGTCAGTAGTCTGCTTTGTCCACTCAACCTGTTTTCTCTCCTGATTGCAAGAGTAAAAGCTTCTTCCATCCTTCATGTGCAAAAAGGATCATTTCTATCACTACTTCCCAGACACAGATATCAATGTGCATCTTGCTCCAAATGATGCCACTTTTCTTTGTTCATGGACGTGTTCTCTTTCCTTCGAGAGTCACGCTGCACTGCATAGTGGTAGCAGAGCAAATGCAGATACAGTTTAAACCGCTGATTGTTTTCACCTTATCATATTTCCTTATCTATGTACACAAATGTATGTTAGGAATTAACCATTTTATTAGCTCATCCCATGTATACTGCTAGGATCCTAGTCCCATTATCAACCTCGCACATACAAACTCAAATGGAATTGCAGTTCTCTATTGCGTGTTAACACACCTGTGGCAAACAATCCTTGCTAGAACTCTAAACCAATATGCATACATTAATTTATGTAAGACTCACTACAGATCAGTTATGGTTAATTCCCCTTCATGGAAGATTCTGTTTTTAAACACAACTCTCCAACAGGGGTCCCCTTTTAATCACAGGGAACTGCATACTACAATAGCAAAAGAGTCTTCTGAGTGGGACACATTTCAAACTGATATCTAGTTCATCATCAGTCAATGAGATAATCACAATATTTTATGCAAGAGGTATTAATATCCACTATATTTCATAGAACTGTTCATTTATGTAACATCTAAAAGACAAAAAAATATATTAAGGACACAAAATGCAACATCATCAATTACATATAATAGCATTGTTTACAGTAATAAAACATAAAACAGCTACGTATACTCAATAACCATAAAATATGCACTTCATACATATTTAAACGCATATATAAATGTGAAAATACATGCATATAAAACTTGACAGTGGTGACAAGGGTGACGCGCTTGAACTGTTTTGAGACTGTGGAGCTGTCAGTATCAGCATTGAGACACTATGTGGAGAGAGCGAGCGAGTTCTCTTAATTGTAGTATTGTGAAGGACTCTGCCAAGGATTGTGCCAACTGGAAGACATCTGAATAGGGCCCTGTCCCTTTAATCAAAGTCCCTTCTGCTGGCGGATAACTGGCCACGTGATACATCACGTGTCTAGGAAGCGCGTTACAAGAGCAAGTGTACGTCACCCTTGCAGCGAGAAGCCCGGCGCGGTGACAAGGGCGATGCGCGTGGACTGTTTTGAGAGTGTTTGGAACTGGATGGAGCCCTAAGGGAAAACATACCTATGATCTGCTGAAGTGCAGGACTGCAACTGTGCTGTCACAGTCACACGGCAGGAACCAATATCAGCAGCGCAGCAGCAGAAAACGCCCCGGGAGGTTGACAGGAGCATATATAAGGTATTTACTCTGGCAATAGGGCGCTATAATTAACAAATAAAACTGGGCTTGTCACACTAAGCGCTACCGCATGATCACAACGAGCTAGAGAGAACTCTGCCTGCTGTGCATACAGGGTAAAGGCTGCTGCTGCTATTGTCTGTAATTAGAACATTCAAAGACAAAATATAATAAGAAAAATGAAGCTGCGCAGTAAGGTTCTTCATGATGACCATAGATGCCCAGAATGGGATGGATCTTACTCAGAGGAGTTAGAAACTCAAGACTTACAATCTACACCATGTAGTCTTCCCACCCCAACAATGGCACCAGCCATTATAGCAATAGCGCAGGTGCACACGGGTCAACCGGCTGTAAATAGCACAACATCTGATATTGTACATCTCTGGAAGAGTGGGCTGGAATACACCACCACGACTAAAAAAATCCAAAAGAATATAGAAGATCATTTTGGTGGGAAAAAAACGAACGAAAAGTTTAAATGATATCCAAAGTAAGATCCGAAATATACAAAATAATGAAGAACATGAACCCTTATTTAACCACGATTCTCCATCTTTAGTGGTTGCACAAAAAGATAATTCCAGTGAAAGTGATATAGTGGATGTTATAATGGAGGAAGCTTTCAGAGTGGTGACACCTATACAAGTACAAAATATTGGAAATCACCAGAATGACAAAACCATGGAAGTAAGCCAAGACTGTAAACAAATGCCAGAGGAAGGGGACACAAAACAAGCAAGTGCAGCTACTCTTACAACCCTGAACTTTGTACTAAATTGCCTGGTGACCGTTTTTGAGCAGCTGAAATCTGAAGTACAACTGCAAGCTGGAACTTTGCTGGAACTGACCAGAGAGACAACCTGTATAGAACCAACTATAGTGGGGTTGACCACAACTATTAATGCAGATATTAGACCAGCTTTAAACGTGCTGAGAGTTGAGTTAGCAAAACAAGGCCTGGACTTATCAGCAATTGAAAAGACCCTTGTAAATAACAAAGAAGAAGAAGCTAAGGAAAACTGTTTGCTTCTAGAAATGTTAGTCCTACTCAAGGCCCAGAAGTTAAAAATAAATGGGGCTTTAGAAGAACTAATAGTAGAAGAGAATGATAATAACTGTTTTGATGATACCCCTCTTTCGGAGTCTTTTATAGAAGAATCTGGAAGGCTTGCAAATGTTGTGGAGAAATAGAGGATGGAACAACTGAGCCTCAACTAATTGAGCAAGGTCAAATGCCAGAAAACCAGAATGTACGGTCACCAGAGTGGACAGAAGCCGGTAAACAACTTTCAAAGGGAAGAAGGAAAGCTAAGAAAAAAAAGCCAAAAGGAAAAGCACAACTGCGTTTCCAATTACTCTCAGAAAACATCAAAAGAAAGGTCCATCAAATAAGCAAAAGGGGAAAATTGTGATATGTGATGAGCAAACAAAAAGGAAAGAGAATATAATCATAATACAGGAAGACACACAAGAAAATGAACAGAGAGACAAAAGGCCCTTCTCAATTAACGCGAGAATAAAAGGAGCTAAACAAATAATATGGGAAACTCACATTGGTTGAGGAAGAAAAAAGAAAAGTCGGAAAAAAGGGCTTAGCTTTGGCCCATAACAAGGGAGCATCAGATTATATAAAGAGAAATATCGTAAATGTGGGACTTCAGACAGACCCACTAGGGAATCAAACAGGAGACCTCCAGAACATGGGGCCAGAGGCTATTAATCCCTCAGGTCCTCTAGAGAAAATAGTAGAAAAGAGAGGGAAGAACACCACTAAAAGTGTCCCTCATTAAAGGGACCCCCGTGGGCACCGATATTTCTGAAGAAGGGGAGTATATGAACACTTAAAAAAATTACTGCCCTGCAGTGGAACCAACCAGAAACATTGCACTGATTTTCCAGCAGTGAGCTTCAAATGGAAATATAATTACTCCTATGAATATTGAAACTTAAAATGGACAAGGTAAAATAAAGGAAATAAGAGGGGAACACAAAGAAAAAGTAGAAGAATGTCCACCGAAGGTCCCCATAGGGTAGAACCCCCAGCACCAGCTATCGGTGGGTAATTTGGAAGAACAAGAATACGCAATCCCAAAGTTATGGCTTAAGGCAACGAGTAAAATCCCACAACACACCTCGCTTTGCAGGGTGGCTAGCCTGGGCTACTTTAATAAAGTACCAAATATCTTCCTTTTCTGCTCAGGAGATATGGAATATGTAAAGTTCCCGAGTAGAAGTAATTTAAAATTGGTAGAGGTGGAATTAACGTCAACAAAGGCATGGAAAGCAAAAAAAAATTACAAAAAAGAGCTGGAAAAAGTCAGTCTGCAAATTTTCAAAAAACAACCGGAGGAAGAGAAAAATAAAAAAGAAAGCAAGAACTGTTTAAACAACAGGCTAAATTTAAGAGTTACGGGAATACCAACTCAGAAGGCATGTGCGAACCCTCAGGGGAATAGTGGGGATCCAAATGCTAGTAGGTTATCTGCACTAACTGAGATCCTCACACAGATACTCCAGAAACTAGGCTTGGGGCAACAGAGCCTTTAGGCAAGATGAAATAAATGGCACAAGCTGGAATACCCGTGGCCCAAACTCCTTTACAGCAAATAGAAGGAAAAAAACCCTCTTTGATAATACCAATGTTATTTTGCTTCAAGAGACTTGGCATACTTACCCAATACAAATAGAAGGTTTTACAACTTTCACAACACCGGCATTAGAGAAAGCAAAGGGTCGGCCGTCAGGAGGGCTACTACTTGGAGTCAATAATTCATTAAGCAAAGATGTTACACTATTACATAGTGAAAAGGATGGTATCCTCGCATGTAAAGTAGGAATACATTCAGCTGAGGGACAGTCGCAACTCATAATAGTGAATGTGTACTGGAACCAAGCACAAATTGATCTTCAAAATTTCCATCTGTTGCTATCTACAGTATTGGAAAAGATAGCACTGTTCCATGGCGAAGCCAATGTGATATTAGGAGGAGACCTGAATGCCCTATGTATAACAATGCAGGGAAATAAGAACAACTCAAAATGGGCAAGAAAATCGAAGACTGGAGAGCAATGGGTAAACTCTCTGAACTCATGGGGACTTAACATGCTAAATGGTTCAATGTATGGTGACAGCCCATCGAGACCAACTTGGTCTCGTGGTAATTCCTTCTCCACATTGGACTACTTCTTTGTTTCTGAAGATATTCAATCAAAGGAAATATCTATGCATATCATTTGGGGGGAAGGGAGTGATCATGCTCGCATAAAAAGAAACATCTTAGACCACAAGAAATCAAGAAAAGACAATCAGAAAACTATGCCCATGACCTGACCCTGAGAAAAGGGAAAGTAACACTGGTAAAATACAAGAGAGAGGGGAAGAAACTAAATGATAAACTTGATCACATCTCCCTAAATGAACAAAAGGAAAATTGCAAGCCTGAATGTTTTAAGAAATGTATTTGGTCTGTACACCTGCCAAGTGTAGGGGCACCTCGGAAAATAACCCATCATCAGCATTCATGGGGCGAAGAAACCTGGACATACAAAAAATGTTTTAGGAGAGAATGTAGACGGCTGAAAAAATGTATAACAAATAAAAAAAACTACGAGGAGAGCTACAAAAGCTCACAAGAACTTATAAGCAGTGGTCACGAGCAAGGGAAACCCTGTGGCACCAACCAGACAATGAGCGCATGCTCACAGGTTTAGGTGAAAATAGAACATGCAACTTTTGGTCCATTATAAATAACTCAGGCAAGAAATTGAATAGTAATAGCACTCAATGTAACCTGAGCTGGATAGATTATCTCCCAAAAAATGTTAAAAACACATCAGAGACCCTGGGAGAAGAGAAGGAAGTTGCACAGTGGGAACTAAACTACGAAAAAAAAATTAATAGAAGAACTCATTCTAAATGCCTCATCCTCGAAGGCAGCAGGCCAAATTGGGCTAACCTACCAGGTCCTAAAAAATAACGCCAAAACATGGGTGAACCTTCTATTCAACCTCTTTATTGAAATACTAGAGAGCAAAGTTTTCCCTCTTCATGGAAGCAAGCAGTCGTTATACCATTCTATAAGGGGGGCGACCGGTCGCAGCCAGAGAATTATAGACCAATCGCCCACCTCGACATTGAAAGCAAAATATTTATGAGAATTCTCTTGATAGAGCTAGAGGACTGGGTTAAGAAAACATATGTACTATCGAAATTTCAAACAGGGTTCAGAAATGGTATGTCCACGACACTAAATGGTCTAACTTTGAACCTCCTGGCAGAACATTCTAAAGAGTTTGGAGAGGGTCCGATATATGGAGCCTGGATAGACTTCTCCAGGGCCTTTGACCTGGTGATAAGGGAACATCTGTGGGCTAAATTGAGAGATTGGGGAATAGCGAGAAGGTGTTGTCAATATTAATTGAACTACACAAAGATACTTCACTGATGGTAAGATTAGATGAGGCTGGTCATCTTACTAATTCATTTACAGGGTAATTCATAGAATTCAGCGCACAAGTGGCGCATGCGGCTGGCGCACAGTGTGCGCATGTGACTTTCTGTGTCAGCCGCGTGCGCTAAAATCCATTTCCGCGCACAGCGTATTCATGGATTTTAGCTACCAAAACCAGCCGTGGCGCACAGTGGCGCAGCAACCCTGCAGCAGCGCCAGTTACGCCCCCAAGAACACCCCTTGTGCAAGGAAAAGCCATCAAAATCCCCAATCCAGCGCAAAGGGCTGCACTAACCCTATACCATTATACAGGGCCCCCACACAGAACACGGCAAGCGGGGAACGTGTATTTCGGGGGTGCGCGGGAAGTTTCACAGGCGATTGGTCCTGTGCGAGTGGGCTACGTGTATAACTGGGGTGCGCAGGAAGCTACACACGCGATAGGCCCTGTGCGAGTGGGGTACGTGAATTCCTGGGGTGCGCGGGAGGTTTCACACGCGATCGGAGCGGGGTACAAGTAAATCGGGGGTGCGCGGGAAGTTTCACATGCGATTGGCCCTGTGCGAGTGGGGTATGTGTATAACTGGGGTGCGCGGGAAGTTACACACGCGATTGGCCCTGTGCGAGTGGGGTACGTGTATTACTGGGGTGCGCAGGAAGTTTTACACGCAATTGGCCCTGTGCGAGTGGGGTACGTGGATTACTGGGGTGCGCGGGAAGTTCCACACGCGATTGGCCCTGTGCGAGTGGGGTACGTGTATTCCTGGGGTGCGTGCGAAGTACACACGCGATCGGAGGAGGGTACATGTAAATCGGGGGTGTGCGGGAGGTTCCACACGCGATTGGCCCTGTTCGAGTGGGGTACGTGTATTCCTGGGGTGCGCGGGAAGTTTCACATGCGATCGGAGCGGGGTACGTGTAATTTGGGGGTGCGCGGTAAGTTTCACATGTGATTTTGCTGTCAGAGCGGGGTGCGTGAATTTCAGGGGTGCGCTGGGAGTCCTACCTGTGAATTGGCAGTGTGGGTCCTCCCCGGTGTTCCCTCTACACCCTCCACGGCCCCTTCAGGCAGCCCGCACCACAGGGGACTACCCTGCACCCCTGGTCATGTTTCGCAGGCAGCCCATCCACCATGGGCATCCCCCCCAGCCAAGCCACATGTCACCTTGCACTACTGATCACCAACTCATGTCCCCCAGCACCCCCATCCCCCAGCAGTCAGGGGCACCTGCCAGCAGGCCCCCACTCATGTCCCCCAGCACCCCCACCCCCCAGCAGTCAGGGGCACCTGCCAGCAGGCCCCCACTCATGTACCACTCATGTCCACCAGCACCCTCACCCCCCAGCAGTCAGGGGCACCTGTCAGCAGGCCCCCACTCATGTCCCCCTGCATCCCCACCCCCCAGCAGTCAGGGGCACCTGCCAGCAGGCCCCCACTCATGTCCCCCAGCACCCCCATCCCCCAGCAGTCAGGGGCATCTGCCAGCAGGCCTCCACTCATGTTCCCCTGCACCGCACCTGCCAGCAGGCCCCCACTCATGTCCCACTCATGTCCCCCTGAACCCCCACCCCCCAGCAGTCAGGGGTACATGCCAGCAGGCCCCCACTCATGTCCCCCAGCACCTCCACCCCCCAGCAGTCAGGGGCACCTGCCAGCAGGCCCCCACTCATGTCCCACTCATGTCCCCCAGCACCCCCACGCCCCAGCAGTTAGGGGCACCTTTCGGCAGGCCCCACTCATGTCCCACTCATGTCCCCCTGCACCCTCACCCCCCAGCAGTCAGGGGCACCTGCCAGCAGGCCCCCACTCATGTCCCCCTGCCCCCACGTCATGACGATCCTCAATCATGGGCCTAATGGCCAGCCACATCACGCCCCATGCCACCCCAGCCCAAAGACCCAACCAAGTATTGCATCCACCCACATAGAAATGCCCATTACATGATACAACCCGATGGCAAGTATGTAAATGAACACATGTCCGTCACAGACACACAATGGGTGCAAGTGAATGTGAAAACCCACATCATGACATGCATGAAATCAATGAGAGAATACCACACACCGAAGTATGAGACAAAAATGTATTGAATCCAAAATGAATGTAATGAAAAGAAAACACACAATAATGTGAACAAGAAATAAAATGCAGCATGTCCAGAAAATAATGAAAAATATGAAATCAGAATCCAAAGAAATCCAAATGAAAATGTGTCCAAAGTCTCAGTCCAACAAAGCAAATCCAAGGGAAAAGAATAAGTGAAATCCATTGCTCCATGGTGAAATTAAAAGAAAAAAAGAAAATCTACTGTTCAATCACCAATCCAGGGTCCATGAGCCCAACAAATGAAATGAAACCTACAAAAAAGACTACCTAATAAAGAACTGTATACAAAAACGTGGTGCATTGTCCAATTGCCCCAAAATAAACAAAAACAGAAAGGAAACCTAACACTATCTAACTATTTACAACGGCAGCGGGCTAGTCCAATGGCTCACTTATTGATGTCCCGGGCCAGGGCATCATCGAACTCCCGCTCAATGTCCTGGAGGTGGTCCTCTTCCATGGCCCGAGGGTTTGCAGGGACGATGACATGTTCACCTCCAACTCCCTGCGAATTGCCTCAAGGCACTTGGCCCGCCTCATGGCCCTCCGCATGGAGTTCTCCGCCCAGACCATTGTGAGCCGTGCCTCTTCTGCCCGCTGCCGCTCCGCATTTATGGTGTGGCCCAACCGCTGCCACACGGAAGACACTTGAAATCCAGGGTCCTCCTGCCCTATGGCCGATGCCTGCCCCTCCGATGTTGAAGGCCCCGAGCCATCATTGCTCCCACCATGGTGCTGCTGCTGTGCCTGTGCCTGCACCCCCTGGCTCTTGCTGCCTGCATGTCCTCCTCCGGCTGGGGTGCAGTTGTCGTGGTGGCCACCCCTGCTGGAAGTCCGACTCCCGACTGTGGCAGGGATGTGTCCTCCACTAGCCTGGCCGCTGGGTCAGGGGCACATCCACAGGGTACCCAGGTGACACATGGGTGGGAAGATGGCATGGAGGACGACTGGCACGTAGGGGGTTCAGGTGAGGAGGTGGTCGCAAGAAGGTCCAGCACACGGAGGAATCCAGCACCGGTGACCTGTCCCAGTAGGTCAACGTGGTCAAAGAGGCATGCGAGACGACATGCAGTCTCTCCACGAAAAGACTGCAGGTCACCTTGCATGCCCCGTTGACGCAACGCTATCCCACTCAGGATAGGCTCAACATGGTCCCGGATAGCCACGTGTGCAGGGAGAGGAAGGCCAGTTGTTGTGCGCTCATCCCCTCCCTGAAAAAGGGTCTGGACGTAGGCATCCCTGCTGGTGCCAGATGATGCAGCGACAGGATTAGGGGCAGGATTACACACTGGCACCTCCACGGCGGCCTGTGCTGCCTCCTGTCCCTGCCCTTGCACTGCACCACTAGCACCAGTGGAATCCCCACCTCCAGACCCTGTATGTCTTCCTTCCGCGGCCTCCTCCTCCACCAAACCCCCCACCAACCTGGATGACTCCGTGCCATCTTCCTCTGTTGGACCCTGTGGGGTCTCAGCTGCCCCTTCTGCTGCCGAGGAGTCCACCTCCAACCTCTGCCTCTTGGAACTACCCTCGGCAGCTGTGGCCTGGGACGCGGCACCAGACTCCTCACTCCTCGACGAGATGACAATCTGGGATGGGAGCCGGGCCTTGCGTCTCCAGATGGTGGTGCGATCCCTGCCGCTATGCTCCACAGCAACCTCTCCGCCCTCTTCATCAGTTGATGCTGCAGACAGGGAGAGATAAACCACAGACATCAGGGCACTGTACAATGGACTGATACACACATGACAGTTGCACATGAGTGGCAGTGTCAAACTTCAGACATGGCATCACACTCCACGACACACATGTCATTACAACTCACACACATGAGCATTTCCACAGCAATATTGCACCAGGCAGCAACATCCATACACACACAACAGCATGAACAGCCGAAGGTGAGCCTGTCATCACATGAAACACAGGGAGTGCACTAGACATGCACACATGCCACCACACTTACATGCATGTCTACATCTCCTCCAAATGTCGCAGTGATGCGATCGCCATACATGTCACATCTGGCATTCAGCCTTTTACATATCAGTGTCACGTGCATCCATGTTGCATCACAGTTGCACACTTGTCAAATACACACACATGCACATGTACACAGTGCCGATACATGCAGCAGGAACCACCATCCATGTGTGACACCACAACCATGCCAACGTACATACACAGAAATTCAAACATGTGTGCTACCACACCGGCATTTGCACAGCATGCTTACCAACACATACACCATCGATGTGTCTCACACATAAGAGGACTCACATGTGGCAGCCTCACGCTCCTGTTCATACACATCCCTACATGGCCCTACGAAAACACATGTGCAACCTGCACACTACTGGCACACCACCACACTCACAGTGTCCAATCAGTATGCATGTACACTTACCGCTCGACTCCAGACAGGTCTGCCTCTCAAGGACCTGGACATGGAGCGGTGGGCATATGTGTTCCAGGACCCTCATCTGGTGGTCGGACAGGTGGCCCTGGCGCCCCTTGTCATCCGCTGCCTTCAAGAGGCGCCGGGCCTTGTTGAGGGTCCTGGACCTGAAGTCCTCCCAGCGCTTCTTGACATGGTGTAAGTCGCGGACTGTCATTGTCGGCGCGCAAACTTCCAAAGAGGGCATCATACTGCCCCAGGACTTGCTCCACCAGGACACCAACTTCCCTGGCACTGAAGCTGGTGGCCCTCTGCCTCTCTGGCTGGGGGATGCCAGTGGTGCCAGATGGTGTTGCGCCCGACATGGCAACCCCAGAGGCAGGAGTGGGTGGGCAACTGGGTCCTGGGGCTGGGCTGTGGAGCGATGATATCCCAGTCGGGAGTCTTCCATTCCAACAGGGGTGGTCACAGCAACTGCACCCCTGGCTGACGTGCAGGCACCAAATAGCAGGGCACGTGGGCAGCAGGCAGTCAGGCAGCAGCAGATGGCAGGTGGGAGTGTGCTCAGGGCTCTGGGGGCAGTAATTCGGTCTTCTGGGCAGGAGCATGGTCTTCTGTGTGTTGTTGTGTGGCCAGCTTGATACAGAGTGATTTGGCACGTGAAAATCTTGCACGTAAGCGCGTCAGCACACGTACGCGGTTTCATTGGACCAAAGGCCCTTAGCGCGTAAGCGCTTCTGTGATGTGACTCGTGCGGGCGTTTCCCTCGTGACGTGACAGCGCATGTGGAAAAACTGCACGTCCGTGTGTGGATGCGTATAATCCGAGGAAAGGGCCTACGTGCGTAAGTGACGTGACGCGAGCGGTAGTTTCCATCAACACGGGTGCATGTTCATCGTACACGTCCAAAAACTGCACGTTCGAGTGTCAGCTCGTGTGATTGGAGGCAAGGGCCTTAGAGCATACACGCGTAAGTGACGCTGTACGTGTGGGCGGCTTTAAAAGGTACGTGTAGGACCGCATTCCCCTGTACGTGCTTTTCGTGGAGAGCGAGTGGGTGAATTCTGTGCTTCTTTTCGGTTCCCTCGCGATTACTTCACAGCATTTCAAGTTCGTACTCCCTGTTACCTCTGGCATCGTTCTTTATTCTTTTTGGGCCTGTTTCCTCAAACAGTGTTCACTTCTTCTTTTGTCCTGTCTCCTCAGACAGCGTACAATTCTTCTTTCGGCGGGGGTGTTGCCAACACGCACACGCGCGTCTTTTTCACATTCTTTTTCCAGGCAGACGGTGAGTCGCGCACGTATTTACCAGCTGTGCTTGCCCCGTGTGTCGCGTACCCCTTCAGAGGTCATTGTAGGCTGCGTGTATTACGCGTACGCTTATTTTTGTGTTTCTGGGTGCCACAGCGTAGTGCGGGTTCATTTTTTCATGCACGTGGTCTACGAGGGGTTGCGTGCACGTTATTTTTTGATTTTGGGCTGCCTGTGCGTTGCGTGACCCGTCATCTTCCCCCAGGGGTCACAGACAGCCTTGTTAGAGCACTAGGGTACGAATTCCATCTAGTACCCTACCTCTTTCACCCCCAATTGCCCAGGACAATAGTTTACTGCTACTCCCATATGCACAACAACATCAGTGCCATTGTTGGGAGGCGATCAAGCGGTAAGGGAGGCAAAGGTGGCCGACCTTCAAAAGGTGGGCATGGTGGGCGCGGTAGGGGACGTGGCCGGGATTTGCAGGGTACCCCTAGGCCCCCATGTGTGGACGACCAATCAGGGACACCCATGCCCCCCCCATGGTTGAGGGAAACCTGGCTGACACCATCCCAGCTCAGCCCTTGTTGGACCAGTCCATTGTGGCACCTGACCTGGCACAGGATGACTCCCAGGCTGACTTCCAGGTCAGCAAGTCTAGGCCACATGTGGCGGTGCAAATTGGTCTCACCAAGCCAGGTGGATCTGGGGCAGCTATGTCATCTGCTGCCCCAAGTAGGCAGGTTGGGGAGGCTGCAGGGGCAGCTGCAGCTCCATCCACCACAGCTCTGAGTCTCCCAGCCAGGACAGTGTCGGTCCAGATCCATCAAACTGACGTTCCCCCTGCCAACATCACACTTCTGCCAATGCCTATAGCAAGGCCTATGGTCATTGTGCATTCGCACACTCCTACTACTCAGTCCACCGGGGCTTCTGCCCCTACTGACCAGAGCGGCATAAGCCACTCAGGCTCCGCTCCACCTCACTGATGAGGCCCAAAAAGGCTGAAACACTTGTATGGGGTTGCTGGTGGTACTCTTGTTCAGAGAGGAATTGCCATAGCATTTCGGTGCTGGAATGCCCATGTGGGCCGGACAAAGACTGATGTGTAGGTGGATATTTCCCATCTGTGAAAGGTACAGTCAGCAAAAAGCGTGTGCTGCAAACTCTCATCTCAGAACAGGTTATCATGCCATGTTCTTTCTGGAGAAGAGCGCCTGCTATCTTTTTCTTAAATATTATGTTATGTTATGTTATCTTATTTTGCATTTGTATAGCGCCTTATGTACCATTAGTATGATCTCAAGGCGCTGGTAGGTTGAACGCCCTTGCGAACCGTAGTTCAAGTCAGTTGAGAAAGAGAGAGTCGTAAAGTGTGTGGATGCACCAGGTATGTGTGCAGCTGGTGTGGTTGTTGCATGATAGCTGCTTCTTACTGGTAGGTGTGGTGCTGAGGAGATCAATTGAATGTGTTTAGTCTGGAGGGTGGACATCCTGACTGAGTTCTGGCTGCGTTAGGCCTGAGGAGATGCCTAAGCTAGCCAGTGTGTGCTAGCTATCTGTGTTTTATTAGGATGATGGGTAGTTTGATGGGTAATGTTAGTATGAGAACAGCTTTACCGAATGTGTCACAGTACTGCTGTGTTCTAGTTGAATGGTGGTGTATAGGAGAGAGTAAGCGTAGTAGTGGAGTATCGTGGTAATCAGTAAAGTGTATGCGACCAGGTACACTCAGTGAATGTTGGGAATACCTACTAAATTCATTTCCACTAGTGACGCTATTAGGGCATACTTCTAAGTTCAGCTTTAACACAGTGATGCTATTGGGCACATTCAATGATGTTGGGAATACCGTCTAGATTCGACATTAGCACAGTGATGCTATTAGGGCACGTTTTCTAAGTTCAGCTTTAACACAGTGATGGTATTAGGGCACACTTTCCAAGTTTACCTCCAACACAGTGACACCATCAGGGCACACTCTCCAAGTTCAACACCAACAGAGTGACACATCATGCACATTTTACATTTTACATGAAGAATGTACTCACTGCCTGGCTATTCCTAAGCAAAGAGGCACTCAGGGTTTTGCCTCAAACCCCACGGTGCTGCAGACTTCAGCAATCGCCAACGTCAGTTCATCTGAAATCAGCAAGAGTCAGGCTTTAAGCTCAAGAGCCCTACAGAGCTTACAGAAAATACCTCTTGATTTCAAAACCCCACAAGTACATTCCCCTTTTGTTCCTATCGCAAGTCAGCAATTGATGGACCATTATTGCGTGCAATCCATGGGGTCCAGTACAGAAATGAAATCAGTTGATCTGGTAAAAGGTATTGCCTTGCTGGACCATTCAGTGATGAAGGATCAATATGCTGTGTCTGGGTCTAAGGACCTTACCGACCTCAGCATTATTGAATTTGCTGACATTGCTCTGGAAAATAATCACTATACAGACATCACACATACTTGATCTGTTGGCCCGTCTGGTAGTGTCATACAACTAACTTGTGGTGCATCCAACATGGACTTTACTTACTAACAGCATTGATAAATATTCCATCTCCAACGAACTGGACGGCCATGATCGTGTTAGATCACAGTCTTCAGTTGACACAGCGGACCAGTCTGACAATGCAGTGATGCATCATACACTCTCGGATGTTGATGAACGAATCCAACTGACTCACCCATCTGTCTGAGCTCTAAATATGGTCCTGAGTTCTTTTGTAGCCTAGCATGACAATATATGGAACAAACTAAAGTTGACCTATTTAGCAATAATGGAGTTGACAGCAAACTTGACGAGATAGGCCTTAAGCAGTGTTTGGATGCTTGTTTTGATCATCTCGAAGGTAGGCCCCCTCCGGGTATTCCCATTGCCTCTAGTGAGGTGATTGAGATCTCAGACAACTCAGTTGAACTCAGTGCGGGTCTGGGGGATCAACTAATGCGGGTGGCCTGGCCACTCAAACAATGGTGCCTAGTGGGCCAGACCCTTGCTGAGATTTGCCTAGTCTGAACAAGTCATGTAAATCAAAATTGGCTAAATATGTTAAGAGAAAATCTTTGTTGGCTACAAAAAATGTGCTACGGGTACATTGCTGTACTCCTAATGGGTTTCTCTCAAGCAGTATGTCCCGCTACAGGAAGGAGGGGAGCTTGCCTCTGTAGCATACTGCGAAAGCAGGGTCTGTAGACTCCTCCTCCCAGACGGGCCCTGACTTAACTGATAACACTGTGAATACTTCCAACAATTCCCCTTACTCACAACCCCCTGAGTATGAACTCACTGGCAACGGTGGCCCGTCCATCCACTTAACATGTGTCCCACATTAGCTGAAGGGGTGGGAAATGTATTAGAGCGACTTCAGATGTACTCTTCTTTCCAGGGAAGTAGGGTGATTCTGAGCTGATTCGAGCATCCTAAACCCAAGCCTTACAGTATACTGCAGCAGTCTCAGGCCAGTGATAACATATGGGGCGGGAAACCCTTGAGCCATGTTGCCTCAAACAAAGAATCAGCCCCGGGGAATCCTGAGTATCTATTAAAGTTATCTAGCCTATTGGGCTCTGACTTCCCGATTTTTCTTAATAGAAGCAATATTTTGTTGATATTTGGGGAGATTCCAGCTTTCGCCCTTCTTACCACTAGTGATATTGCTCGGGTTGCATTCCCAGATAGGAAGCGCCCAGAAACCACCATAATTCTCTTCAACTCAAACCTTGTACTTTCCAGAAGGTCTTGTCTAGAAGCCCTTGGATTTGACATCTCCGATGTAGCTACGCAAGATGGGGGAGGGCTTGATAATCGGGGAGGGGGGCTTTGAATTATGGTTCATTCATCTGGGGAGGGGTTTCGATCAGTTGTGAATGCTGACACCAAGGCAGATGGTATTAATATCAATTGGCCAGCACTTACATCAACCCTTTGGAGGAAAACGGTCTCATGGCCAGCCTCTGTTAGACCCCCCTATCAGAAGGGCTCTGTATCTCTGTATTAAATTGTGGAACTCTACGGGGAGTCAACATTTGTTTACCAACCCTGCAGCTGTGGGTGCCTTAAAAGAAGCTAACTGTATTCTTCTACAAGAGACCTGGCTGACTGTTGCTGCTCTACTTGATAGTTTTCAGGTCTTTTCTCAAGCAGCCAGGGCAAATAAGGGAGGCAGGGCTTCTGGGGGGCTTATAACAGCTCTGGGTTTGAATGCTGTTGCTGTGGATGGCTTTCCATTTGAAGCCATGGCTGAGCTTTTGTCTTCTACTGACTTGTCAGTTAAGATCATCCTGATTAACATTTATTGGCACAGGGGGTAGAGGTCCTTGACCACTTTTTACAAGTGATTACAGAATGTATATCTCTGTGGTTAACCTCAAACCCTGATGGTAGGGTCATTCTCGCGATTAATTTGAATGCAAATTCTGTTCTTCAGGACTATGATAATGAGTTGGTAGAAATGTCTTCTGATATGTTCCCCACACATTTTAAATCTGAAATGGGCAAAACCTGGTGTATGGCCCTTGAGACATTGGGGCTTTTTTCTTTAAATGGGCTTGATTATAGAATTACATTTTATATGCAGACTTGGTTTAGAGGAGATTGTGCTTCCACTTTGGATTATTTGTTTGTGGATGATTATTTTTCCAAATGCTGTTCCTCCTTTTCTGTGGCCCGGAGCGACTAGAGTAACAATGGTATTCTAAAAGTGCAGTTCAACCTGCTTTTGAACAGCAGAGAACGCTCCAGGCTGTCTGATTTAAAAACAAATGCCTCATGCAGTGCGATTCGTTGGTCCAACTCAAATATTGAGAGCTTTAATCGAAATGTGGAATGCACGTTGCTAGTGACCACGTTGGAGTGGAAAATGGAGGTGTTCAACGTGAAGAACTTTGATGGATTTTTAGGTGAAATGGTTAAATCTGTGAAAAAGAACCGTAGGTTCAGATCTGTGAAGCCCTATAGTCACCCCCATACCTTTAATGAAGAGATAGCCAAAGAAAAGGCTACTATGAGGAAGGAGATTCAATTGTTGAAATCCTCATTGCTGGATATGGTGATAAAACAGAATGCCATTAAAAAAATCAAGCAGAAACACAAACTTTTGTAAGGCACAACGTGCCTCTATGATGCATTGTGATGCCAAGGCTATCATACGCAGTCTGGTTGTTTCCAATGCGAGGTCTTTCTGGTCTCTGATTAACAATCAAGACCCTCTTGTTAATATGGCTTAATTAATGTGGTCCCGGAACAACATTGGATAAACTATTTCAAAGATATGTTTGATATTCCTACTAGTAATATTGGTAATGCACCAACTCTCACTGTTTCAACAATCGATTATAGCTGGTCTGTAGATTTGGAGATAGAAGAATTCTTCAACCTATTAACTAAATGTAAGAGGTCTAGAGCTCCAGGGACAAAGAGCCTTATTAGTAATACCATTAAGGCGGACCCGTGCAATTGGGTGAATATTCTATTTCTGCATTTTTGGAGTATCCTCACCACCCGAATGTTTCCAGACTCTTGGAGCATGGCTCACGTAGTTCCAATCTTTAAAAGGGGATGTAGGGCTGAGCCTAAAATTGACTGTCCTATATCATTAATTGATGCAGACTACAAGATATTTCACTCTCTCTTGCTGACTCATCTAGAGAAATGGGCTATTAGCACGCACGGTCTGAATAAATTTCAGACCGGGTTTCGGAAGGGCCTTTCAACTTAATGGTCTTATATTGAAAACCCTCCAAGACTTGGCTTGGTCAGAGCCTTGTGGATGTATCTACGTGGCTTCAATAGATTTATCTGCAGCTTTCGACCGAGTAGATCGGAACAGGCTGTGGTCTAAATTGGCTAACTGGGAGTTGCCCAATGGCCTTCTTCGATTGATAATGGGCATGTATAAGAATTCTGGGATCCAGATTAGACTCCATAATGAGGTAGATCTATCAGAGAGAATTCATACCTTTGTGGGCCTGAGACTGGGCTGTGTGTTAGCACCATGGCTGTGCAATCAGTATATGTCAGATGCGTCTGAGCAGCTTGAGAAAACAGGCCTAATAACACCGAAAGTGGGTCAGTGTAAAATATCCTGGATGGCCTACGTGGACGATTTTCTTCCTGTTGATAGATCTTAGGTTGGCCTCCAGAGATTTCTCAAACTATGCTAAAGAGAATGGGCTATTAATAAACCCTAGTAAAATGAAGATTCTGGCCTTCACTAAAGGAGGGGAAAAAAAGTGTAGCCCTGTATGGTAAATTGGTAAAGAGCTGATAAAGACATGCTCAAGTCTTACCTATTTTTGCTTCCATTTCACGCCCAACTGGGCCTAAAAAACATTCAGGAGATTCTGTGCCAAAAACCATATTGCTGCAGAATCAAGCCGCTAAGCTTGACTGTAAATATGGGCGTTTCTCAGTAAAACCCGTACTTGTATTTTACGAGGGCAGAATTGTTCCCAAGCTTATCTACATCCTTCAGCTTTATGGGAAGACCATTTTGAAAGTTTTGGACCTCATATAAGCAAGATTTCGGCACAAAATACTAAGGGTTCCCAACACAATCTCATTGGCAGCCATTAGATTCAACCTGGGCTTAAGCTCTCTGAGAGCCAGAGTCAAATGGTGTATGCTAACATTGTTTGTGAAGCTGCCTGCTCCATCCCCTGGTATGGCATATGATGTTATGGGCCAGGCATTTAGGTGTGTTCCTGGTGCATCTTTTTTGCTATTTTTTTACTGTTTTTTGTAAACACTGTGAAACACTATTAGATGCATCATCTGTGGATGTAGGAACACTCTTGTCTCATCCACTTAAAGTTAGGAGGACTCTGATGGACACTGACTGGATCTGTCTGACCAAACTTTTTCATTCATACCCATCAATGAACCACCTGGCCCATGAGCACAAAAAACAAGGGTCGCTCTCCACTTTGTTTAATTTGTTTCCATTCCGAATCTACAGGGACAAATTGATGAGATTCCGGTGGAATTTTCTCCCAAATAGGGAGATTCAACTTAGGAGGAAGCGGATCTCTGCTAATAATAGTGGATGCAGATTCTTTAATGCCCTGGAGGAAACTATCAAGCATTTGCTCCTTTATGGTAAAGCCCTATCTTAGTGAAGAATGATAACTATGACAACATTTTAGGTATCTGAATTCATGCTAGAGAATGAAACTCTTTGGTGGAGATGTCTATATTTTAAGAATACTTGGGACGGTATTGCGATATCGGCTTTCATTAAGACTATGAACTTGAAATCGTTTTTATGTATGTGAAATTACAGATGTAACTATTCCTCTTAACGTTTTACCATATTTTTGAATTAAATTTCACCATTCTTTTAAACATTTTTTTTTACTAATTCTATCTATGTGTAACATGTTAAGTATTCTGTCATCTGTTTACTCTGTTTCATTTATAAAGGTTTTTTTAAACCGTATACATTGAAAACAATTTTAAAAAAATATACGACAACCACATTTCATTGAATAGCTGATGGTTGAAAATCATCCTACATGTCCAAAATTGAATATACATTTCAATCATCAAACTCTATTAGCTACATGAGCGAAATCCCTAGGCAGGGGAATAGATTATATACTCACATGGCAGACAACTAAAATTGTCTATTTTCAAGTGATGATATCAGAACGGTGAGCATCAACTTCTTTTGTCAAAGGACACCTAAACAATTAAAAACCAATAAAAAGTGAAAGCTACCACTATTTACCAATGTTTCTAATTATATTCAAAATCACAGTTGGTTTGAACTTGATTGCAATTACCTACTTCTGTGCATTCATTTAAATATTTGAAACAACTCTGTTCCTTTGAAATGTGCTACCAAAGCCATCGTACTGTGCTAAAGGCAGGACATACAGTAGTATTCCAACTCCCTCTAAATCACTTACCTACACCAATGGCAGCATTCCAGAATTCTTTCTTTAGACCTAATACCCTTTGTTAAGTCAAAGTCATTAGCTGATAAATAAAGAGACCTTTATTATTATGTCTGTCAATTTAGTGTATGGTTGGAATTTAGCAGAGCACAGAAGACATCTATCTGCAAGTCAACACTTATTCAAACCAACAATACCATTTATGAAATGCATGTTTATTAAGTCTGATAATGTTCGTTTGTTGCTTCTACAAGCTGTATTTCAGTGTGCTTTCGAAGTAGATTCTACATGTATTCCACATCACGAACACTGGAAGACCTTTGCATTAGAGCATGCAGTATTGCTTAGGAGGGCAAAATGACCATGCATTATAAAGACTAACATATCCCACGTATCTATAAGGATAGCGTGTGTCACAGAGGAGTTCCGTAACCAAATAGTAGATCGGGGCTGAAGGCGCCAAGTTGTTCATAAGATCATAGAGCTAATTCATGGCTTGCAATATCCTTATCCGTATCAGCATCGTTTTTTGTAAACACCACTAACAAATATCAGGACCTATGGTCACATTTTCTCATACACACCTTCCTGATGTCCTTTAACATGTGCTAGTTTTCTTTATTCGACTGTTTTAGCTAATCCAGGTTAATCATCTGTAGGGCAGACCCAAAAACTGATCAACAGAAATTCATTACTTTTTTTTTTATTTATTTTTTTATTGGTTTGTTACAAACCTTTAAAAATAACGAGAGAAAAAGAAAATAGAAAGAGAATAAGAAAGGGAAAAAAGAAAAGAAAGAAAATCTCAAAGTGCATTAGAAAATTCATTCTTGAAAAAGACAGATTTACAGAAGGAGCTCCAATCGAATGATAAGGGCAAAGATGGTCAAAGAGGCAAGTGGAAGACATGTGCGAGAGCATAAGGCTAAATAGTAAGTATTGCAGTTCAAAACACTCTTAAATTTCTGATGATCAAGCTGAAGTTATAACGACTTTGATGTCGTTTTCATATTTTTCCAGCTTTTCGATCATCTTTTCAAGAAGGAAAGTCAGTTCGATTGTTAGGCTGCGTTCCATGTCTTGATGCATCATGTCCCACCAATCCTCAGCAGACAGAGTTGGCCTTGCCTCGATATATTTTTTCAGATGATTAGATCGTTCCTGTCGCAATTGTGTGCAATACAAAATAAGATGTTTCAATGTTTCATTTTCTTCCCCGCATAAGCGACAGGTCAATATTGGAGCTCCACCTTTGTGACGAATTGCCAGTATTTCTCTTGTAGGGAATTGATTCAAGCGGAATTTCATATAAAGGAGTCTACGGGCGGTGTCTGGGAACTTAAGCAAGTAGGATTGAGGATCATTTAATTTTCTTGCTTCGGCCGGACATATTTTCATGATTCTATGGGTTCCTCTTGTGTCCCCTGTGTCAATCCAATCTTGCTGCCATAGTAGTGATTTTACTTTGACAGGATTCATATGGAGTAACTCTCTGTTGGTGGATAAGTCACTGAGGATGGAGTCACAGCGTGTTATCCATTGGGACAAGATACAGTTTGTCGGACCTGTGTCTATGCTGGTTAAGATTTTGTATTGAGGAGCAGCTGAATTGGAGGTTATTTTTCTAAATTCATTTAGAGTGGTCCACGTTATTATTGCATTAATTGACAAGAGACTTAGCTCGTATCTTATGCAAGCCGTTGGGACCCCTATCGGAAGGCGCAAAACTTTTGACCAGAAGTGATGTTCAAGCGATGACCATAGAGTGTCTGGACATCCCAGAGCACTGTTGGCTCCATGTGTAATTGCCGGAATGAATTTCATTTTTATAAAAGTCCATTACAGGTTTTAATGAATGTTTACCGAACTTCTTATTAAGTATGCAGGCCTGTGCTGTTAGTTGTTTGCATTTATCCTTTGTTTTCGCAACCCAAGGAAACTCGTTGATACTTGAGCTAATGCACATGCCAAGGTACATGGTCTGGTCAACGTGTTGTAAGACCTCCTTCCCGATTCTCCATTTAAATTTTTTCAGCCCCTCTCTCTTTTTGTTTTTTTGAAGATCTTGCAATTCATTACAGAAGGGGTCAATAACGAGTGCAAGGATTGCAAGAAAAACAAAGTTTTATTAAACATAAATACAGCCGGGTGTGGCAGTCAGTCCATAGAACTGAAAACTGAAAACATGCTTGACATGCCTCTTTTACATTACATCTTTTATAGCGGAAAACCACACCTTACCAGATTCAAAACAAATCAGATACAACATATTCCCACGTTCCCCATTGGTCAACACCTATACAAAAAATCTAAACATCCCCTATAGTTCACTACCCCATAGATCAAGAATATCTAAATACAACCCTCTATAAGATTACCTAATTATGCCGCCATAAAATAACGCTGTAATGTGATTGGTTAATTGTGCTCAGGTACATTGTTGCAATACTATATTCTCCCTATTGGTCAAGACAGTTTTGGACAAACCGTGATGTGCATACCACAGGACCCAATCAGGGAGCTAGTATAAATAATAAGGTCACCCCCACCTGGGAATACAATGGCTTCCTCATGAGACCAGAAACTTTGTCACTGCCAGATAGCTTCATCGAATCCGAGTGATTTGCCCGCGGCTGAAATTACTGCAGGCAAATCGTTCGCATGAGAAAGGCGCAAACTACCAAAAGTTTGCACCTTTCTCATGCGAACACACATACAAACTCACACCCACACACATAACACTCCCCCATCCACACCCTTAGCACACCCCCACCCACACCCCCAACATAAACAAACCACACATACCTTGTCTTCACGCTGGGTTCTTGGAGCGCCAGTTCCCTTTCACTTCCGTGATCGGGAACTGGCACTGCAAGGTCCTTTTCTTCTCTTTTTTTTTTAAACGGAAGGCTGTGGGGGTGTCCCCAGCAGGCCCCGCTCACTATACCATGAAGCATAGAGAGTGTGGCGATGTGGGGGGCACCCGCGCAGCTCCTGTTTCTTTTTTTTTCTTTTTTAAACGGAAGGCTGCAAGGGTGTCCCCCGAGGCCCCCACTCACTATACCATGAAGTATTTTTTTATAATGCTACCACCAAAGGTTCAAACTTTTGGTGTTCGAACCTTTGGTGGTAGCATTTTTAGATCAAAAGGTTAATACGAACCTTTGATGCGGGAAAATCGTCCTAAACCAGCTTCTTCAACTCTGTGGCATCACCTCTTGCGACTCCCATCACAGAACAGGTTGCACAGGTAGCAGACCTCCTACTCTCTCTCTCTGTCTCTCTCTTGCAAACCAGGTGCTTTAATAAACACAGTCGATACACCATTCTTGGGAATTCATTTCTCATCATTATTTAATCTAATTACTCAAACACCTGTAGTTCAAATGTGCTGCCCACTTCTCAATGGGGGCAGTATTGATCCAAAACCAAGCTCTATATTCTGCCAGTGCGTGATACCAGGCCCTGCTCTCATAACATTCGTACTTCACAGCTGCAACACTAATCTAATCGTCTTAAGACCAACATTCAGTTCTCAGCTCCTTTGCGGTGCCCGTCCAGACCAATTTACTTGCTGTCTGCACTGCGTGCATCCCGTCTTTCCACAAGCCTGACTGTGTAATAATTTGTTGGGTGAACAATGCATAAACTCCAATTAAATTAACAGAGCAAAAGCTCCTACAGCTGGTCTAATTCTCCCACTACCCAAAGCTGCTATTTCCAACAAGGATTAATCAAAAAAGATGGAACTATTGCTTACGCAACACTCAGCCTTCAAGTTCCTACAACACAACCCATAATCTGCCTTACTATTAAAAATCAACACATTCTAATCTCTCTTTCGTACAATAAAAAATCCCACTTCAGTTAGTACTACTAGCTACAAAACTAATAAACATGCCCTAGCGTTGCCCCCCAAGTATATAAATTACATTTGTTGTTTCTTCTTTCATTGTGCAAGGCTCAGTGATTTTCTATAGACTTGTGTCAACCCTAACTACAAATAACACATGTGCAGAACTGCCAAACAACAAAGCAAAATACTGACACTAAATGACCAGCTCTCTTTGCTAATACAATTTACACAACCTAAACCATTTTCCACAGTTAGGGCGTTGTACTTGCATCCCAACACATCCAGTCCCCCTGCCATCTAATATTCTACCAAAAGAAATTGCAAAAGTTGTAAATGTTTTTTGGATTCCTATTTGGTGAAGGTGAAAAATCCTTAGTCAAGAAGTATATTTTGACATCTGAAGCGACCACACTTTGCTGTATGCTTCATGTGAAGCTTTTATACACTTCTGAATACTTTGACAGAGTACATTGTACATAACTCTTAAGAGGTCCAAAAGGGGTTCCGGACAGGAGGAAACCCTCACCTGCCTCCTAACTATTAGGGAAGAGGATGCCGGGTCTGGGACACCAAGCTGTCACATTTTATAAGGCGTTCACACTCAACTCAGGGAGCTCCTTTCTCCCTCAAGCAAGGTGGTGCACAATAAAGTGCTATTTCTGTCAGATTCACTTTGGTGAGGCCTCCAGCCCATCTCACACCCATCCCAACAAATACCCTGTGTATCCAATGGACTAGGAACCAGGCCAGTGTATAGTAAGAATATATATATATATATATATATATATATATATATATATATATATATATATATATATATATATATATATATATATGTATATGTATATATATATATATGTATATATATATATATATATATATATATATATATATATATATATATATATATTCAATGAAAAAACTTTGTTAAAAGGGACGTTATGGTTAAGTTGCGCTACTAAAAACCTATCAAATTCAGTAAAATAAAACTTTGTTAAAGGGACGTTATGGTTCAAAGTAAAACCGAAAACCCCCTGAAATTCGGCAGTTATGGGAAGATAAGCAACCATAACTCGCGCCACTGTGTACTGCTAACACTAACACCCAAGACATCAAAGATGACATCACAAATGTCATTGATGACATCACTGATGACGTCACATGTGCATTTACTTTTCATGAAAACTCTGTAGGAGGGATTCTTATAATGTTGACCAAAAAGTGTCAAGGATCATTTGAATAAATATCATGAGCTAATTAGTGCATTAAGCAATGCATTGATATAAATAGCATTCTATTATGAAGTTCTATCCAGTATACTAAGCAACTCATGCAGAAACTTAGGCAGTGTGTGCAGTATACATGATGAAGGTGCAATATTCATAATCTTGCCATGTAGAATAATGAAATGATAACTGCTTTCTTATTAGAGTTTTGCATACTGTGAAACATGTAATAAGTAGCTAATAAAACCCACTTAATACAAAATTACATTATTACAGACAAAACACAAAGAGACAACAACATATACAAATATTAGTATATACAGGGACAGAGAAGTAAGCAAAAAAGCAGAAGTAGTAGCAGAAAGAGTTCATAACCTAACTGATTATCTTTATGCAGAGAAATGATTGCTCTGTTTCAAAGCTGCTACTTACTGTATGTATGTGTATCAAATGATGTCAGTGAACCCTAAGGAAAGGAGTGTGAGTACAATGTATACAAATATGAGCATATACAGGGAAGGTAGAGTAATAAAAATAAAACTATGAGAAAGTGCTGATAACTCTAATGATTATCTTCATGCACAGAAAGGATTGCTCTCATTCAAGCCTGTGTCTTACGCTATATATATATGTTTCATATGATATGACTTGACCCTAAGTCTACAAATATAGTACCTTTTCAATTTTTACTTCCTGACTGTTACTGAAGAAAACTATGTGGCTTAGATATGTCAGTAAAGGAAAAAAAGGGAGAGCCAGCCATGTGATGTCATCAGTGATGTCATCAATGACATTTGTGATGTCATCTTTGATGTCCTGGGTGTTAGTGTTAGCAGTGCACGGTGGCGCGAGTTATGGTTGCTTATCTTACCATAACTGCTGAATTTCAGGGGGTTTTCGGTTTTACTTTGAACCATAACGTCCCTTTAACAACGTTTTTTTACTGAATTTGATAGGTTTTTAGTAGCGCAATTTAACCATAACGTCCTTTTTAACAAAGTTTTTTCATTGAATTTCATAGGTTTTTATTAGCGCAACTTAACCATAACGTCCCTTTAACAAAGTTTTTTTACTGAATTTCATATGTTTTTAGTAGCACAACTTAACCATAATATCCCTGACTTTATATACATGTAACATAGAACATACTGAACCCCTAGCTAGTGATTTCGATGTCCGCGGACTACCGCATGTCCGCGGACATATCGAAAATCTGAGCGTGGTGAATGTAAATTTAAATAGTGTGCCCCATTTCCCCTTTGAGGTTGGCTCTGAAAAGAGCTGTTTCTTTTGGGGTTTTTTGCAAGTTCTTGACAGACACCTGTTATTTTGTATTTTTTTTTCTTACTTTACTCCTAAAATCTTCACATAACCTTCTCCAAAGCAACCCTTACATTCCAAAACAGAATGGCATTTCCCATAAAAGATAAGGAAATGCCATCTATTTTAAAATAAACAGCATTACTGGAATCAATATTCTCATTATTACAGAAGAACATACCAGCTCTAATCATGAAGGCACACATGCCTCGGTTGATTACACACCTAGCATTGTTTTGCTGAGGACAAAACACTGAACTATTGTCCCATATTGCCCTTGGTGCTAATCCAGAAAAAATTACTTTGGCATTTGGAAGGATCTTCATTAATGCTTGAACCAAGTGTTCCAAATCTGCCAACAAAGTAGGGGCACTGACATAGCCCAAATGGAAAGCACCATACTGCAAAACTACCACATGGGGACTGTTCATCCTGCCCATATCTTCACAAACTTGTACAATTTCCTGTACATTGCAATCAGGCACAGTGCTCCACACCACCTCCACTCCTTTAACATCAAAATTCTTTGCAACATGCCTGCATTGAGCATACTGTTGTAAACCATGCACAAACATATCTCCAAGCACCAACACCCTGACTTTATCCACTTCTGCCATCTTCACTACACACAGTCTCTTTGAACACAAATCCACAATCTCAACATCTGATTGGCTGATCCCTACAGTCTTCTTTCCATGCTGGATTTGCTGGAAAATCCCGGATGTAGCACGCCCTGTCCGCAGACCGCGTAACTCTTAGACAGCCCTTCTACCATTTCCACTTCACTCTCTGTGCCATTCCCTCATTGGATACAGCTAAGCAGGCACACAATACGGAGAACGTCCTCAGAACACCCCCATTTTGTTTATTTTCGAACATTTCAGGACACCGCGAGTGTTCTTAGAACACATTCAACTTGCCAGCGAACAATACGGAGAACGTCCTCAGAACACCCCCATTTTCTTTATGTACGAACATTTCAGGACAGCGCAAGTGTTCTTAGAACACTTTCAGCTTGACAAGGAACAATACAGACAACGTCTTCAGGACACCCCCTGCGAACATTCCAGGACCCCACGAGTCTTCTTAGAACACTTTCAACTTGACACCGAATCCATTCTGTTTATTTACGAACATTTCAGAACAGCCGTGTTGTCCGCAGAAAAATCGAACACAACAAAAGCGTCTAGCACATAAAAAAAACAGAACATTGAACCTATCTCATACTCCCCCACCCTCCCCAAACACTCTTACACACTAACACACTCCACTAAATACAATTTTTAATCCAAGTTTCACTGCGCTGTCCGCGGTCGTCGGCGAATGCAAGTTGGCGGGCACCACAAAAAATCTGACGCGCTCCACGCCCCACGCCGTCCAATCAGCGAACACGTCGCATGTTTGCGGACATCACGCAAGCCGCCCGGCCAATCACGGCACTGTCCGCGGAGCAAACCGGGAAGTCCGTCCACGAAGCGAACGGAGATATCACTAATTTTTTTGCCTTACATTTTGGTCAAAAAACTACTGGACGGATTTACACCAAATTTGCAAAAGCACGCTTTCGGGAGTAAGCCCCTGCTCCTGCCGCAAATTTGGTGTAAATCCGTCCAGCGGTTTGGGCTGTAGGCGTGCACAAAGTTTTTTCCCATTATGTCTATGGGAAAAAACAAAAGTTTTGGAACCCCCCCCTATAACTTTGCCCCCCCTGGACCAAACCTCTCCAAACTTTGCGTAAATATTCAGAGTGGGCCATATACTTTTTTTGCAAAGTTTGGTGAGGATTTGTCCAGAGGGAGCGAAGTTATAAGCCACCCAAAAAAATGCTCTTCCTATGGAAACACCAACTTAACCATAACTACATGGACGCTACCGCATCCATGTAATATATATATATATATATATATATATATATATATATATATATATATATATATATATATATATATATATATATTTAAGGTTTAACAAAAAAACTAGCAGCCAATATCGTTTGTCAGCACACAATCAAAAAATAAGAAGCAATGCCTGAACATTCTGGTCAGAGAAAATGAGAACAATTGGGACATTTTGTTTGCAACACACAAACAGATGAGATGCAATGCTTTGTAATTCTGATTTAAAACAAATGGGGATATTTGTTTTGCAACCTCCACACTGACTTGAAAGACATTGTTTGGTGGATTACTCATTTTGGGATTCAGGACCCCCCACCCTTTTGTATAGAAGTCAAGGATTTCAGAAAACAGTCAACCAGGCATTTATGGGTTACAGGGGCTCTAACACACTAGGCATGATACTAGGCATGAATCTTTCTGTATGATATCTATATGGAAATGTATTGATATACTTTAATCAAATGTGCTAAGGTTCTACACAGAGGGCCTAATCACAAGTTGGGCGCTAGCCCTTAAATGCAGTGGTAACGGGGTTACCACCCCATTTAGGGGCTACCCAATCATGAGTATGGTGTGCTTACCCCCAGTTTACAGCTGGGGGTAAACACGCCAGAAAAATTCTCATTTTCGGTGCAATTACCGTGTTGTAATACTGCCAGCGGTAATTGCGCCAAAAATTGCCCATTGGGTCCAATGGACCCAATGGGAAATGGGGAATATCGTTTACTGCCAAAACCGGTAAACTGGTAATACCGCCGGACGGTTGGGCAGCAACACAAATAAAGTTGGGCGGTATCCCAGTCAGGATACCGCCCAACTAGTGATGAGGGCCAGTGTCTCTCTCTTCCCCCACCGTTTAATGAAAAGAATTAAGGCAGGCAGTTCCCAACACAATTCAATCTCAACTGAGAGGGTTGTTTTCTATGGGGAAATATTTGAAAGAGGTTTAATAAATTTTACAAATGGCCTACCCAGTTTCACCCTATCCTTCTTTACCTACTAGTGGAAAAGGATAAGGCATATAGCCCCCAAAGGAATTGATGGCTTTGGGATATCTACTTACATGGGACCTCTCTGCTCTTGGCTCAGGACGCCAGCCAGAATTTTAGGACCCACTTTTGGTAGGCATCTCAACCAGGCCTCTCCCACACCAAGGTCCCTTCAGATAGGCCTCTCTCAGGTAGGGCTCCCATGTTTCTGAGCAAGGTTTACCCTGATGGCCTTGGTAGTGCTCCTTGCCTCTCTAATAGTTTTTACTAGTATTTGCTAGTCTGGACTCCAGCAGAAGGCTATCTCCCGGAATACAGTCATAAAGCATTGGTCTGATGCAAACATGCCCTATTATAGCGCGAATGACGCGCCAACATTGTTATAATTCCCATGTTCAGGATTGGCTAGCTCGCTCCCGTCACCTCCCACCAAGACGCCCACTGGCTGCTGATAGACCAGAAGTTGTGAGATATGGGTTATTTAGGTTGAGGTAGGAGCAAAGATACATCATTTGAAATGATAGGGAGATTTATATTTTGTGTTCTGAAAAATCTCATAAGGTGACAACTCCCTTAATATATCAGATAACCACGTGAATATAGATATTTATGAGCTCTATATATTATGGCGAGTCGGACAATACTAATTTTACTTCGGCATGCCCTTCCTGGGTGAGGCTATCATTTTTCCATGGTTTGTTGCTGTGCCAAAATAGCAAAAAATTGGACCATTTCCAATTTACACCTTACTTTCATGATCTATCCCTTTAACAACTTTCCCATTTCTCAGGAGTATGAAAATGGCAGAATCATAATTTTTCCCATAACTGAGTTTGTGTATATTTCACACATTTTGTTTTTTTATGATCCCAATGGGCTTTTCAATCTGTTTAATGTAAGCCCGGATTGAGCTTGGTGGGACAACCGCTGCACTTTTTATTTATTTAAGGAAACTGTATTCAATGTTTAATCAATGGTAGGTCATAACATGGCCCTGAGTTTCACATTCAGATCAGACCCAAATAGACCCAAATAGTTTCCATTTCCATTATAACATCTGACCAGCCATCTGGTTTAGCCATGTTTATCTCAAATTTTCTCAATGGCTTCAAACGGTCCTTGCTTGCTTTTTATGTGAATCCTGACCTTAAAGGTAATTTCTGTTGGTCATGTTGTCTGTACATCCCATACTATCAATCTACTTCTTTGTATTATTTTAGCATTTAACTTGACAACAAGACCTTCTTCTACTGGCATCCTTAGGCAAAGGTCTTGAGTTAAGATTTTCAAAGGATCTTTGTTCAGAGCTAATGCACTTTTTATGTGAAGATTTAACCTTAAGGTCGCTTCTGCTGGTTGGCTTTATCTCCATTACCCACATCGCTGGCTTTGAATTTCTTAATATTATTACTGAACTTACAGCCCGGTTGCCTTGGTGAGCCCAGCCCCAAAAAGCCGGGGTCACCTTTCCAGATACCCAGCAGCTCAGTGGATAAAAACAACAGCAGCCAGTTACCTTCATGGTGCTAAAGGAATAACGTTTTCCATTGAAGCTGTATGTTTAACATGTTGCATTTTGCATTCCATTTAGGCCTGTTGTTCATAAATACAATCTTTCTAAATGAACTGTATAAACAGTTCACTCTATACACAGAGATAAGCCATAGTTACATAAGGAAGCAGTATTCAAATCCACACCAAACAAAATATGCCCGTCTTTGTCCATGCTGTCATTTTATATGATGAAATTAAGTCTCTTTCTTGCTGCTGAATGAAATCTATCCTTCACCTTTGTTTCTTAAATGAAAAGGCATTATTCCTCCTTTTTAGTTTCCAAATGTGCAACTATTTCTTTTCATCCCATATACACTGCTGCAGTTTTTAAATCTGTCCATGTGTAATGTATTTCTTTGACATTACAATTGAAACCACATGAGTATCCCTTTGGTATTTTCCACACATAGGCCATTATTACCCATGGGAAACTGATGTCCCCTTTAATACTCCAAGTTGGCAGTTAATTTGTGAAAAGTAAGTGTCTTTCTACACTTGCGCATTTTAGTAGAAATGAACTAGGCCCATTTCTTTCCATGTCACTTGGCCTTAAGTCAGAAAAATAAGTGTTTCGGACGGGCCTGCGTTTACAAATGGATAGCACCAGCCATCTTCACACTTAAATACTGGCCTGGCCTGTTTTCTTTATTTCTGACATTCAGGGGCTATATTATACCCCACAAATCCCCCCTGGGTCCTTGATTCAGTTGACTCAGAGAAAAGAGCAGGGAGAGAGTGGGATTTTTGCTTCCTTTTGGCTTTGGTGCATTTCATGAATTTCCTCGAAGGAGCATGTCCACTCTTTTTCCCGTCCTGAGGGAGTGGCGCTCTGGTCTGCACTCCACTCTTTTCGGATTTTGGGATTTTGGTCTTGGACCACATCCTTTCCTGCAACTCCAACCTCTGAGCTGTAGAGTCAAGAGGTTATTTCATCTACCTAGAGTAAAACAGATGTTAAGTATTTTATACAGTACTATTTTCCCCAGTATTATCGACGTACAAATTGACAACAAAACAAAAAGTTATAAGTTGCTTTTCTTTTGACATACACAATTCACAGCATGATCTCCTTTTTGTACATTCCTTATAAGTATATATTGTTTTACTCCCGGTAATTGTGTGATATTCTCCATCCAGGTTACCTTCCTTTCCTTTCATCCTTCAGATGGGTCTTGGGCTCTACCCTCACTGGGCTCTTCAATCAGCCGTAGCGCCTGTCTGGGGTTACAGCTCTTCAACTGATTGATAGGGACCCATTTGTTTTACATCTGTTCTCCTTTAGGGATGCAGATCTTATAGATGACAGGTGAGATTTTATCGACAATTTCAACGGCACTGCACGAAGAGGGGAGGAACTTCTGCTCTTTGGTCTGGTTCCTTTGAGAATTGTACAGGTAGACCCTGTCTCCTACTTCACATTCCTTATTGGTAGTCTTTAAGTCGTAGGGGGTTGTCATCCCCTCTTCCGACTTTTCTGAATTGTGCTGAGTGTAAGCAAACGCATGTGGGAGGTGTTTTTGTAAGTTTTTAATGTACTCATGAGTCATGGACGCATTGATTGGGATCCACTCTTGAGTTCTGTAGAGCAGATGCTGAGGTAGCACAATTTCTCGTCCAATCATGAGCTCAAATGGAAATAGTTTTGTAGCAGAAGATGGTATAGACCTAATGGCCATCAGGTCAAGCAGTAATCGGATATCTCAACTAGGTCCAGAGTTTACCACAAACTTCTTCAAGATGCCCACAATTGTTTTATTGTACCTCTAAACTCCCCCGCTCGAGGCTCGGTGGTAGGCAATGTGTAGTTTTCTCTTTACCCCTAGTATCTCCCACATCTTGGTCATCACCTCGCTGGCAAAATGACTTCCTCGGTCCGACTCAATCCTTTGGGGAAGGCCGAAATGAGAAAAGATGTGATTGATCATTTGTGCGGCAGCTTGTCGATGCTTTCCAATTTGGGGCCGGAAGACATTCTACCCACTTGGTAAACAAGCATGCCACGGTCAACATGTACTTGTTTCCTCTAGAGGAGCAAATCACTGAGCCAATGAAATTGGCTTGCAAATCCGTCCAAGGCAGTGCCATTCCCCTGTTCTGTAGGGGAGCTCTGTGTGTGAGCGAACTTGGCTGAAACTACACACCCACAAGACACCCCTTTAAGTAGATGATGCAGTCCTGGCCCATGTGTGGCCAAGATGCGACTTCACACAATATTTCTAATTTTGTATGAAACACCCTATTACCAGCAGTTAACATGTCATGGGCGTGACTTAACACCAGGCTGTGGAATGCGGTAGTTACCCCCCACTGGTCACATCCAGATATGAAACTTCATACCAACAAACCATCTTGGGTTTGGAACATTTTGGAAAACTTTATCAACACCCGGAGATCCTCCTTCCCAATAAAATCGGATTCTTTCAGAGGAAAATTGCTGGTGTCTTCAATATGTTGAAAAATCTTCCCAATTATTGGGTCCTCTTTTTGTGCAGTAATCAAATCTGCATCTGTGGTTTCTTTACTCCACTGGCCAGTTGAGAGTTCATTTTTGTCATGGGTTTGGGTTTTCTTCTGATTGTGGATCGCTATAAAATATCAGAGTATTTCCTTCCAGTGTGGAATGCCACTTAAAACTCGAAGGTAGGTTGATTTTCAAAAATGGAGAAGGGTTCCCATCACCAGTTTGTTCTCCTACAGGGATAACAGTGATATCTGGAACTTGATTTTTCCTAAATGGAATTCTATTTTGTCAGGCCGATGTTCAATCATGTGGCATGTGCCATTCAAACTCACGTAGTTTGTGCTTTGTTTTAATTTGTTGGCCGGTTAATCTGAGTCCAGAGGACCTTGCTCACACAGTCAATAAGGGGTAATAACCTCTGAAGGAGGTAATTCCCTAGTAAACAAGGTGTGCGCTCTGGAGCAAAGACTATCACAGCGTGTTTCACCCTATGTCGACCAATGTTTATCTCCAGATTCGCAGTCCCTTCGACGGAAATGTAATTCCCATCAAAGTTTTGTAGTTGTCCAGGAAGAGGTCTGAGGGGAAATTGGCGACTTTGCCCTTCCTGAATTTAGTTAGTTGAAGGCCTTTTTGGATAAAAGGGTGGTTTGGGATACAGTTTCCAGCAGCGCTGATAATGCACACTGACCCTGTACTTTGATGGAAGCATAAAACCTTCGTTCTCTCTCCTCAAGGTGGCAAATAAAATGTGCATTTTGTGATAGCTTGGCAATTAACTTTTTATATTGAACTCTGACACTGTGTGATCGGAGTCTGGAAATTTGTCAAAAAGATTTTGCACCCAGAAACAGTTTCCATTGGGAAGTCCACTTTTTCCCCTGATTCTTTACTGTCACCCTTTTCCTGAAGACAGTTACCCAAACCTGTTTGGGGGGAGGATACCTCAGTGTTTTCAGTGTCATCTGGGTGACATAGTTGGGGTTTATTAAATTGTCACTTTGGGTCAGTCTCCATACTTACCTGGTCTAAATAAGAGTCTTTTGGGACCCATTTTCTCTTGGGAAGGACCCCTCCATCCCTAAAAGAGAAGGTTTTATTCCCTGAATTCTCCAGTGATTCTTCTCCCTCAAAAAAGATGATACAGACTTTCTTCAAAAAGTGGGTTAACTTTTGCTTTCGATTTCTACTACTTACCCTACTACTTACCCTCTGTTCCCTATGTTCCAGCATTTTGGGAGTAGACAATTTATGTTGAGGTTCAGAGGATTTGAGGGGTTTTGTTCCCATAGGAAATGAAGCTTCCTCTAGGATTTTGCATCTCCCTTCCACCCAAGCCCCTCCTCTGGAACCTGTTGGTTGTCAGAGGTTTCTTTCCATCATTGTTACAGAGCACCAGTCCCGAATGTTGAATTATTCCGGGCAGCAGTTTCCAGTTGAGGGCTCTGCTGATCACCATATCCAACCCACGTCTTGGGTTAAGTGGTGGAATTGTCACTCCAGTTAAGACATCCTTTCTGGTTGGTAGAGGGGTCTGGATTGATACCTTTGCTGCTCCTGGAAAGGGTAGCTGTCCCTTCTCCTAGAGTAGCTCAGGTATTGGGAGTTTCCCTGATAAACTTCCATCCTAGGTCTCTTTTTTCCCTCATTTGAGAATCTATTGTGATGAAAGCAGGGAGGGAGAGGGGGATTGTTCTGGAAATTGGAGTTTGAAGGGTATCTAGGAAAGAAACTTTGGTTGGGGGTGGAGTATTTCTCCCCTCCTAAAGGAAGCTGTGAGGGAAGCTTCCTGGGACAGTGCTTACATGATTGCCCCCCTTGTGCCGGGGGAGTCCGTACATACCACAGGATGGGACTTGTGCCCTTGTATCTTGTATTGATATAGGTGGCAGGATCAGATGGAGCGTTGGTTTATTACCCTGCCTGGCTACCACCCAATTGTGTTGGATCTGAGGGTCTCCTTTGCCTCTCATTCTGCTTGTTGGTGTTAATGGGAGGAGTATTTCTGGACCCTCCCAATTCAAGGTCCAATATGGAAGTATTTGTCACCTCTGCTACCATTGCAGCAGCAGGTGTGTTTGATGGTTTGGGGTTTTTAGGGTTGTTTTTGTACTGAGAGGGCTTTAGGACCTCATAAATCCAGTTGGCCTGTTCTATTACCCAATACAGGGTGCTACGCTCTTGGAAATCCCTTTTGAGTTTGGTTAAAATGTATTTCTGGAGTGCATTGAAGTATGTGTTGATGAACTCTTGGCTATTAGTGTTCACCTGCCTAGACGTATGTGCAAATGCTTGCTTCTGCTCTTGCACAAACTCTCTAGGCACTTGGTCTTGCCCATACTGCAGGTTATAGGCCACCTTCGGGCCTCTTGAGGGTTTCTGTGAATGGAGAAGTGTTTTAAGATGACCGCCTTGTAGGTTGACTATTTTGGTGATCCTGGTCCTCCAGCCCGGCAAAGAAGCTGGAGTACTATGGGGAAAATGTCCATTTGACAAACTCCATGGAGTTTCTATCATTCTTAATACCAAAGGAAGTCATCATATGGTCATAAAGCTCTAGATGCTCCTATACTGAATATTTGGCGTTCTTATGGTAGGGAGTCATAAAGCTCTTTATGGCCTTTATCTGTCGAATGGGGTCTTTCACAGGACCTTTCTTCTGTTTGGAAAACTTTCTTTTCCGCTGAACCCGAGTCCACTCAGACTCTGACTCAGAGCTACTGCTATTGGCGGTCCGCTCCCTGTCCGCTATGCACTCCCTACCTCTATGAGGCTGGGAATCCCACCCATAATTACGGTGTCTGATCTCTTTTCCCTGTGGTGCTGTGGGATCTTAGGGTAATTTCCCTTGCACTACCCTTTTCGCACTGGAAAATACTCATCCACCTCATTCCTCCTTCTGGATATGGTGGGGGATTCCTCCCACCACCCTGAATGTGTGGAGGTTTTTAAAAAAATGTTTTGAGGCCTAGACTCTGGTCCCTTTGTAACTTCATTTTCTGCCAGTCCAACTCTCTGATCTTTTCATCATAGGAGCTCTCCTGCTCAGAGGTAGATGCCAGGGTATTTTTAACTTACCAGAGCCCACAGGTCCGGCACTTCCATTCTACTGGGTTTAGATGAATATTCATCAATATCAGATAAGGACAGGCCTTCTGGCTCATTTGGACTAGGCCTGGTTGAGTCCAACTGCCTCAGGTTTCCCTGTTCTTGAAAAGTGGCAGGTATGAAGTTAACTGCACTCTTTACATATAAGGTGGTGAGTTGACTTGAGGTCCCTGGTAGAGAGGTCATCACTCCATGATCGGAGGGTGCTTTTTCATACCGTGACTGGTCGGAGTGCCTCAAAGCCTGTTTGTATTTGGCTATTTCATTTTCCAACCTCTGACATGTGTTTTTCTCAGTGCCTATCTCTTGGTAATATACAGAGACCTGTGTTTTCAATTCTGACACCAGTGCTTGAATGCTTCTAGCACTTTATTTTGTGCCATTAATCGATCTCTGAGTCCCTTGTTCTCCTCACAATGGTACTCATTTTCCTTCTGTGAGCCTTGTATTATCTGCGCATATTCAGACCGCTTCTTTTTCAGGAGACTAATCTCCTCGCCTTATGCAATTTTGGCCTGTGTTGCATGCTCTATGTCATCCTCTACTTGCCTCACATGTTCCATTAATTTTGGATTTTCGAGCCCCATGTCAGTCAGTTCCTGAGAACAGAACTCACTTTTCTCCATGTCCGTCCTTAACTGATGTACTTCTTGAAACAGGGCTCTATTTTCTTGACACAATTTGTTATTTTCTTCCCTCATCTGCTCTCTCTACTGTTTCAAAGTGATCAGATCTTGGTGCATATGATCAAATTCACCCTGAGATTTAACATCCCTAATGACCAACTGGCTGTTCTCAAATTTCAGTTGATTAATCTGTGCTTGGAATTTGAAAACGTCCTCTAAGCAGGGTCTATTGTGAACAACCTGCTCATTTAATTTGTGTTGACTTGTGCTAAGGTTTTCAACACATTCTTGAAACCCCCCTTGCAGTGCAGAAAATGTAGCCTCTCTCTCTGCATTTGCTTGCTGTTATGTCACTAACTCATCTTTTAGCTCTTGAATAATATTTTCAAATTTTGACTCAGAATTTTGGCACTCTTGCACTTTTTCTTCTAATTGTTTCAACTCTCTCTGGACTTGGTTCAAAAGCTCAGGCTGGTTTTGCACAGGGGCCACACTTTCCTTGTATCTTTCTTCTATGATCATCATATGGAAGTCCATATATGCTGTGAGCTGAGACATTTTAATGTTCTCATCTTTGCTGATCTGTGTCATGTAAAAGTTGCTCAGGGCCTGATGTAACAGCCCATTATCCTGTCACATATCAACATTTGCAGATGTAACCATGTGCATCATTCTAGCTTGCCTCATTTCATGTTCTTGTTCTAGCCATTCACCTTTAATAAACTCTTTGGGAAGAAGGTGCTTCCAGGCCATATTGATTTCTATGGTGATCATTCTGAAATGTGTTCTGCACCTGATATACTCTCCATGCAAGGGCAAACATCTCAACCCTGTTCCTGCTTAGTTTCCACTCACAATAACAACTCAGAACCAACACTGTTTTATCTATACACCACCCAGGAACCCAGGGTACAGGTCTGAATGGCACCTTCATGATGCAACATAACATTCCATCCACTGCAATGCAATTACACCCAAATGAATAGTCTGCTGCTACTGCACTGTCACAAGGGAAGACTCTCTCCCAGTCCCTGGCCACAAGCCCCCAGCTTTGTCACAGTTTATTAGGTGGTCACACTGAACTCAGGGAATCCCCCCCAAGCAAGGTGGCGCACAAAAAGTGCTATTTCTTTCAGATTCACGTTGGTGAGACCTCCAGCACATCTCACACTCACCCCAACAAATACCCTGTGTATCCAACGGACTAGGAACCAGGCCAGTGTATAGTAAGAATATTTATTTATTTATTAATTTAAGATTTAACAAGAAAGACTAGCAGTTAATATCAGCCACAAATACTGTGGCAAAACCCAATATCACAACAATAACTGTTATTAAAACAACACAGGTACAATTTTAAAACTTGCAGTCACAAATTACAACACATTTAATTTCAATTTAACCGATAGAAAACATTCATAAGAAAATGGAAAAATGGTTTTGCAGCACACATTCAAAGGCCAGCACTGCTTTGGTATTATGCACTGCTTTGGTATTATGGTTTGAGAGACAAGGGAATACATTGGAAATTTAGTTTTAAGCTTACATTTGAAAGGCAGTACTTGTTTTTCAGCACACATTCAAATAAGAAGCAATCCTGAACATTCTGGTCAGATAAAATGAGAACAAAAGGGCAACACACATACAGATGAGATGCAATGCTTTGGAATTCTGATTTAAAATTAATGGGGATGAAGGGAACATTTCGTTTTGCAACCCATATACAGATGAGATGCAATGCTATGTAATTCTGATTTAAAGTGAATGGAGATGAAGGGGAAATTTCATTTTGCAACACATATACAGATGAGATGCAATGCTTTGTAATTCTGATATAAAATAAATGGGGATGAATGGGACATTTTTATTGCACCATCCACACTGACTTTAAAGGCAGTGTTTTGTGGATTACTTCTTTTGGGATTCAGGACCCCCTCACCCTTTTGTATAGAATTCATGGATTTCAGAAAACAGTCAACCAAGTCTTTACAGGCTCTAAAACGCGAGGCATGAACTTTGTTAGTTTCCAATTCTAACAACACTCATCCCGTGATTTTCTATATGGGAATTAATTTATATTCTCTAATCAAATGTGCTAAGGGTCTACACAGTGTCTCCACCTTGCCCCAAAATTTAATTGAAAGAATTAAGGGAGGCGGTTCCCAACACAATTCAATTTCAAAGGAGAGGGTGGTTTTCAATGGGGAAATAATTTAAATGAGATTTAATAAATTGTGCAAAGCGGCTACCCAGGTTCACCTCTCACCCCCTTTACCCACTAATGGAAAGGGATAAGGCAGATAGCCCCCCACAGAATTGATGGGTTTGGATATCTACTTACATGGGAGCTCGCTGCTCTTGGCTCAGGAAGCCAGACAGATTTTTAGGACCCTCTTTATGTAGGCAGCTCACAACAGGCCTCTCCCACAGCAAGGTCTCTCCAGATAGGCGTCTCTCAGGAAGGGCTTTCAGGTTTCCAGGCAAGGTTGACCCTGATTTCCTTGGTAGCTCTCCTTGCCTCGCTGCTAGTTGTTACTTGCTATAGTCCCGCAGCAGGCTTTCTCCCGGAATAAATTCAAAAAGCCTTGTTCGGATTCAAACCTGCCCTCTTATAGCGCGAATGACACTCCAAGCTTGTCATAATTCCCACAGTCAGAATTGGCTAGCTCACTCCCTTCACCCCCCACCAAGATGCCCACTGGCTGCTGATAAGACCAGAAGTTGGGAGATATGTGTGATGTAGGTTGAGGGAGAAGAACGCTACATCATTTCAAAATGACAAGGAGTTTTACATTTTGTGTTATGAAAAATCTCATAAGGTGACAACTCCGTTAATCTTCCAGATAACCACATGAATATAGATATTCTTTAGCTCTGTATTGTATGGCGAGTCGGACAGTACTCATTTTATTTTGGCATGCCCTTCCTGGGTGGACCTGTCATTTTTGTGGTTTGCTTCTGCGCCGAAATAGCTAAAAATTGACCATTTCCAATGTAAATCTTATTTTCATGATCTATCCCTTTTCCAACTTTTTCAGGTGTATGAAAATGTCAGAATCATAATTTGTCCCATAACTGAGTTTGTGTACATCACACGTATTTTGTATTACAGGGTCTCAATGGGCTTTTCATTCTGTTTAATATAAGCCCAGATTGAGCTTGGTGGGACACCCGCTGCACTTTTTATTTAAGGAAACTGTTTTCAATGTTTAAAATGGCAGGGCATAGCATGGCCCTTAGTTTCACATTCAAATCAGACCCAAACAGATACCATTTGCCTTAAAACATGTTATCTGCCATCTGGTGTAGCCATGTTTAGCTTAACTAGTTCTCCTTGGCTTCAAAGGGTCCTTGCTAGGAGCTTAATGCACTTTTTATGTGGAGCCTGGCCTTAAAGGTAATTTCTGTTGGTCATGTTATCTGTATATCCCATACTATCAATCTACTTCTTTGTATATGTTGGCATTTACCTTGACAACCAAACCTTCTTCTCCTGGGGTCTTTAGCCAAAGGTCTTGAGTTAAGATTTTCAAAGCGTCTTTGTTCAGACGCACCAAGACCGGTTTCCTGAACAATTTTTTTAAAAATGATTTAAGGACTATTTGTATCAGAAACTATTTTTACTATTATCACAAACTGATTTTTACAGTTTTATGGACTTGTGTTTTCTGAAAATGACAATACTTTTGTATAATGTTTTATAAAAAAAGAAGATACATTTTTTCTTAAAACAGTCCCCAAGAACATTCCCCCAAACATATATATAAAAAAATTGATCACCAATTGAAAGAAGGTAAAATATAAAGGTGATCAAGAGATAAAAAAAGAACAAAAAAAAAGATGTGTTTTGTTTTCTTAAAGATGATGTTTCTTTCTTTAGCTCAAAACTCAAGACTCTTTGCTCAAGACTAGAGATGTATACATAATGTTTCTCGTGTATTAATATCACCATTTGCATTTTATTTATTTTGACTATTAAGATGTGGTTTATTGGGATTATGATATGTTTGTTTTTCATGCAGTGATTTTGGGTTATATACCTGCAGAATAAAAAGGATGGGGTGTAGGAAAAATCTAGTCTCTGCATTTCACCATATAGACTCTGCATTTCATCCTTCAGATTCTATTTTATCAAGGGTTTGAACTTCAACTAGAGCCAAAGGTGTGACACTCATTGCTAGGACTCAAGTCTCAGGCTGAATTTGAATAGATGCCAATACACCGAGCACATGCTAGAAAATTATCACTTTGCTCCATGACGCTATTTTAATGAACTGAGCTGCACTAAATATAATGCTAACATGAATCTAACATACTAATTAACTCAACCCTATTTAACATGTAACTGAATCCCATAATAACATTAAGTGTAAATTAGTCTAGGATATAAGCTGGGTGGAGAAAATGCATGATGCTCTGAAAATGGGAAAGAAAAATGAACTTTAAACGTGCAGGCTGAATCTGTGCTGTGTGATAAGCTGAAAAATGTGAAGATCTGCTCTACTAAAAACATGGCATTGTATTAGAGCAGGAAGCGCAAGAAATATGTATCACTTTGATCCTCAGAAATGCAGTTTGAAAAATGAGAAAGGCACAGAGGACATCACATGCTATTTCAGTGGAATGACATGTTCAAGGGGAGGTGTTTTTCTGGAGTGACAGGGGGTTTCATAAAATGGCTTTGAGGCAGAGTAGAGAGATAATCAACAGCTTAATCTATGTAATTATAAAGTTAATTGAGGGGCGATTGGCGTGAGTGGTGCTATGTAGCATAGCTTAAATAGTTCAGTTCATTTTTAGCACTATTTTAACAATGAGAATTTAAATGTGCATTTAAAACTGTGTTCATACTTCTCAAAATCCTGCTGTTATTCAAAGGGTATTTTTCTCATGCAAAGTTTTGTTACAAAGCCAAGGTTGATTTAGCAGAGCTTGGCACAGATAGAGTGTTGAAAGCCACTGCAGAAAAAATTGCTCACTTTGCGAATGATAAAGTGGGTACGCGTCATTCTGTGTAACTTGCTTTTGTAGTTTTTGATAAACAACAAGTTCGAAAAGGTAATTTAGTTTCAGCGTATTTTTTCTGCATTCAGTCTCATTGACTTGACATGCATCGGGAGATAAACATGTGTTCAGATATATCTCAAAGCAAAGTAGCCGCTGTGAGGTGTTTTACTTAGAGAGAAGCTGACGAGGAAGGCGCTGCTGGCCCCGTTAACCCCCTACCGCCTCATTACGAGGTCCACTCGCGGGACCCACTAAGGACGCCTGGTTTTACGAGTGGTCCTGCATGCTAACAACAGGCCCGTCATTAACGGGCCCGTTGTTAGCATGCTTCCCATTCCCATTGGCCCTAATGGGGATGGACCGGGTTCCTTGAATGGGAAAATACTGGGCCCTCCAAGGTCAGAATGGCCCGGTATTTCCCCATTCAGGGAACTCGGACCCGTACCCGGAATGGGGGTAGCCATGACGCAAAAAGCGCCATGGCTACCTCCTTCCTCGTAATGAAGCCCCTAATGTGTTGTATTTCAGGTGCATGCTTTACATTTGTTGAAACACAGCCAAAAGGGCATAACCGTTATGTTGTAAATAAATCAACACAGGAGAGCATGTCAAGAAGCAACCCTTGCGGTTGTGGCGTCGTTGGGAAATGGGTTGTAATACTTGCATTAGTAGAGGAAGGCTTCACTCTACATCCATTCCTAATGTAAGCCGGAGATGCGGTCTAGTACTCAATCAAGATGTCTGCCGACACATTGCAGCATTACTATAACTACACGCTGTGTCACCGAATCTGTGCGTTGTATCTTTCTTCCTGGGTACCCCGCTGCTGCACTTCTCACAGTTATACCCCCGTTGGAATTGCCCTTTGGAAATCCTTACCTTCCTTTCTCTCTTGGTTGTTTTGCCTTCACAGATCTCTCTCCGTTCTTTTGACTATTGGTTTCATCCGAGGCTCATCCTTGACTGGTACCTGCCTTTCGCAGGCACGTCTTGTCTATCTTCACTGGCTTGCCAGTTACCTTGTTTTCTCCATTCATCGTGGGCCGGACGGAATCTCTCATCAAGTCTGTACTTACATCTTCTATTCTGTGCCCCTGCATGACCTGGAGCCGCTCTGGCATTCTCGCTGTTAACTGCCTTCCTGTGTCATTGTTTACTATTTCTTTACCTGTTAACGGAGACTACGTTCCTTTCTGTTGGATTTCCATTCACCTTCCTCTGCTCTCAAATCGGAGCAAAGCACATCTACCGCAGCCTACAAACATCCTTACTTGAGTGGTATATGAACCCGGCTTTGCACCCCAGCCTCCTCGACACTTGTACAGCTCCGTGTACCATCTGGAACAACATACCTGCAGGGTTTTTTGTGCCAAGAGGTTTTTCCCTGAACTTGAGGTTAGCTCCCTGGGGTCCCCTTTGGTCAGGAATCTCCATCCTGCCAAAGTGGCCTCTGGTGGTGCCCACCCTTACCTACACAAAAAGAAGGTTAAGAACAAGTAGGATAAAACAGACAAGAAGAACCGGAGAAGAGAAACATCTGTGACCCTGACCAACTCTTCGGAGGATATAGTTGAGGAGGGGTCACGGGAGGGATCCCTTAATTCAGCCAGGGCTGACAGAGCATGAACCATTTATTCAGAGTATATTAACTCCAATATTTGTTTGTTGTTAGCGACCCTGGTGAAATAACTACTAGGCAGTATTCTAAAATTAGTCTCACCACTACAAAAAAATACCACTATAGCAAAGTACAGCAAAATACGACAATACAAATGCCACAGACTACTAGATATAGCCACAAAATCTATCTTACAGTTAGTGCAGTATAAATCATCTGTGTTTCAATTGATTTAAATTGTTATGAAAGATATAATGTAAACAAAGTTATCAACTTACTTATGTCTAGATGACAATTGATTTTACCGCAGAATACATTTTTGATTGAAGTATTTTTACAACATTTAAATCAAATATATAACTAATAAAAAACTTGTATGAAACATATCAAATGCATTATATTGATTAATATTACATTAATTAAATGTTACAAATGTATGTTTTAATTTGCTTGAACGCGGTTTACTCAATCATTGCGCAAGGAGCTTCCAATCATCCAGGTTAAGTTTGATGATAGAGTGCTGTGCCCTGGTGCCCACATTGGTGGCCTGCTCTCAGCTGGAACTGGTCCTAGAAACATCACTGTCAGTAACTCTGTGCTGGCACCTGTAATTAATCCAGATGGCATAGGGTTAGTCGCTCTACAAACATGGCCCTGAGCGTGCCAAACACATATGACATTTTCATGATTCACACTCGCTCTTTGCAAATGGGCCCAGTTGGGCCTTCATGTCTTATTTATATAACACGTATCAGACAAACATGCGGTATGACCTTTATATTTGTTTTGGGCACAGCATATTGTTCTCAATGTAGATATTCATTTTTGGTGCTAGCCGCATATCAGTTGATGTGGTAAATGAGAATATATACACTAAAAGAGGATGGCCTAACATGATGATTATTCAAAAACTCTAGAACATAAAGGTTCAGCAGAATGCTGCAACAGTGGACACCCCATTCCTTCAGTGGTCATTGCGAAAAACTTGGCATGCTAGACCAATTACATAACACATCCTCTTGCTACAAAGCTGGTACTGCCCATGGACTCAATTGGACCTTGGCTATCTCAAGCTTTATCAAGACTTTGAGGCTTGAAGTAAGCTTGACTTTTTCCCAATAAATTGAGCTCCAGTCTCAGTTCCTTTTAACCACACCCAGGGGTGATTGGTGCGTTAGGGACCATTTGACAAGGCCTCATGCATTATTGGATGTAAGGGAAGTGTGGATTCACCCAGGCAATTCAGCAAAGGGAGCACTGGGAAAGGGTCTCAACTCTTTGACACGTCACTAATCTCAACATCCCCTCCACTCTGCTTATCACCAATTCTGGAGGTAGACAGTCTTCTCTGTGCAGCAGTACTGCAAGTAGCTCTCCTGTGATTCCTTCTATTTCCCTCACTCATTCCCCCCTAACTTTCAATTATTTTCTGTTCATTCATGCTCTACCTATGTTTACTGTCCTAGGCAACCCTTTCTTACTCTCCTATCCACCTGCATTCTTTCCTCTGGCATTTCTCATCTCATTCTGAAAATCTGGTATTACTCTTAGTTCAGCCGCCTTTTCTCACATGCTGTATACATTCTCTTCTTAGCTCACTCCATTTACTTCCCTGCTGTAACATACCACACTCCCTCTACAGTCTGTACTGTTTCTCACACCTTGAATAGCTATTGGCTCACAGTGACATCTGCTCAGACTTTCTGCAAACAGTGTCCCTTAAATGTGGCTCCTGAGGTGCCAACTGCTGACCCCTTGGCCCTATTTTTCACATCTTGCTATCGGTCTTCTACCATTTTAGAAGGCTGGGTTGTTACTTCTCTTCCTTCTTGAGCAATGTCTCCTACTCACCACTGCGTTCTCCTCCCTCACCTACCTATCCTTTCCTCTAAGTGTGTTTTCACTCCAAATGATCTGGCTTCCTCACTCATTGCTGCTTCCTCTCTACTGTTCGCCTTGCTCTTTCCTGGTAGCTAAAACCCTCTTCCATTCTTAGCTGACAAACAAGCCCTTTTCAGATTCTGGTCACAAAACATCCTCTCTCTGCAAGCCTTGCCAAATGTTTTGTACCTGGGGTTAATCAACTCATTCAATGTTCACCCTGGCTCTGTTATCTCTTGATTCTGCATTCTGCTGTTAGTGCTCTCTTTGACCATGACTGATCTGCATGCCCCTTCATTTTTATTTTTGCTCTCCCACTTCTTTCAAGTCTTTAATTCTTCCTGGGCTTGATTCTTTTTCTAATCTCCTTTCCTTGGATGGCTAGTGACTTAGTGAAGTCATTGAAGTTGCACACAGGCTCTGATCCTCTTGACGTGATCCAACACTTTGCACTGCCACCCTCCACCTTCCTCTGAGTTTTATACTTGTTGGCCCAATATTCTTTGCTTCCCTTGCATATGTTTGGTGTTCTATTGTTCTTGTCTTATTTGTACCTCCTGTTGTTTTCTTGCTTTTGGCATAATTAGTCCCATGTCTGCTGCATTCACCTTTTCTTTTAACACATACCCCCTCTCCCTTTCCTCCCATTGTGAAGAATCTGATAGGATTCTCCAAAACCTGGACTGGGACCCTCCTCATGTGGCCACGGAAAGGTAGACACTTCCTGATCCCAACCCTGGGGGTGGTGTAGTGTGGGAGGATCATCTGGGGGGGCAGACCAGGAAGACTGGGATCACCCCCTTTTTAACTTTCCCCATAATCCTGCCCTTTTAGAATTATGAAAAGGGCAGAACAAACTTCATATCCCAGAATCCTACAGGAACTGAGATCAGGAAGAGGACTGAAGAGGCACTTAGATATAGCGGTCAGGCATTTAAGCCCAGTAGACACTGCAGAGGTCAGGCAATTGAGGGTAATGCCTCACACCTGAAGCCTATTGTCAAACCTGTGACGCATAAAAGGACCCAACAGGAAAACAGGAGCAAGAGAAGGAGCTGGAGCACTACTTGGATGGCTGGCAGTATAAGTAGCAGAGAATAAGCATGAGGCTGGCAAATCACAAGGAAGTGGCAGCATGGAAGGGACGCCAGAACGTGGAGACAGTAGATTTTACCTGCAAGTTCTGAGATGGTCCTGTGTTCCCAAAACCTGTGTTGCAAAGGCTGTGCAGAGGAAGACATGCTGCAAGTTAAGTTTTCCCCATGTGAACCGAGTTGCTGTGATTGCAGAGCAGTGGCTATCCCAGAGCCCAAGGCCAGAAGCAGAAGGCAAGCCAAGGGTTTCAGGAGTAAACATAACTCCCAATTAAGGTGGCTGGACCAGAGACACCCATGCTGGAAAATGGTGTGAGTCCCAAGTGAGCCAGAAGCAGTAGCAGTGGTGGAGGAAGTTCGGAATCAGAGCAACCCACAACCATAGTGTCCCTGACGCTGGTGAGCGAAGCACAGTGTTCAGATTCACTTCCTAAACCTTGCTGGTAACAGTAGCCAGCTCTGAAGTAACTTGCATAACGTGTAAAGTGAGTAAAAGTTGTTTGGCATGTCTAAACTGTTTATTAACAATGGAAATGTGTGCACTCTCACTGAAAGCTGTACTATTTTTGTGAGATGTAAAATGCTATTATATCCATTGTTGAACTCTTTTTTGGAATACCAGAGTGGTTGCGTGTCCTTTATTGTGGAAAAGTAACAAGTATTGAATCCATTCGGAAAAGCTAGTTTTGATGTTGTACAAGAGCTACAAGTAATAACAATTTGAAAACTGCATCAAAGGAAGGTTGTGTGTGACCAATTGTGTTTCCCAAGGGAAGTCAGAAGTTACCTCATTGATACCACATGGGAATACAATTATGATCATCACTTTAACTTTAAAAATCTACCTTAAAGAGTGGTCATTTTGTTTTTCACTTTGAGGACTGAACCTTGTATTGTATCCAGAATTGACATTCTTAATTATTCCAAGACGTTACTATCTTTATTTATTTATTGAACATTTGCACGGTGCCAATACAGCAGGACTTGTTTCCAGGTGCCACAAGACAAACAACGGGGCTGGGGGGACAAAGGAGAAAACAACCATAATGGTTCTACTAGGCCTTGTGACATTTGGATCGTGCAAGTGCAGTAACATGAAGTAGGGAGGCAGGGGGAATGTTAGAGGGAGGGGATTGAAGAAGAAGTGCACCTGGGAAGGGGCCGATGGGGATGAACAAGTGCCAGGGGGAGCACTGGAGGGTGAGTGCCAGTGGAGAAAGGGATAGGTGTGAATAGTGCAACAATGAGGATGGACCAGAGTCAATGGCTTGTCAGGGAATGGTGCCTGAGGGCAAGTGCTCATAAAGGGCTTCACGGGGGTAAGACTGGTCCAAGGAAGTCCTGACCCAGCAAGACTCATAGGGGTCACAGACAGCCAGTTGAAGCAGCAGGTGCAGGCTAGCAAGGGAGGGGAGAGGGAAGGAGGAAGAGAAAAGGAAGGTCTTGAGAAGTTTCCAGAACTTAAGGAGATTCGGATGAAGACCAATAGGGGGACCATTCCAGAGGGAGGCTCCTGCCGAAGGAAGGGATCTACCCTCACTCTCTGCTTGAAGCATCGTCTGATCTGAAGAGAGTTAGAGATAGAGGACCAAAGGACTCTAGCAGGGAGGTATTTAGGGAGAGAGAGTTATATACCGCAAGATACCAGGCCCCAGAAAGCCATGTGGACAATGCAGATGGTTTTGAATTTGATCCTTGCAGTCACCGGGAGCCAGTTGAGAGATTTTAGGGCTGGAGAGATGCGGTCCCTGGGCTTGAGGACAAGGATAAGTCTTGCAGTCCTATTCTGGATTAGATGAAGAGGGCAGAGGGAGGAAAGAGGACGGTTAAGGAAGAGCCTGGTGCAATAATCCAACCTGGAGAGAGCCAGACTTCTGGAGAAATTGAGTTTCTGGGGGAAGGTGAGGAAGGGGAGAATGCCTCTGAGGTGGTAAAGCTGAAAGTGGGTCTTCTTGGCCAGCAATGTGGGATGAGAAGGAAATAGATTATTCGAGGATGACACCCATAATAGGGTTAGCTGAAGGGGCAAAGGAGGGAAGCCAGAGAGTAGGAGGGAAGGAGGAGGTGGTAGTCCCAATGAGAAGGATCCCGTTTTACTGGCATTAAGACAGATATCATGATTAGCACACCTTGCCTGGAAAACAGTCAGCCAGTCGGGAATAAGAGAGGAAGGAGTGGAGGAAGAGGAGGGCAGCTTGAAGGAAAGCTCTGTGTCATCAGTGTAGCACTGGAAATGATGAGAGAAGGTGATCAGGTGAGCGAAAGGGGCAAGGTAAATGTTGAAAAGCCACGATGAGAGGATAGAACCCTGAGGGATGCTGCAAGTAGAGAGTGAGATAGAGGAGAGAAAAGGGCCCTGGGCCGATTAGAGAGGAAAGAGGTCAACCAGTCCAGTGCACAGTACCGTGATGCCCAGGGTATCATGGAGCCAATTTATGAGGGTGAGGTGATTGACCATGACAAAGGTAGAGGACAGATCGGCAGAGGACAGATCGAGGAGGATGAGAACGGAATGAGAGTTGGAATCAAGGTTTGAGAGCAAGTCATCACGAGTGTTCAGGAGAGCAGTTTCCATGCCTCTGGCTGCTCTGAAGCCAAATGCATGGTTATGGAGAGAACCACCAGATTCAGTGTGATGGATTAGTTGGGAGATGACCAATTAGCCGGTCTGATAGCATAGCGAGTAGAGTGCTCGCTTTAACATCTGTGTAGAGCCTGCTGACACAGGTACGAATCCCGGCAGGGCCAAACTCCACCTTTCATCCTTCCGAGGTCGATAAATGAGCACCACACACCGTGGGTAATAATAAGCAGTGCACATATGCCTGAGGGTTTGTAGCACTATATAAATGCTAAATAATAATAATAATAATAATAATAATTATCATTATTATTATTATTATTATTATTATTATCTCCAGAAATTGGCCAAAAAGGAGGTAGTGGAGATAGGGCGGTAGTTAGCTGGGAATGGAGCGTCAGCAAACAGCTTTTCTAGGAGGGGATGAACATGGGAGTGCTTGAGGGATGATTTGAAAGAGTCAGTAGCAAAAGAGTGGTTGCAGAACTCAGCCAAGGAGGGAGAAAGTGAGGCAATATTGTCCTTCATAGTTCTAGAGGAGCAGGGAAACACCTGTTTGGAGGAGATTTTCATAGAGGAGACTGTCTTGGTGACCTCTTCAGATGATACAGGTGAGAAGGAGGAAAGTAGGGAGGAAGGAGCGAGGGGGGGCTAAGGTAGGAATGCATGCAGATGTAGGTGGGATGGAAGTAGAGGAGAAAGAGAGAAAAGGATGTAATGAATTTTGGTATTGAAATGTGGGGTCAATGCCGTACAGAGGGTCTGGGAAGGAAGAGGAGACATTGAGACTGCAGAAGGATTTGCAAGTTCTTTGAAGATTTTGAAAAGTTTGGCTGTGTTGTTAGTGGCTCCAGAGATGGAGGCTTGTATGGGGCCCAATTCTTGGAGCGGATGGCGAGTCTATATTGTCTTTGGAGTAGGCAACAGGCGAGTTTGTCAGAGGATGTGCAGGCAGCCAGCTACCTCTGTTTCACAGCTTTGCATTTTCAATTCACTGTGGCTAAGTCAGAGTCATACTAACTATTGCACTTAGAAGCAGGCTTCATGGGGATCCTCATGGCAGGGGCAAGGATGTCAAGGGTATTGGTGATGGAGAGGTGAAGGTTAGAAAGGGCTGAGTCATTGGAGAGTCAATAGCAGGATTTGGAGGGAATAAAAGAGGCAGCAAAAGGTAGTGGTCAGAAGAGAAGAGGCAAGGTCAGCCCACTCCAAGAGGAAAAGGGATATCAGACATGGGGCCCTGTAGATGGTAGCGAGAGAGAGAGTTTAGGAGAGATGCCAAGCTTGCAGATGAGACATTAGAAGGAAGAGTAGGATTTAATGGGTATGACAGAAGCAGAGACCCATTCAGGGAAGACACAGGCCAAACCGGTTTCAACCACATCTTGGTGAGAGCAGGTATGTCAAGGTCAATGTATTCAAGGAGGTGACAGATGTCAGAGGAGTGTTTAACAGCAGTGAGAGAATTCAGTGTAGCTAAGTGAAGCTGGTTGCCACCTTTAAATGTCTTCCGAGGTGGGATACAGGGACATGGTACAACCGTCAGTTGGGGCGGGGAGGCCAGAGGTGTGGTGATTGGAGGAGTGACAGGAAAAGGGAGGAAGTTAATGAGAGACTGAAGATGCCTAGAGGAGATTGGCCTGAAAGCCCTGGGCCATGATAGTGCCATTCTGGTAGACATTAATGATGTACCAAGACGATGAGAAGTATGACAAAAGAAGTTCGATCTGGTTCCACCATTAATGGGCGAGGAGGAAAAAGGGGATAGGATAGAGACCAGATGTGGAGTCCACAGGTCGGGAGAATGGACAGTGAAGGGGATATCAGTGATAGTCTGTCTGGAGAAAACATTGGTGTAAATATCAGCAATGGGGAGGCCTGGGTTGGAGGTCAGGAGCACTTTATTAAACATTTTTCTTCCAGACCTCCAGAGAGAGGTAGGATAGGTGATAGAGAAACAGTTAGAGTAGATAGAGGAGACAGAGGGCACCATGGATGCAGGGGGATGGGAGCATCAGGAAGAGGGACTGCACAGTGAAAAAGGAATTCACCAGGTGGCCTAGCAGCCAGTCCCAGGGAGATACAACAGTTCTAGAGTAAGTCAGTGTCCAAGGGAAAGGTTACATCAAGCAGGAGTAGCACAACAAGATGAATGAGATGGGGGGAACAGGTGAAGGGCCTACAAGTATAAACAATAATGCAGCTGAACCCCAAGTTTAAAACAAGGCACAAGAGTTAGAAAATGCCTGGATTTCGAGATTAAACAATGGAGCTGAAGGCCAGGTTTAAAACAAGTGACAGGAGTTAAAAAATTCCCAGACTTGAGAATTGATCAAAGTAGCTGAATGGCCAGTAAAAACAAGTCACAGCAAATGTACCTAGAGACATCACATTGCTAGTGTTCAGGTCCATATCATAGTAATGAGGCCTAGAGTAATCCAGTGCAGTCCAAGGCATCAGATTCGGTTGCAAATGCAATTAGTACAACTTTAGAATAAGGCGAGAAGAATCAGAGGCACCTTGATTAGACCAGGACAGAAAAAGGTAGTCAATCCAGCAGGGTTTGTCTAGTGTCTGCGTTGCGGGGCATGTCTGCGTGAAAGCAGGTGAGATGAGCGTAATGGAATAGGGGAGCAGGGAATGAGTTGACCCGCAAGGCAGTGGGATGTGAGAGCACACCTAAAGGGGGGAGGAGGGGTTTGCAGGTATATATGGAAGATGTAGAATGGAATGATGCATAGGGACAAGGACCGCCAAATCAATGAGGCTTACTGCTTGTAGGTAGAACTTGCCTGGCCACTGTATTTTCAAGAATCAGGCAGCATTTGATACAGTAGGCTGTCGGTGAACAGGGTGAGGGGACCCTGCACTCCTGGACAGGTCCAGACAGGTTGAGCTTCATCCCTACGATGGTGGCTCTTAGAGAGGTACCGGCGTCGCCTGCCAGTTCCACAGGACTGTCGTAATTAGAGGCAAAGGCGGACCAATCACACTGATCCTTCAAAGTGGGTTGAGTGCATGAGCAGATTGTAGTAAGACCGGACGTCATGATGTAGCAGCCCGGGCAAAAGGAAAGCAATGCAGTCTTTCTGGCTGCAAGGGCTTTTTGAATGATGTTGGTGAGGTGTTGCTGCTAGGAAGGGCAGGTCAGGAATAAGGCCCAATGGTGGCACTTAAAGGGGGGCCTGCAATGCCTGCCAGCTCTCCCGGCCTGTTGTGATTAGAGACAAAGTTGGATCAAGCACACAGCTCCTTCAAAGCGCGCCAAATGTAACAGCAGAATGTAGTAAGCTTGGAGGCCATGATGGAGAGGCCCGGGCAAAATGAAAGCAATATCGTCCTCGTGGTCGCAAGGACCTATTGCATGATGTTGGCGAGGTGTTGCTGCTAGTAAGGGCAGGCCAGGAATGAGACCCCAGGAATGAGACCTGCCCTATTGAAGAGAAGAACAAGCATTACTCAAGCCAAGAGGCAAACCCTTTTCATAGTGAAACTAGTCTTGCTTAAACCAATCTACCTAGTCTGTGATGTTGTCAACAGTCCAGTGGCCTCATATATAAGCGTGGCATTTTTAACGGAAGCTGAAAGAGTGGCAATACGGCTTCAGGATGATTACAGAAAAGGTGTGAGTAAATCTGGGTAAGGGGAGCTGGATGCTTGTAAAGAAAATTCTGAAGTAAACTTGTAATGCTAAAGACTGCCAATACTGAAAGGAAGTAAGTCTTGTGGGCAGGGTCAGGCTAATATTATCCAGGATAGGTGAAGGACATCCAGATATTGTTTAATATTGCTATTTATCCTGTGTTGCTCTATCATTTTTTTCAAATGTTTGTTGTTTAAAGTGAGGGCCAGTTTACCCATGCTAGCGATTGTTCCCTTAGCCTTTAGGCTTGGTAGGAAATTCCTCGGTAGAGTAGGGCAAGCAAGTCTTTATTTGAAAACATTTACTTAAGTAAAATGTCTTATTTTGAGGCAACTACAAACATTGGTCTGCCTTGCATGGCTGACCCCTCAGACCACTTAGCTGATATCCCACTGCTGCATTTCATACGTTCTGGCAAGGTATTTCCTTCTCGGGTGCCTTCCCACTCTTTGATACTGCTGCGATTCCACTTTCTATTAATACCTCATATATTTGCCTGACTGCTTCTGTGCTCAAATCGACAACCCTGCTGAGCTTTCCACGAGATCTCTTTTCCCCGTGCTGCCTCAGATATTTCCAATTAGCATCCAGTACTTATTTTACTTATTGTGTTTTCCATATCCCCTCGTTCTCCAGTCTACTATCTCCAGCTTTTCTCTCATAGCCCCATTCACCCTTGTCCCACTAGATCCACTTGTTTAGGTTGTTAATCTATTTTCTCTGCTCTTTGAATTTGCATTTTCTCCTTTTGTCTCCTTCTACTGTCTCACTGCTGATGTTACTCCTGTATACACATTTCCTTTTTGCCCTGTCTAGTTTGTGCAACACCAGATTCACTTTTTGGAATGCGATCGTCATCTCTAACCTCCATGCCTTGCACTATATGCTCTTACAAAATATACATTCAACCTTCTGATCAAACACAGAGTCCCACATCTAGTCCCCTTCTTTAAAATGTAGGCTATCCACCATGTCATAGCCACTACATAAACGTGTGCCAAACCTTCCACTACGAAGGCAACCAGCAGAAAGAACTGCCTTGAAATCATCCACCATACCAAAGGTATGAGCAATAAAGGATGGAGAAATCCCATACATTATAGGACCATCAGGCAAGCTATTTGCAGATCGCTATTGATGTCTGAAAACAGGAATTATGATGACTGTCCTGCTGTTATTTTATCACTACACAAAAAATTAAGTAACCGTCTTAATATAGTGTTCACCACATCTGCACCAAGTAAAGTCAATGATGGCATCACATTGTATGTCAAAGAAGGCCCTGCAAAGTATGGCACGCACACCATCATCAATTTTGAAAATGGTCTGATAATGATTCTGTCAAAACTTCCCATCTCTGCTTCCCTGACTCCTTGAATTCCCTAGATATATGGCTGCCACATTTCTCCACCATGCCGCTTAAAGTGCTACCCGATGTCCACACCCCTGCCAATCCTGCCTTTCCAGCAACCCACCACACTGTTTGGCTTAGTCCAGGACATTTCACCTAAATCTACAATAAAGTGTCATTCCTAGGACTCATATTCATCTCTGGGATCCACCAATGTTCCTCCAAAGGAAACTACTCCCCGAATGAACCTATGGATCACCGTTTATATGGCAATGGGGAAGAATCAGGTGACCTTTTTACCTGTCGAAATCTCTTTTGGATGCATATAGAGACGAAATAAGGACACAGGCAGTGCCTGTTTCTACAACCAACAGTAAGTCCCCCGGCTCTACAACTTTGCAGTAGAAGAGATGCAACCTAAAAAAACTAGGACACCCCATACTAAGCAGACCTGACCAAAGCACTCAGCTCTGCGCTGGGTCGCCCGCTGAAAAATCACTGAAAACCACCACTGAAATCATCCATTGTGCCCTCAAATCAGCAACCATCAACCCTCCCCTGGAAAAACAATTTGCAGACACAGCAGTCCTATGAAACCACTGTCCACTTTCCAATCATTCCTTTGAGGCCAGGCTCTTTGGGATAATTATATCAAAACAACTCCATGAATACAGCAAACACCATAACCTGTTCCATGATAAGAAGCAAGGTTTTAATCTAGAAGGAAGTACCAAACCTCTCTCATAGACTCAGGAGAAGACATCCTTTGGAACTAAAATGCAAAAACGTTGTCTGTACAGCGATAATCTTCCTAGATATAGCCACGGAATATGCCACTGTAGACCATTCCATCCAGCTGCTGCCAAATGAAAGCAATACTTGCATTTTCAGCCTTTTAATGGCTCTCCTCTTTTCTGGAAGGCAGTACAGCCGCTGTGAAATGCAGACATTCAAGTACAGGCCAATATCCCTCATGTGTGGGGTGCTGCATTACTCTAGCCATGGCTACTAAATAGTTATAACCTCTCGCTAACTCATGTGTTTAACCACTTTCGATTCGCTTTTATTATGTACGCCCATTATATGCAGATTACATGCCACCTAGACAAAAGCACTCACAACAACACACATCAAAGTCTGTCTGCAGCGGTCCAGAGCTGGATGTCAACACTACCTCAACCGTAAAATACAGAAATTATAATCTGTGGGCCATTGCAAATTAATGTCTTATTCAAACTGTGGCCCCATGACCTGGGAGCCAAATGTCCACCTGCTCACAAGGTAAGACATGTAAGAATATCCTTCGACCAGAATCTTACCTTTTCACAATCCATTTTAGCCAGGGTGAGCAAATGCCCCTTTCCCATTAACCTGATATATTGTCATGCGCTGCACAGGTTTGCACATATGGGATTGCTGGCGCTCTTGCCGTCATTGAGTTGTCGCGTCACGTTCTCTTCCGCACCGCATCCGCTGTCTAGTCTTTTCCAGCATGGCCGCGACCGGGAGGTTCATAATCCCGCCCTCCTGGCGGTCGGTGCGTTGCAACCCGCAGACTAGCATTCTCCTTTGCGTCCACACGCTGCTTTTTCCCCTTTGATGCTCTGCTGAGTCTTGCCTGCTTCTGTTTACTTGCCACGTCGCACCGCAGCTTCCCGCTTGTTAGAGCTTCCCACTGGTTCGGATCCCTCCATGACCATGCCAGAGGGCACTTTCCCTCTCTCCCTTCAATCCTTTCATCTCCCTTTCTCTCGCTTCTCTCTCATGCTCCCGCTCTACCTCTCAGGTTCTCTGCCCGGCTGTAGGGATCTGCTACGTTTCTCTTCTCACCTCTGTGTTCACAAACTCTCAGGCCACCTCGGCACAGATTCCTTCTCCCTCTGTGTCCCGTTGAGCGTGCTCTCGTTCCACCTGGGATGCTGTTCCATTCCTGGACTCCTCACCCTGACCATCAGACCTCGAATCCACTCTCTGCTTGGGGGGCCTGTTCTTCAAAGTCTTCTATCCATGGTATCCTGGAATACAAGCTACTACAATACCAGATACCAGCAAAGAACACACTAAACCTGAAAAGGATCAAGTGTTTTTTGTGCCATTCTTGGCTTTTTGCCCGATCCTGCTGTCTCTGCAGCGAGGCCAATGGCCTGCTTGCCAATCAAGCAACCACTGTGGCGTCTTCCTGAGGCAGACCCTACCTGCATAAAAAAAGGATATCTAATCCGGGGTAAGAAGAAGACACCACAACAAGATTCCAGCACATCAGGTGAGGAGGGGGGGGCGGGGGATTCTCGGACTCGGAAGACGAGGCCTGCAAGTTTGACATATGTACAGATACTACCATCCCTGGACATACACTTAAAGATACAGAACATCCGGGTCTTGTTGATCACTGTGATCGCTGTGTTATGCCTCAGAAAGTATGCTCATATTTCTGGTGCCCTCCACAAAATCCACTGAATTCCAGCCACCCTACGCATTGTGATTATGCTCACTGTATTAGCTCAAAAGCGTTTTTGGAAAAGCACCCCCCTCGAGTTGCTAAATACTATGAGAACTTAAGTTCTCAAAGACCCCTGCGTTACTGATTGTCTAACAGAGGCTAACTTCAAACTCAGAATATTTGACAAAAGACAACTGGCAATCAAAGTTCATTAACTATATGATACTCTCGCCCTTTGAAAAGTTGACAAGGGACCAACCATAGGAAGTTCATGAACACACCTGAAAATGTAACATTTCAAGCCCTTAACCGAACAGAAATGCACCCATAGAAGCTTATTCTGTGTAATAAATTAAATTAGTTTTGCTTTTTTAATGTTGGGATGATGAGTTGCGTGGATATGCCTGCACACTTGTCACCATATCATCCATGCCCTTACCCTGCACCAATCCTTGTTTGTTTTATGTTTGTTTGTTTATCATTTATAATGCGCCGGAATACCCTAGGGTAACAGGGCGCAGCAGATACAGGAATATGCGAAACTTAGTTGCAGACAATAAAATATATACAAGGCATAAACACAATAATAATGAAGGTAAGCAGGAATATATACATATATACAGTTAACAGTGACGAAAGGGAGAGGCGGAACCTGGCTCAGTATGTTTAGACAACGGCTGTCTTCAGCCAGGACATCATCTTGGAACGGAAGTTTTGGTAGGGTAAGTCCGTTCTAAGAGTGGGTGGTAGGGAGTTCCACAGTTTAGCCGCTTTAACTGGGAAGCTATTACCTCCTATGGTAGAGCGTTTCTAGTTAGGGACGGAGAGGCAGTCTCTCTATGGATAGATGGGGGCCGCGTTATTGAGGGACTTGTGGGTGAGTGAGGCAGTTTTTAGGGAGATTTTGTCTATGATAGGGGTCCAGTTGTTGTGCTGGCTGTGTGCTGTGAAGTGGTCGCTTCTTGAGATGCACAGGGCCGTTCTGAGTGCATTGTTCTGGATGGTTTGTAACTTGCTAGTAGTGGCTTTGGAGGACCCAAGATAAAGGGCGTTACAGTAGTCTAAGCGGGATAGTATGAGGGCTCTGGCCAGGGTCAGGCAGCTGGTTTCGGATAGAAAGGTTTGGCTGTACGGATCAATTTACACGTGTAAGCCGTGGAGGAGGCTAGTGAGTTCACCTGTCTGTTAAAGGTGAAGTTGGAGTCCAGGTAGAAGCCCAATGTTTTGACTTTGCGTCCCACTCTTATAGTGTTGCCATCAATTATCTACACATGTGATGCCCTATAAAACACTGAATGAATAAATGAACAAATACAAATCCTAAATTGCTGGAGATATTGATTAAAAAAAAACACACTTTTCACAATTTAACCTAAGGTAGGTGTTTTCTCACAGCATATCTTTTGTATCAAGTGATACATGCTTTTTGGGTTGGCATTAAATTAGATAATGCCATGCTCCCCTGTCCAGCAAGAAACTTGAAAAGGCAACCCATGCCTGCCTTGACCCTTTTGAAAAGGTACCACAGGTAGCAAGGCCTCAGGAACCTTTTCTTTCTACTCCAGTTGTTGGCAGTTCCATCTCTTTCAGCCCCACCACCTGCAGCTTTTCTCATTCATCTTGGTGCAGCCCCACACTTCTGCTGCACCCTGCTGGGCTTCCTCGCCAACTGCAAAGTGGATTACTTCATTGCATAGATCATAGCTCCAGGGTGTCTGCAGCTACAATGTCCTCTTTTATTAAATCGGGCAATACCTAATAGCCCATCACTGCCCTTCCACCACATCTGGCCTAGGCCCTCTTTGCATAGCCCCCTCTGAACGTCCTGACTGCTCCCTCTCTCTCCACCTCCACCTTCTGGCCGCCTCCTGTGGTAGTGGGATCCCTCCATTCTCAGCTTCCTCTTTCTAAGCAATCCTCATTGAATCTCCTACCGTCGGCAACACCTGCCTTCGGCTGCTGATGACTAGCACTAGTCCCACAAACACAAGAGGCGTCCCATTCTCTTTGCAGACCTCACCCAGGCAATTAACATCCTTGTGCCGTGATAAATTAGCTTCCTTTTCCTCCTCTTCCTCTTCTACCACTCCCACGCCCAAATACAAACCACAGCATGTAGTTCATGATTTCACTTCCTTCATTAGGAAAGTAAAACGAGACAAAATTAACAAAACGTGACTGATTATTTTAAGCAAAATGATTCACATGGGATTCTGACAACCAATCATGAAGGTGATTACAATCCATTCAGCAAACACCCTAAAATGAAGAAGAAAATCATAGGAAGGAATCTCTGACTGGGACAAAAGAGGTCATACAAAATAGCCGTTTTTTTCCTAACTCTTATGTCCTGGAAGAGTGACGTGGCACTCCCTGATTGGCCAATATCCTGTACATACAGCCGAGATGAATCAGAAAGTGGCAGATTAGGGGGAAGCTGTGTGATTTCCCTAGTATCACTGACCTGGCGGTAGGGCTCTCGGCGTGGCGCTCATTTGATGAGAGGAGTGCCACGCTGAGAGTCCTGCGGCCAAAGCAGCGACATGGCTGTTTGTGCATTGCTGCGATGATGAGAAGGTGCGCCGCACTGTGAGTCCTGCCACCATTGCAGCAAGGCTTTCCCTACTCCCCCTCATCATAGGAGTGCTGCGCTGAGTTCCCTACCACCAGCGCTGCTTTCCACCTTGTCTGCTGGGCCGCATCAGACAGATGCGGCCTGGGCAATCTGAATCACGTGCCCTCTACCCCTCCTTACATTCCTCACATGAGGGACAGATGTCTACGCCCACTTGTATACATGCTTGGCCAGGCCACACCTGGCAGACGTGGCCTGGCTTCTCTATGTTTAGCGCCCACAACCGCCACTCACATGCCATCCTGTGCTGCACCGGCAGACACTGGCCAGTTGATTTTAAGCCCCACTCCTCGCAACATTGTACGTGGTTGCTGGGAACTAACTAGTTCCCAGTAACCGCTTCAGGGAGACTGACCTTTTTTTTCTTATTTTCCCCCTTTACCCCCTGACATACTAGTTTTAAAGGCCCCATCCTCAGGCCGTACCAGGAGGTATGGGCTCTGAAAACATCGGTATATGCTCTTGATGCACTTGTGCCATTAACTTGGACTTCATGGCCGATAATTCCAGGTACATACTTCTGGCTTGTTAATACAGTTTAATTATGTACTTTTGGTTGTAAGGAAAGGTAAGGGAAACAAAAATAGGTAGTCATACAAGGCTGAGAAAGACAAAAACACAGCCAAATGAGATTAAGAATACCAAATGGAAAAGACTTTATTTTTGCTACTTTAAACTTTATTTGTGTGATGAAATGTAAGAGGGAACAGGGAGAGGACAGAAAAAAACATATATTTTTCACGAGGAAATTAAGGGTAAAAAGGAAAAAAACGCAAAAGGAGGCTAACAAAAATACACACAGACTAAAGCAAACGAATATGGATCAAAAGTACCAAAAACTAAAACACTGACAAAATAAAAAACACCAAACCTTTCTAAAGTCCTCCAAAACTGCCCTACAGCACAAGCAGTTAGCTTTCCCATAAACTCTTGCTTTTACAGCGTAACAAAATCCGCAAAGAGGAAGTGAAAATGGCCTGATACTTTTAAAGGGCATCCAAACATGTCACACTGAATCATGGCTGGAGATTTTGTTGCTCTGATTCATGCGTGGGACACAATAATTATAATTGTTCCCTTACAAGGCAATTAATACCAGAGATTGGTTTCTAAGTGCGGGATCATGTTTGAAACCTGTGTTGAGATTTGTGTTTCCAAGACAAATGCGTTGCCCCTGAACTATCCCTGGGCTAACCCCCGCCACACGAACGCAGGCGGTGTTTGGGTACTGATTTGTCCTGTCAGATGGTCCACTAAAATTTCACCAAAACTTCCAAGTGTTGAAGGTGGTCTTCGTCTCATCCCACAAGATTAGGCTACTGGACTTTTGCCCAGCCTTACCTGAGTTGGGTGTGTCCTGCATGTGTGATGTGGTTCTGCTCACAAGTTCCTGGAGGCAGAAGGTCACCCAGGCTTACCTTGGCTGCATTCTGTGGCCCCTGACCTCAGGATCCCATGGTATCACTGAGTGTGTACTAGGAACTGCATTTCTATTGTGCTACAGAAATCAGAGCTCACCCAAGAAACTGGTAAAAGATACATTAAACAATGCTGTGTGGATGTTGCCGCAGAGATACACTACAGAATTTATCCTTTTTCCCCATGGGTGTTTTTTTGGGTGGTGGAGGCATCCAGTATGTCATCATGCAGGGGCCCCGCCTTTGAGATATCCGCCAATCTATAAGTAAAAGGATTTTCTTTTTGGACTCTTCGATTGGTGCTGCAATTGATTGCCGTGGGGGTGGCCCATGTATGCTGCTGTTTGGAGTGCTTATGCCTTGGATGACATCCTACTCTGGACGCTCTGCTATGCCTGTTCTTGCCTGATCTACTCTGCATAACTAACCAATACAAATGAACTTCTCCTTTTCCACATGATGAAACTTTTACTTCAACTTTTGTTTAGTGAGTGGTTCCTTTGGACAGTCTGCTATTGGTCAATTTTACCATCTTAAAATGTGATAGACCACTATGTGAGGAAATATTATCTTACTCACCGTTCAAGGTGTTGATTGTGACAATAGTGTATACCTTTAATGGAACACATCTAATTTCTTGCATTAGACATCTCTGCCAGTGTTATGCTTTTTTCAACATTTTTGGGTGCAATGCAACAGCTGCCTGAGAAAACAGCAAGCCTCATTTTTAGACGAATGTGTTTGTCTTATACAATTCGATGCTGTCATTCAGAGAATGAGTGGAGATTGAAATTCCTATTGGCACCTAGACCCAAGGCTATCTGAACTAGGCGTGCCTGCTTTCTTAATGGCGCGATTCTACATCATAGGGCCTCATTACGACCCAGGAGGTAAGTTACCGCCTGGGCCGTGACTTTAACACCATGGCGTAAACTATGTTTACGCCATGGTGGTAGGCGGACTTACCGCCCCATTCCAACCTTGGCGGGGCGGTAAATCCCCATTTTCCCATTTTCCCTTCCCCATTCCCATTTTGCCCCATAGGGCATAATGGGAGTGGGGAAGGCGTTAATTACGCCACCGTAAATTACGGTGGCGTAATTAACTCCATGGTCCCTTAGCGCCATGGATTTTAACACCTGCTAAAAGCAGGTGTTAAGTCCGCCATGGCGCTAAGGGACCTCGTACTCAGGCGGTAAGGGTCGGCGCTGTTTACGCCGCCGTAAAACCCTTACCGCCTGAGTCGTAATGAGGCCCATAGTCTTGTGAGGGGTAAACAAGGTAAACATGCTACCTTTAACAATCAGCAAAAAGGTGCACGAAAAACCTTCCACTGGAAGGGTTATGAGATACTAATCATTGCGGTATGTTCATGGTTAATGCAATTGTTGGCACGCAATTAAAGTTTGATGGACATGTGATTTCTGATTCCCAAAGAGTTAACTCTGAGTCACACCTGGAGAAGGAGAGGTGAAATGTTCTGAAGGCAATCATGGGTTCCTTGTGGATCCAGTCATGGCGGCCCACTGACTGAAAACAACAGCAGGCAAGAATAAAAAAGACTATATAGGAGTTCATCATGGATAACAAAGTGACTGCATTTGGGGGAGGAGATGTAAAAGCGCTGGGCACTGGTTGAAGTGTATAAAAAGAAAGAGTGGAACTATGATCCTTGCTGGCCTGCCCCCGGTGCCCACAAAGCCCATCACCATGGCCCTCTAATGTGCACTACACATTCCATGCATGGGTTCTGCCTTTCCTTCATGTCACCCCCGCCATTGTGTAAAGGCTTAAAGAAAGACAGTGAAAGAAAATGCAAAATGCTTTTTCAATGATCCCAATTACCTTTATTCAGTTTCCGCCACACTATGCAGCTTTAGGCACCCTCCCCTTTCTAATCACCCACCATTCGCAGCTCTTAAGAGGCATGTTAAAGATTAAAGCCACTACTCCCAGCTACCAATAACTGCACGCACAGCTGTCCCTGCAGTGTTTTCAGGTTAGGTTGCTTAAATGCAAAAGAACAATTCTGATTACTGTGGTAGAAGGGCTATGATAGAGCTTGCTTCGGAATGAGCTTTGTCCGAAGCATGCTACTGATTTCTTTTTTTTTTAAAACCTTTTCCGGAATGGTTTCTCTTTAAAGTAAAAGTATAGAAACTGTCAAACTTTATCTTAAAAAAGTAGAGGAGCAGTGCTCGCACCCAATTCGACCACTGGTGCTGGAATGACCTGCTTGGCAGAGTCTGGTAACTTTTGTCCAAATATCGGACAGAGTGCATGGTCAACTGGTTGCGGCCCTGATGGGTGCGTTGACTTTTTAAAATTGAAGATGTGGCTGTGCATAAAGAAGGATGTATTCAGCTTTTTGTGCATATCACAAAAAAGCTTCCAGCTGTAGATCCCCTGTGTATTTTAATAGGATGTCTTTGATTTCTGTACCTTGTGTCATGAGCATGCCTCCGAGCTCATTGAAGTGCAAATGGCTGACGATGTGCTCTTTGACACTTTGAATACTATAAGCCAGTTAGGTCATCCGAGCGGCCAGAACTCTTCAACTAATCTCCATTGCATTCCTTTGCGTGTACACATATCATGGGCATATTCATTGTGGCTAGACTTAAAAATTGCCTGGATTTTCCTATTTGGTGTATCCACAAACCTTGTCCTAAATGATGGCATGACTTGCGTTAGAACATGAATGAATCCATTAGCGATACATGGTCTGATTCTCAAAGCTTTGCACTGGAGCAAATGAGGAGATACCCTGAGCATCTGAGATTTGCTCCTGTTACCGTATGCCTTATGCACAAAGCCCACCACTGGAGCAGATCTCGAGAGGCTTTGAGAATCCTTGAGATGATTCACAAAGATGTCTTTAAGGGCATTGCTCAGCTCTAGACAGCATAGTCGATTGTGAGAGTGCATGAGAATAATAGTCCAATACATCTACACCTGACATCTCTCAAAGTCAAAGACTTGCTCCTAACTGCCACCCCAAGCTTTTTAGATATGGGCTTGAGCTCTTGGATTTGGCAGACACCCTGGCTCTTGGCACTGCCCCTCGAGGGAGACCAGCTGTAAAAATAGTGCAAGAATTGAGAATAAGAGACATTATGAAAACAACAAGATCGCCACAGTCTAAACAACGCCCTGAAGAGATATTACACCTGACACATCATCAAATATCCCGAGGGCCATTACAACCTAAACCAATGAACCAAGAAGTATCTGTTAAGTTTTCTAGTGACAGTGAAGTGTTGAAGTGTAAAAGGACCGTGCAACAGATCTAACGTGCAAAGAGAAATATGGATGAGTCAATGTGGGCATGGCTGCCCGCTCTATTGGCCCAACTCAAAAGCAGTAACCACGACTACTAGGAAGATCTCCGACTAAGATGGTATCCCTCATGTCTTGGAATACAAGAGGGTTTTACAATCTACTGGAATCAGGATTGCTTTGTTGGTATGATTGGGATTGTATATGCTTCCAGGAAACTTGGTTATTGCTGGTACCATCTTTAGACAGGTTTTTGTTTTTTTTAAACCCGGCTATCCAAGGGCTTGCTGGCAGACCTCACGCGGGCCAGCTAATTCTGGTCAACAATAAGTCACAGTATGAGATGGTAAAGCATACAAAGATGGGCCCTTTTCTGAACTATTTGATATTGAGAAGGAAACAGGGGGCAAAATAGACAAATACCGTGATGGCCCACCTCATCCTAATTAACATCTACTGGAGTGTGAAAGGTATCAGCCCCATAGAGATGAGGGATAACTTGGAAAACGCCATTGATGAGGCCTATACCAGGCCAAACTCAACCATTATTCTTTGTGGAGATTTTAACGCGGTTTATCCATCTGTAAAACAAATACAGGATTGAGAAACCAAGTTGCGTAGGCAGTAAGGATACGATTAGCCTATGTCTCGAATTAATGATGAGCCGTGACCTAGATGTACTGAACAGAAGCTATGGAAACAACTTATAAAGGCATTCAACATGGAAAAGAAGGGCATCAACATCAATAATTTACTAAATTTCCGCTTCTGAAAGTCTAACAAAGAATGTGGTATCTGGAAGTGGTGATTTCGTAGAAAAAAGACCACAACTGGTTAAAATTAGTTTGAAAAAAAGATCTAATAAGCTCAAAACCGGTAACCAATGTGCAATTGGAAGTGTCAAATAGTGGTTACTGTCTTAACTTGAACACACATACTGTCATGCACATTTTAAAATCACTGTCAAACTAGATGAATGCCTGGTCCTCGTCCGAGGCTACAAACCTTGTCGGCTACACCTCTATCTTTCAGACCTATCAGAAACCAAACAAAGATCATGACATGAAAAAACGGCACCCTCATACCTGTGACAAGGCACTGGTGAAGAAAAGAGCTGAGGTCGCTTTTTTGTGAACAAAACAAGAACCCGCCATCTCACTCTAAGGATATGGAAATCAGGCGGCTGAAAGCAAATTATAAATCATGGTACATCAGCCACAGATGCATCCTATACCAAAATGATGCAGAACTTATGTTAAGATCTCTGAATAACAAATCCTCGGCCGAAACCTTGTCCTTGATAAGGTCTCTGAACCAGAAGCAAACATCATTACAGAGAAACTGTGTCTCTGAGGCAGTATGGGCAGCATTTTCTGAAGCCTTATATGCTTCCCCAGGAGGGCCATATGCACACGTGGTAAAAACAGCATCTGCATGTTCTTTGTCTTATCATCTGGACGACCTCGTGACACAAATTAAGGGTCTGAATACTTTGAGGGCACCGGCCATGATGGTCTATCTAATATCACCTTAAAAGAGAACCGAGATCAATGGGTCCGGATCTTGAACTTGGTGCTTAAAAACATACTCGTGTCTGAATCCATTCCTCCATCTTGGAAAACAGCTAACATCATTCCAATCTTTTAAAACGACAGCTATGTGGATACAGTGAACTATCGACCCATAGCCCTATTAGATGTGCTGGGGAAATTATACTTAAAGGCTGTCTAACTGCACCCATGAAAAAGGGCTGAATGACCAGTTTCGAGCATACTTTGTAAAAGGCCTTGATTACTGCTCCACCAGCTTTGTTGCAAAATCTACTAAAATGTAAATACATAGAGACCAACACCAAAATCTATGTGACATTCATATAGATTTTACAAAGGCCTTTGACAGTTTGAGCCGAGAACATCTATGGGTCAAACTGGCTGCTAAGCAATATCCGCCGGATCTCCTAGAACAGATAAAAGGCTTATATACAGACACCTCTGTACGTGTTCGCCTATCCATGAAAGGCGATCTGCCCGAGGAAAGACCTACGTACATAGTGCTGAAACAGGTTTGTGCATTGGCACCCGCTCTTTATAACTTTTACATCACAGATCTTTGGGAAGTCATGAACAATTGCAGATATTTTCCACCAAAGATGGGGCCCATGAGAATAACTCATCTGTTATATGCGGACGATTTGGTCCTGATGGATCGCACGCCTGTGGGGCTCCAAAAACAATGAAATCGACTCCATGAAAACACCAGGTTAAACGACTTGGAGATAAACAGCAATACAACTAAAATCATGGTATTAGGAAAAGAACGGCTGCTAAGGTTTAAAAAAACACATTGCTGTTTCTTGAATAACACAGAAATTGAACAGTCTAACTGTTTCAAATACCCGGGGATTTGGATTACTGCCCACATAAAAGACTCAGAGTCGTTTGTGCAACATCTTCAAAAGGCGGATATGCTGGCCTCGCAGGCATTCATACAGAAGAGAAAATATCGTAAATTCTCCCTGAAACCCCTTATCGACTTCTACACTGCGAAAGCTGTTCCTGTTCTAACTTATCGTGCCCAGTGTTTTGCGGAGCTACCAGGCATAATTTGGCTCCGTATGGAGGGTGACTTCCAAAAGAAAGTGCTGGGGCTGCCTCGATCAATCCCTACTGAGGTGGTGAGGAAAGAACTCGATCTGCGTTCACTTAAATCAGCAATTGACTGGAAACTGCTGAATTTGTTTCACAAATGCAGCTGTTCAAATCCCCCTTACATGATTGATGGGATCAGCAGGGTGCATGGGTCTAAGTCCATTAAATATCTGACCACATTGGGAAATCATGCCTCCAAAATTCTTGAAGACATGACCTGTTCGATCGAAGATCTGACGACTAACCCGAGTAGGGTGAAAACAAAACTATTCGAAGCAGACTGGATCCAAACCTTGGACGATGTTGGAAAGCTAAAACTGCATACAGAGCTGGCAAAGGAATGAAGGAAACAAGTTATGATCCAGCCATACTTGCAGAAATGCCCAAACCCAAAAATTAGGTCAGTTTATATGAGGATGTGACTCAACCTGTGTCGAACCAATGAAGTTATTACGGCTCAATTTAAGCTCAACAGAGCAATGGAAGATTCTGTAACAAAACAGAAACTAAAGAACATCTATACCACCTATTTATGGTCTGTCCATGTTTCACCACGAAACGAACAGAACGTTTTGTATGGTTTGTGGAGAAATTTAGGATGCTATCAGTAGACGAATGGTGGCAACGGATAATTGGCGGAACACAAACGCCTCTGCTCATAGCTGCATTCAATACTATTGGAGGGTTCTTGAGCCGAACTTGGAGAAGATCTAATGGTGCAACTGATCCTGATGAGACAGTTAAACGCTTAAAACTAAATAAATTAGATCATATAATTAATATCTATTGAAGAAGGATCAGATGATAGACCCTAAGATAACCTAGGTCTATCTGAATTATTGAACTGTCGGTTAAACAAATGACGATGGACGTGGACTTGATTAAAGACTGAAGAATGATGTAAGGTGGTTTTGATTTTGTTGAAATGTTTAATTTTAACATAAAAATGAAAATAAAAAAAATTAAATAAAATAGTCCAACACATCTAGGGGGCCACAGGCTGCAGACTTCCATAGTAGTAGGTGCAAATCTCAGTTGCTCTTGGATATCTCACCACTTGATCCGGTGAGCGTCTTTCAGAATCTGCGCCATGACTCTTATTGCATAGAATACAATGACTTACTTGGGTGACAGAGGCTGCACTTGGTCTAAAATAAACAGTTCTTTTGAGCCTGTACCTTGTATATGATGGTTGTACGTGGTGTATGTTGCATTGCCTACATAATATGAAACCTCTTATATCATTATTAGTGTGCAACTAGCCTATTATAGCAGTGTCTTGGCATGTGAAGCTGTATTTAGTGTGTTATGTCTGTACATAACATGATAGTAACTGGCATAAAATGGCAGCATCTAGTATTATGAGGCAGTACTAGGGAAATAGGGCCTATAATGGTTCTGCCAGGTGTGCCACAGCCATAACATGAATGTACTTATGAAGCAGCAGCATAGTTACTATGTAATTGAAAACTGAAATAGCCTAGTGTCTGCTTTTAGTTGTATTTCTTATTTTACCTCTTTTGGAGATGTTTTTTTTCGATCTGTGATGCCACTTCTTGTGACGACTCCATGACCAAATGCCATATGAAGTCACTTATTGTGATGTCAGCAGTCAAGTTCTGGTATGTCCTGTGATGTCATCAGGTGTGTTATATTTAGTACTCCCGGCATTTTCGGAAATTGGCATGCTTGACTTAAAGAAGAAAATAAGATGCACACCAAAGCCCCTTTCATGAGAAATGCACGTATAACTAGATACGATTTGATGGACATCGGTGTGTATTCTTCATCTATCACCGACCCCTACCTAGGTGTGGTTTTGGAAGAAAGAATGAGTGATGTGTTGTAACTGCTGTGCTTTCTCACACCTTCCAAAGACAAACACCACGATGTTGCTGCAGTCTGAGCTGTAAAGCCATGGCTGAGTAAGGGCGTCTATGCCATTGTTCACTTAAAGGATCAAAGCACTTGATCAGAGATCATGCGCGTTTCTACATTTAATCCGCGGAATTAAAGTGGATTTACAAACACTCCTCTAAATATTGGCCAATGTTTCCTCTCTGTGTCAAGGCAAATACAATTGAGCCACAGATTTTAAGGAAGCCATTTATCTAAAAACAACAAAAATGGATGAAATGTGACACGATGCACAAATACGACAACACGTGCTCCTTTAACTTCTTTGTTCTTTTTTGTCCGTTGGAAAGGGTCAGGCTTCTTGTCCTGTCTTGCTATGACACATCTCTTCACTTTAGCAGACTCATATCCCTGTTGCAAAGGTGGGGGGTCTATTTTCAGACGAGGATTTATGCATGAGGCACTGTTGCCATGTTACCTTCCACGCAGTATGCATGAATTTATAGTGGCCATCTCCAAGGCTACTGGAGTGTGATTACTTCCTTTACACGCCACCTCCTCCATAGGCACTGGTAAACCTGCCAGATGATGATTTCTGTGCCCGCTGATGACACATGAGAACATCTAATCTCCTGAACTTGTTGCCCAGATGCTGCTGGGCTGCGGCCATTTTCTTTGTGCTGGTAAGTCTACTTGCTTGAAGAAGAGACTGTGCTGGGCGGAGAAACCAGATGGCCAGTCACAAATGCCCCCTACTGTATACGCTTAGTTTATTTATTTTTCTCACGTTTTAGACGGCACTAAAGGCAGAAATAATACACTTTAAAGGCCTGTGAGGAAGAAGATGGGGGCGGTGGGTGGCTATTGAAATACAGTAACACTGTTCAAGAGGGCCCAGCCGACTTAATGTTGCCAACGTTAAAATTCATCTACTCAATTATAGCTTAGCCATGTTTCAGCTAAGTGCAGGCTAATCTGTCAACATGATTATAATTATAATTATTATTATCATTATTATTTGTATTACTATTATTATATTTATTGAGCGTAGACCTAGCTCCTGGAAGCAAGCCATAGGGGGAATGCATGGCGAGGGAAGAAAAGACACACATAATAGGTGAGCTAACAACAGGGGGGGAGGAGGGCTTGCGATTTGGCAGCAAGGGGTATAGAAGCAACCAGGGGCGGAAACAGGGGGCAGCAGACCACCCAGTGACAGGTTAGGTGGGGAGTGGAGGGTGTGTGAACCTAGGTGCTAGGGAGGAGTGACTCCTTGAAGAGGAGGGTCTTGAACATGTATTTAGTACACGCGGTTAGCTGATATCACTAAAAGCATGAATGCAATGCAGGCAGAAAAGTTGTAAGTAGAGTTTCCAGCGCTTTCCAATTTTTGACTACTTAGGTGTCATAAAAGTAGGTACAAATCAGAGATTGCGACGCAAAGCAGCACTACACCATTAGAAACCTTAAATAGTGCTTAAACCAGTGGGCGAGCTCATTTTAAAAGCGAGCATTGGCAGAGGTTCACTTCAACACATCACCATGGATGTCGTAAATGTCCCAAGATCTGAGACACTTCTCTGATTGTCTCATGAATGTGACAGAAAACACATGCACCCTGCTTCCACAAATTTCACAGTTGAAGTAGCATGAGAGCATTTATTTCGTATTTCAGGTTAAATAATTGTGCTAAAACGATTGCCAATGCGACACAGAGTTCCCGACTAAGGACACAGAGAACACTGAATAATAGGTAGGCCTGCACACACACAGGAATACAGGGTAGCCATTAGCCATATTATTATTGTAGCAACTTAATCATGAGAACTAAGGACCCGATTGATGGAAAAGTGCGCAAAGACCCTGCAAAGCCTGCGTGCCAATAATAATTCTGCGCAATCCTGCGTGCAGAAGTTTTTCTGCATGCTCGGCGTACTCTTGGAATTTATTTTATTTGTTTTATGGATTTGTAGAGCGCACTACAGCCCACAGGCATTGAGGCACTATAATAGGAGCGCAAGAAGGCTTAATTCAGGGTTACAGGAATGCGGCCCAACAAAAATGACTTAGTACAGGTTTCTTGGTTACATATACAGAGATACATGCAGGAGTTACATGTGCACTGTCAGAGATATGTACAGTTGGTACATGTGCATTGTCATACAAAGAGCCTGGTTTTGATGGCTTTCCGGAAGGCTGCAGGAGAGTCAATCAACATGATGTGAGAAGGGAGCGCGTTCCAAAAAGTGGCAGCCATAGTTAGGAAATTGGTACCCCATGCGTGAACTTAGTGGGTTTTGGGTACAGTGATCCTGTTGGAGTAAGCTGCTCTGGTTGGCGTGGATGGAATGGGTTTGGAAATCCTTTGGACTAAGTAGCGGGGTGCCAAGTCATGGACACATTTGTGCGTCAGGGCTTGGGTTTTGAAGACAATCCTTTCCTTGACGGGAAGCCAGTGGACCTGCCTCCTGACCTCAGAGATGTGGTTTCTTCGTTAGATGCCTGTCACAGCATTTGTTGACGGTTGCCACAGTGACCACAGCGGCCTTCTTCCGGGATATAGCAGCCTTGTGGCCCGTAATGGAGATGGGTAAAGTCTTCAGACACTGCAGTGCTTCAAAAATTATTCCAACAGCTGAATGGTGAGACAGCTGATTCCTCCCTCGCAGCGGAGCTGCAGAGAGTTTCAGGCCTTTTCTCCCGGCCTTCCCTTTGTAACCATATATGCAAGCCGCAGCCGGAATGCCACCAACACATTCTCACGCAAAGCAAAAACAGCCAGAACCGCTGCCTCTGCACGCTCCAACTGGTGCTAATACATCCACCCTTCAAACAGTGCATTGGGTTCCCTGCAAGCAGGCGTGAATCTGGGAGACCCTGCATGGGGTCCCCTGTAACTGTTACAGGCACCCTGTCAACATGCGTATGATTTATCCTAACCCGGGTAAAACTCAGAAAATCGGCATGCGAACTCCCGTATATCGTTCCTGCACCCCGCTACACTGTGTATGCACACTGCTAAGTCAGATCACAACCCCAGCTGCATACATGCACCCCTAAATCCGACACCCAATGTTACCTCTGCATGGTGAATCCTATGCACAAGTGTCTGTATGCCTGCCTTTGGGTGGCGGATAGTATCAGGGCTTTGCATGGCCATTTTACCGCAGAGAGGTTACATGGCCATTTTACTGCCGAGAGGTTGCGTGCTCAGATCCATGAATACGTATCGTTCCGCACAATAGTGGGCATGCAATGGACTGCCTGCAGGCTCTCCCTCGTAAAGCCCACATTTTCCCTTGTTCTTCCTAATTTTCCAAGTTCCTCACCCTACCCTGCCCTCTGCGCAAGCCACGCCCATACTCTGCATGGTGCCTCACACAAGGCACTTACAGGGTAATTCATAGAATTTCGCAGAAAAGTGTCGCAAGCGGCTGGCGCAGAGTGTCCGCGTGCGATTGTCTGCGCCAGGCACGTGCGCTAAAACCGATTTCCGCGCACAGCGTATTCATGGATTTTAGGCTCCCAAACCAGCCGTGGCGCAGAGTATCGCAGCGACCCTGCAGCAGCGCCAGTAACGCCCCCAAGAACGCCCTCGCGCAAGGAAAAGCCATCAAAATCGCTAAATCATCGCAAAGGGCTGCGCTAACCCTGGGCCAGTTTACAGGGCTGCCAAACAAGAAACGCAAAGCGGGTAACGTGCATATCAGGGGTACGCGTGAAGTTATACACGCGATTAGCCAGGGTGCCAGGGTACGTGTATTTCAGGGGTGCGCGGGAAGTTCAACACGCGATAGTCCAGGGAACGTGTATTACAGGGGTACGCGGGAAGTTCAACACGCGATAGTCCAGGGAACGTGTATTACAGGGGTACGCGGGAAGTTCAACACGCGATAGTCCAGGGAACGTGTATTACAGGGGTACGCGGGAAGTTCAACACGCGATAATCCAGGGAACGTGTATTACAGGGGTACGCGGGAAGTTCAACACGCGATAGTCCAGGGAACGTGAATTACAGGGGTACGCGGGAAGTTCAACACGCGATTGTCCAGGGAACGTGTATTACAGGGGTACGCGGGAAGTTCAACACGCGATTGTCCAGGGAACGTGTATTACAGGGGTACGCGGGAAGTCTTACATGCGATTAGCCAGGGCACGTGTAATACAGGGGTACGCGGGAATTATCACACGCGATTTGGCAGGGTACGTGAATTACAGGGGTGCGTGGGAATTCTCACACGCCAATTTGCTGGGTACGTGTATTACAGGGGTGCGTGGGAATTATCACACGCAATTAGGCTGGGTGGGTCCTCACAGGTGTTCCCTGTACAACCTCCACGGCCCCTGCAGGCAGCCCACAAAACAGGGGACTACCTTGCACACCTGCTCATGTCCCCCTGCACCTCCACCCCCCAGCCACCAGGGGCACCCACCACCAGGCCCCCACCCATGTCTCCTACCACCCCCACCCCCCAGCAGTGCAGGGGCAGCCTCCACCAGGCCCCCACTCATGCCCGACTCATGTCTCCCACCACCCCCACCCCCCAGCACTGTGGGGCACCTGCCAGCAGGCCCCAACCCATGTCACCCACCACCCCCACCCCCCAGCAGTGCAGGGGCATCCTCCACCAGGCCCACACTCATGTCCCCTATCACCCCCACCCCCCCGCCACCAGGGGCACCCTCCACCAGGCCCCCACTCATGTCTCCCAGCGTGCTACGTGTATTTCAGGGGTGCGCGGGAAGTCCCACTCGCGAATAGCCTGGGCGCGTGTATTTCAGGGGTGCGCGGGAAGTTCCACTCGCGAATAGCCTGGGCGCTTGTATTTCAGGGGTGCGCGGGAAGTTCCACACGCGAATAGCCTGGGCGCATGCATTTCAGGGGTGCGCGGGAAGTTTTACACGCGAC